>NC_063332.1:174222609-174226071 GCF_021869965.1 Rhincodon typus
GTGTTGACACTCCACAGCATGACGCTCCATCAGTATTTACCCTCCGACAGTGCAGCACTCCCTCAGCACTGACCCTCCAATAGTGCAGCACTCCCTCAGCACTGACCTTCCAACAGTGCAGCGCTCCCTCAGCACTGACCTTCCAACAGTGCGGTGCTCCCTCATCATTGATCCTCCGACAGTGCGGCGCTCCCTCAGCACTGACCCTCCGACAGTGCGGCACTCCCTCAGTACTGACCCTCTGACAGTGCGGCGCTCCCTCAGCACTGACCCTCCGACAGTGCAGCACTCCCTCAGCACTGACTGTCTTACAGTGTGGCTCTCCCTCAGCACTGACCCTGCGACAGTGCAGCACTCCCTCAGCACTGAACCCTGCACAGTGATGCTCACACAATCCTGATCCTACCACAGTGTAACACTCCTTTGGCACTGATCCTCAGACAGTACAGTACTCCCTCTCTATTGACCTTCCGACAGTGCGGTGCTTCCTCACTATTGACCCTCCGACAGTGTGGCACTCACTCCGCACTGGCCCTCCGACAGTGTGGCACTCCCTCAGCACTGACCCTCCGAGAGTGCGGCACTCCCTCAGTACTGACCCTGCGACAGTGCGGCACGCTTTCAGTATTGACCCATTGACAGTGCAGCACTCCCTCAGCACTGACCCCCTGACAATGCAGCACTCCCTCAGCACTGACCCCTGCACAGTGCTGCTCACACAATCCTGATCCTACCACAGTGTAACACTCCCTTGGCACTGATCCTCAGACAGTACAGTGCTCCCTCTCTATTGACCTTCCGACAGTGCGGTGCTTCCTCACTATTGACCCTCCGACAGTGTGGCTCTCGCTCAGCACTGACGCTCTGACAGTGCGGCGCTCCCTCAGCACTGACCCTCCGACAGTATGGCACTCCCTCAGCACTGACCCTCTGACAGTGCGGCGCTCCCTCAGCACTGACCCTCCGACAGTGCCACATTCCCTCAGTACTGACCATCCGACATTATGGCACTCCCTCAGTATTGACTCTCTGACACTGCAGCACTCGCTCAGACTGCCCCTTCAACAATGCAACAGTCCCTCAGTTCTGGCCCATTGATAGTGCAACACTCCCTCAGCACTGACTCACTGACAGTTCAGCACTTCCTCAGTACAGAACTTCCCACTGTGCCCGTTCCCTCATTACCAATCCTCCCAGAGTATGGCACTCCCTGAAGCTGACCGTCCAACAGTGCAGCATTCCTAGGTACTGACCCTCTGACATTGCAGCGCTCCCTCGGTGTTGACACTCCACAGCATGACGCTCCATCAGTATTTACCCTCCGACAGTGCAGCGCTCCCTCAGTACTGACCCTCCGACAGTGCGGCACTCCTTCAGTACTGACCTTCTGACAGTGCAGCGCTCCCTCAGCACTGACCCCTGCACAGCGCCTGCTCACACAATCCTGATCCTACCACAGTGTAACACTCCCTTGGCACTGATCCTCAGACAGTACAGTATTCCCTCTCTATTGACCTTCCGACAGTGCTGTGCTCCCTCACTATTGACCCTCTGACAGTGTGGCACTCCCTCAGTACTGACCCTTTGACAGTGCAGCACTCTTTCAGTACTGACCCTCTGACAGTGCGGCACTCCCTCAGTACTGACCCTCTGACAGTGCGGCACTCCTTCAGTACTGACCCTCTGACAGTGCAGCGCTCCCTCAGCACTGACCCCTGCACAGTGCCTGCTCACACAATCCTGATCCTATCAGAGTGTAACACTCTCTTGGCACTGATCCTCAGACAGTACAGTATTCCCTCTCTATTGACCTTCCGACTGTGCGGTGCTCCCTCACTATTCGCCCTCCGACAGTGCGGTACTCCCTCACTATTGACCCTCTGACAGTGTGGCACTGCCTCAGCACTGACCCTCCAACAGTGCGGCACTCCCTCAGCACTGTCCCTCCGACTGTGTAGCGCTCCCTCAGCACTGACCCTCTGACAGTGCGGCACTCCCTCAGCACTGCCTCTCCGACAGTGCGGCCCTCCCTCAGCACAGACTCTCCGACAGTGCAGCACTCCCTCAGCACTGACCCTCTGAAAATGCAGCACTCCCTCAGCACTGACCCTCCGACAGTGTGGCACTCCTTCAGTACTGACCTTTTGACAGTGCAGCACACCCTCAGCACTGACCCCCCGACAGTGCAGCACTCCCTCAGCACTGACCCTCCGACAGTGCAGTGCTCCCTCAGTACTGACCCTCCGACAGTTCAGCACTCCCTCAACACTGACCCCTGCACAGTGCCTGCTCACACAATCTTGATCCTACCACAGTGTAACACTCCCTTGGCACTGATTCTCAGACAGTACAGTACTCCCTCTCTATTGACCTTCTGACAGTGCGATGCTCCCTCACTATTGACCCTCCGACAGTGCGGCACACCCTCAGCACTGACTCTCCGACAGTGCAGCGCTCCCTCAGCACTGACCCTCCGACAGTGTGGCACTCCCTCAGCACTGACCCCTGCACAGTGCTGCTCACACAATCCTGATCCTACCACAGTGTAACACTCCCTTGGCACTGATCCTCAGACAGTACAGTACTCCCTCTCTATTGACCTTCCGACAGTGCGGTGCTCCCTCACTATTGACCATCCGACAGTGCGGCACTCCCTCAGCAGTGACTCTCCGACAGTGCAGCGCTCCCTCAGCACTGACCCCCCAACAGTGTGGCACTCCCTCAGTACTGACCCACTGACAGTACGGCACTCCTTCAATACTCACCCTCTGACAGTGCAGCACTCCCTCAGCACTGACTCTCCGACAGTGCGGCCCTCCCTCAGCACTGACCCTCTGACAGTGCGGCACTCCCTCAGCACTGACCCTCTGAAAATGCAGCAGTCCCTGAGTACTGACCCTCCGACAGTGCGGCACTCCTTCAGTACTGACCCTTTGACAGTGCAGCACACCCTCAGCACTGACCCCCTGACAGTGCAGCACTCCCTCAGCACTGACTGTCTTACAGTGCGGCACTCCCTCAGTACTGACCCTCCGACAGTGCGGCACCTCCTCAGCACTGTCCATCCTACAGTGCAGCGCTTCCTCAGCACTGACCCTCTGACAGTGCGGCACTCCCTCAGCACTGTCCCTCCGACAGTGCAGCGCTCCCTCAGCACTGACCCTCTGACAGTGCGGCACTCCCTCAGCACTGACCCTCCGACAGCGCGGCGCTCCCTCAGCACTGACCCTCCGACAGCGCGGCACTCCTTCAGTACTGACCCTTTGACAGTGCGGCACTCCCTTGGTACTGAACCTCCAACAGCGCGGCTCTCCCTCAGTGCTGACCCTCCAACAGTGCATCGCTCCCTCAGCACTGACTCTCTTACAGTGTGGCACTCCCTCAGTACTGACCCTCTGACAATGCAGCACTCCCTCAGTACAGACTCTCTGACAGTTTTGCGCTCCCTCAGTACTGACCCTC
>NC_063332.1:174226081-174266108 GCF_021869965.1 Rhincodon typus
TTGCGCTCCCTCAGTACTGACCCTCCAACAGTGCAGCACATCCTCAGTACTCACCCTCAGACAGTGCCCTGCTCCCTCAGTACTGACCCTCTGACAGTGCAGCACTTCCTCAGTACTAAACTTTCTTCAATGTGACATTCTGTCATTATGGACCCTGTGACAGTGGGAAACTCTCAGTATTGGTCTATTGTGCCAACCTAGAGTTTATATACTGAAGTCTTTGAAGAGGGACTTGAAGCCACAACATTCTCACTTATATATCGAATGCTACCCACTGGCCCACAGCTTAGATAAACTATAAGTCAAGATCATTCACAAACTGTTCCAACCATGTATTAACAAAAATCTTCACATTTGGCAGGTGATTCTGTTTGCTACAACCTGTACATTGGCTTCTGAATAAAACAGGTACTGAAAATGAAAAAAGTATGTCCATAGCATGTAAATAACAAGCAGTAAGTTTATTTCAATGTCTCTAAGGATTTTGGAGTAGATCTGTAGTTCGGGTTGTGGGTGTTGAGGTTGGTTGGCTCGCCGAGCTGGTTTCAATGTCAATTTTCCCCAGGAACAATAATTAAGTATGTGCATGTTGTCGAACTTATAATATATTAATCAATAATTTCAATATTGCTTTCTAGATATATGTAGTGCCTTCAGAGATCGAAGGGAATGACACTTTGGAAGTCTAAATAACTTGATATGAATCATTTGAGCATCAGGAGATGTAATTACAGCATTACTACAGTATTACCTAAAATAGATTAAATTTAAAATTGTTTAATGGGTTTGAGGATCATTTTATAGAGATCAGAGTCCTACTGGATGGCTAGAAGTTACCTCATCTATCTGTGGCACCAAAAGCAGTGAGCTCTGAGGTTAAACAAGAAACCATGGCATCTTTCACCTCTCTAGCAATAGATGCATTTGCAGACAAATAATTGCCATACCAGATTTAAAATAAGGTGCAGTGGATATGAGGGAGAAACCTGACCCATTCTAACTGTGTGCCCCTCGCTTAATATCTAGATGCGGACTGCAGATTTTTTTTTTAACTTGTCGGGTGATGGGTCAGCCACATAGCTGACAACAGGTGTGTTTTAAACATGGAGCAACAACCCAAGCCTTTTCTCCCCAGCAGCCTGTCGCTCTGACTGCCCAGTGGCGCATCCGAATATATAATGACATGGAAATAGAACATGCACAACAGGAAAGTGTCCCATCAATTTCACCATTTTGTGCTTGTGCAGCAGTCCTGGTGCATTCAGGAAATTTGCAAGACATTGAGTCCTCTGTGGAGTAACCTGTACATGTAAAAATGGGCCAAATGGCCTCTTGTTTGTAAAATTTCAACGATTGCAAAACTTGTCTGGGCGTATGTTGCAGGTAGATTCAGTCAAAGCTTTCAAAAGAGAATTTGATATTCATCTGAAGAAACAGATTTGTAAAGCCATAGGGACAAAGCAGGAGAGTAGGGCTAGCTGAATTGTTTGTGCAAAGAGTCAGTGTGGACAAGATGGGCTGAATGGCCATCTTCAGTACTGTAACCATTCTTCACTCACAGTGCTTTGCTCAAGGGCAGGTTCTTGGCTTATTGTCTGACGATTGCTTCATCCTGAGCCATTTTTTTGTCAGTTTTTGTCAGCGACGGTTTGCCACTGGCTTCCACTCCCAGAGACAGGGCAAGGAGTGTGCCCCAAGTCTACCACAGCTAGAACAGGAATTGGCATTATTCTGAACCATAGACTAGATGTCGAGCCAACTGAACTGTGTCCGACATAACGATTCTTTTATTCAGAATAATAATAAAACAACAGAAATCAGAGCTGCAAATCATAGGCATTAAAACATCAGAACTTAAAATTCCTATTTTACCTTGAAATAAAAAAGGTGAAGCCAGGAGACTAATCAGACTGCAGTGTCAGGTAGAATGTAAGAAACGTCTGGTAAGATAGTGAGAATGAACTCGTGGAACCAGACTGTTGCAGAAAGATGATGGTCGCATGATTTCAACAATGAGGCATTGATTTTAATTATTTGTTCTTCAAATATTATCTCTGTATAGCATTTTGCACTGAATTACATGTGCTTTAATGCTGGTCTGACATGACAGGGAAGACACAAACACAAAATATAGTATCCACTGCCTTGATCATATCATGCCTTGCAGTTAAAAATGTAGTGAAATGCATAATACACATAAACAAATATATATATCATAGAGAGATGAAAGGGGAGTTTTTCACAACCAAAGCGCTTTTCAGCTAATTAAGTATCCTTTGAAGCAAATTCACTGTCATCATGTGGCAAATACAGCATCAAATTTGCACACAGTAAGATCCCACAAAAGATAAAGTAACCACAGTCCCAGAGACAAAAACAGAAACTGCTGGGAAAACTCCATGACCCTTCACTGGAACCAAAATGTTAACTCTGCTTTCTCTCCTCAGATGCTGCTAGATCTGCTGAGTTTTCCAATCAGTTTCAGTTTTTGTTACTGATTTCCAGCACCCGCCGTTCTTTTGTTTTGTTTACAGCCCAGAGGGCTGCTCTCTCATCAGAGAGAGACAGTTGGTGGTTGCTTAACCTAAGGGTCATCACACCTGAGGCAAGAGGTGGGTTTGAGAAGGTGGGACCTTTGTGGTGACCTCAGCTGGGTTGGGAACTGTCACTCTGCATCACAAATTAGCCATCCAGACAACAGAACTAACTGAGCCCCAAAGGTTAATGATATAATAACCAGAAAACCTGTTTGTTGTGGTTGATGATATGTGGTAAGCCAAGATGCTGAAGAGAACTCACTGGCTCTTCTTCAATTAATGACATGGGATCATTTAGATCCACTTGAGTTTTTGATTTAACATTGAGCCTGAAATACTGCCCCTCTGTCAGCGCAGTTATTCCTCAGTACTGAGCTGCATTGGGTGTGTTAACCCACAGATTGTGTTCAAATCTCTGGAGTGGCACTTGACTTCACAACGTTGAGCGTCAGAGGTGAGAGTGCTACACAATGAGCAACAGCTGACTCCTAACTCCAGACGTGATGTGTCTACAAATCATTGCTGGAATTTGCAGCAGTTTTGACAAACTGTCAGTGTTTGCCCTCTAATGCTGATTCAAATTCACAATTTACCACAAGTGTAAATTAACACGGGAATCTTAAAGTTCCAGTTTACTGTTCAGTGCTCTGCCATAAGTTGCTCTCTACACCCCACCACTGCCCAAATCCCTAATTAGCAATTATAAACATTTTAATAATGCTCCTAAAAACCCTATCGAAAAGTTATGCCTCACTCAATTATACGTAAGTATGAATTGACTGATAACAGCTGCTGTGCAAAAGATCTGTCTCTGAAAAAATAATTTTATGTTTGGTGAATGTCTTTAAGTTATGATTAACTCCCAGACTTTTTAAGCTAAACTTTTAAAATGAGCAGATGCTGAGCTTTCCCCATGATATGCCCTTGCCACCCCTGCACTGCTGGGGCTAAAATAACAACAGAGGTGTGAGGGTCTTTAAAGTGGCTAAGAATTGGATTGATGGATTAAAACTAAACTTGTCACAGACATTTAAATCTTGTCCGTTTCTGTCTAAATATCCTGTTACATCATGTTTCAATTACTGCCTGACAGCTTCACCAGTGCTGAACATTAACTGTTCCATATGCGGAGACTCATTCCTGTTGATTTTACCCGTTATTGAAGACTTTAGAAATGAAACATTTACAGTATTTTGTTTTCCCTTTCTGTTTCTCTCTTTATCCTTTATTCTTTCATTGGCTTAATTTCTCTTTGTGTGCCCAATTTGACAACCCCTCAGGCCTTACTAATTTCATAATCCTTCTGCATAATTACTAATGGATATACACAGTTTCTTGCCCTGTTCACTCACATAACCTGCTTCCATCTCTGTGACATTGTCAGTTTATACATTCCAAAAATAAAATTAAAACTGTAAATGTGTCTAATGTGCTCTTAGGTGCCCTGAGGCAATAAATTATAGCCCTTTCATTGTTTTATTTATTTATATGTTTAATATTTCTCTCTGTTGGATTTTGCAGGCAGCAGTCTGATTTGGTAGGAATCTTTTTGAACTCTTGGAAATACTTAAACTGTAATAAAATTTCCATGGGAAGTTCTTGTTTGAGATCAATCCAGGCCAGCACATTAATAGCATCCTATTATGTTACATAGCTGTCTTAAAATGATAAATGCTAACATCTGATAAATGACTGACTCCACCAAGGCACAATTTGCTGATTAGCAAGCCATGTACAGTAAGTACACTAGGGCTGCTGAGGGGAAGGAGAATCATCTGGACCTAATTTCAATTTAGCAAAAAAATATCATATTGAAGGTTGGCATTCCACAAAAGGACCAATATAACGCTGTGAGAAAGGCAGCTTAGAAAATTATATTTAAAGGCTAGTAAATTGTGGAACATGGAAATAATACCAGTCTGGTCCACAGATTGGGTGTGCAATAACTTTAAACTCATCCAAAAGACAGTGCCTCCATCAGTGAGTACTCCATCAGTACTGCACTGGGAGTGCCAGCCTAAACTATGTGCTCAACTCTCATGAATGGGACATAAAAGCAGAACTTTCAGATGCAGGACTGAACATCCAATGAGCTATGCATGACACTGATTATATGTGAAGAGGAAGCATTATATGAGACATGGGGTTTGAGCAACCAGGAATAAATGCTGATATCAAGGGAAGATTAGCAACTTGATAGGTCACAACACTAATTTATAGATATTTGTTCAATTTTTTTCACTAGTCTGATATTCACGAGATTAAGAAAATGACCTGCATTCCAATCAGTGCTTGAGAAGGTGCAACAGAATTTGCGAGGCTGAATCCAGGAATGAGTAGTCATAATGATCAAGAAAGACTGAGGCTCTTTTCCCTACAAAACATAAGGCTGAGGGTGACCTGATAGAAGTCTTTAAGATTATGAAGGAATTCAGCAATGTAGATCACATGTTTGGAAGTCCAAAACCTGGGCTGTTAAATAAAAATTAAGAAGGAATTTTCCCAGAGAATGTTGGGAATGTGGAACTGGTTCCTATAGGGCATATTGAGGTAAATAGTGTAGATGTATTTTAGAGAAAGCTAGATCAACATGTGAGTGGGAATGGAATAAAAGAGTGTGCCTCTAGGGTAGAGTGGGAGGGGGCTTGTGTGGTGCATATACCAATCTCATCCAGTGGATGCACTGTGCTGACAGATAACCTTTCTATTCAGTGTCTATATAATGTCATATTCTAAAACTTTGTCAGAGCAGTGAGGGCATTGCAATCTATTTAGGGATGTCTCATTTAGAAAAGCATAAAATTGCTAACTATGAGGCACAAAATGCTTCCAAATTCAGAGTAAGAGGCCAATTTTACCAGGTAAGAGTAGCACATCTCACAGTATGTTCTCCTATTGGGACTATCTGCATTTCTGTTATTATTAGCCATCATTTTCCAAATGTGTAATGTTAAGTTACCACCTTCTTGCCCATATTACACAGAATGTAACAGCACAGAATAAGGCCATTCAGCCCTACATGCCTATGCTGGCTCTTTGAAAGAGTCCCTTGCTCTTTCACAGTTGCTATGCAAATCTTTTGCCTTCCATATGTCCCTCTTGAAGGCTACTTTGGAATCTGTTTCCACCAACTGTTCAGGCAGCACGTTCTAAATCACAAAAATTCACGATGTAAAGATTATTTTCTTCTGATTTTCTTGACAAGTTACCTCAAATCTGTGCTCCCTGGTTAGCAGCCTTTCTGCCACACAAAAATAATTGATCCTTTTGTACTCTATCAAAATTGAAGTGACTTTGCATCAACGTTCTCTCTAAGCTGTGCAGCCCTGCAGCTAATCGAACCTTGGATGTCTGTACAGAAGGAAGCAAAATTACAGGGAATGCAGCTTCGAACACTTTTACAACTCCCCTCACCTTTCTCTGCCTGGAGGAGAACTGTCCCAGCTGCTGTATGCTCTCCAGATGGAATTAGTTAACACTGTTAGCTTCCTCCAGACTGAGCTCCTTCAACTCCAGCCAAACATCCATGTGTAAACCTGCAGAGAATGTGCATGCCTACAATAACCGGAGCTGCTTCAATCATGTCAAGGAGTCATATGACGTGAGGGATTCCATCAAGGACCTTGGAACTTGTATGATGACATTTTTTTATCTTTCTCAGCTTTGAACTGAATGCACAGCTTACAACATAAGGATTGTTTGATTGCTATCAGATATGGGAACAAATGTGTTGGATTTTAAAAGCACTTTTCATGAACTAGAATAGTGCAAATCAATTAAAATGCCAAGAGGAGGCCTTGAAGTGCTGTAAATGAGAGGTCATAATTTTAGGATGAGGGGTAGCAGATTTGAACCAAAGACGTGGAGGAATTACTTCTCACAAAGGGTCAAGAATCTGGGGGAATGCACTCCCCCAGAGTGCGGTGGATGCTGGGATATTGAGTAAATTTAAGGAGAAGATAGATAGATTTTTAATTAGTAATGGGCTAAAGGATTATGGGGACCGGGCAGGAAAGTGGAGTTGAGGTTGCGATGAGATCAGCCATGATTGTATTAAATCGCAGTGCAGGCTCAAGGAGCTGTATTGCCCACTCCTGCTCTGAATTCTTATGTTCTCATTATGTTCTAAAGTAGGAAATGTGGAAGCCAATTTGTACACAGCAAGCTCCCACAACAACAATTAGGTAATAACTAGATAATGTGTTTCAGTGGTGTCGAATAAAACAATGTGGAGAACTGCCATACCCTTCATCGAAATAATACTTTGAGGCCTTAGTCAAATGTCTCATTCAAAATACTATGTTTTCAATAATGCCCCACTCTTGAATTTCCTCAGTGCTTCATAGGATATCAGTCACATCATTCATGTACTAGTCTTTAGAGCCAGGCTTGAATTCATAACCTCCTGACTGGGAGAAGATAGTGTTATTAACTATGCTAAGGCCGACAAATCAACCAGTGTTATTTTTAATCAACGTCAATCATTCTTTGATAAATCACAGATGCTGTCAAGCTGCTGCTATGAATCCAGTTTCAATTCCAGCAGAATCAGAGCTTCTCAGTTTTGCCGTCTGCTACTTACATTCTTACAGTTAATGAACTGCCACATTGGCAAAGGTTTCACATGCTCCTGTCCTTCCGCACTCCTCCACCTTCTGACACGATATCGGGCGATACAGGAGCTGCTTCTCCATTGATCATTGAACCATAGCACAGTACAGTGAGAAGAAGGCTATTTGGCCCATTGGATCAACACTGGTTCTTCCAAAGAGAAATCCAATTAGTTCCACTCTCTTGCCCTTTCCTATCCTAGAAACATTAAGGCTTTTATCCAATTCCCTTTTGTGAATTCTGATTGGATCTGTATCAACCTCACTATCGGTAGTACATTCCCAATCCTAACAATTAGTTCTCTAAAAAATGGTTTGTCTTCATCACATCTCTGGTTATATCACCAATTATTATGAATCTGTGCTCTCCGATTATTGACCCCTCAGCTGTTGGAAACAATTGCTGCTTACTTACCCTATCCAAACCCAACATGATTTCAAACATCTTCTGTTAAATTTTGTCCTACATTTTGTGATGATTCCATGGTTTTAAGAGGTGCATTTTGTCCCTTTTTTTATGAAGAAAGTTTGAAACAGAAGTACTGAGCAGTCTGCTCAAAGCCGATAGAGTAAACAACTTGTGAGACCTGGGCTTTTAAAAAAAAATTTAGAACAATACATGCAACCTGAATGGGTGGGGTCAAGCTCCCACAGAGGTAGGATTTTTAGTTTTAGCTTTTTGCAGTTGCTAGGGTCTTGAAGTTGGAGGTGGAAGTTCTTATTCCTCTCTCCGAAATAGGAGCATTGTGTACATGTGTCTTTTCTGCCTGCAAAGAACAGGGCCCTGTGATTGAATATATGTAGCTTCTAGTATGTGTAACTGTCACATTGCGAGCTCAACTGAAAATCCTAAATTTGCATAAAATCCTGAATGCCTCTCCACTATAGCTTTTTTTTTTCAGTCTTTCCCCATATAAATAATATCCCTTTCCTATACTCTTCCTTCCAAAGTGCACATCCTCACATATTGGCAAGGAAGACTGGAAAACTCTCTGTTATTCTTCAAATAATGACATTGGGATTTTCTCCATCCACATGCAAGAGGATTGAGGTTTCATACATAAACAGAATAGGAGTAGGCTTTTCAGCCCCTCAAGCCTGCTTGCCACTCACTATGATCATGGTTGATCTAATTGTAACCTCTAAATCCATATTTCCATCTAGCCCTAGTAACCATTCAATCCAATACTTAACAAGAAACTACTTATTTCTGCCGTAAAAATATTCAAGGACATGTCTTCCAACACTTTTCAGAAAGAGAGAGAAAAAAAATTGCCACATTTCTGTTTTAATCAGGTGACCCCTGATTTTTAAATGGTGACCCCTCATTCTAGATTCTCCTACAAGAGGAAACATCCATTGCACACCCACCCTGTGAAGAGCCCTCAGGATCACATATATTTCATTTAAGCCATTTCTTACTCTTCTAAACTCTTCTAAACAGTCTAGCCTGTCCAAGACAATCCATCTGTTCTAAATATGCATCTGGTAAACCTTCTCTGAATCATCTCCAACTCACCTCTGATACTGCAGCCTTGCCTGAGTCCTGCAGTGAAAGGTCAACCTGTTTTATATGCATAAGTTATGCGACACTAGGACTCCCCTACCACCTGATTTAAGAGACAGGAATGGCACCTACTGAGATGTTTCAATTTTTTTTGGGGAGTTTGGTTTTGATTAGCAGCTTTCTTCTGTAACTTGTGAGACCTGAATAAACCCATGCTTAATCTTTTGATGATGAACTGTGAAGTGCTGTACTGGATGGATGATATTTTGAAGATGTATTATCTAAAGTATTAATTCTTACTTATAATCAAGTAGACATATTCTTTATACATAATGTATACATATAAAACCTTTTGAAAACTTTTCAAATCAGAGGACATTGGCCACAGCAGCAATAACACTGCATCTGTAAGGAAGATAAGTTGCTTGAATGGAGTCACTGAGTCTGCATTGCTTTGTGAGAGTTGTATGACCCACTTTTTTTGTGTATAATTTTGGTTTTGATTGTGGAGAAGAACATGTCATGGAGCAATTGTCTTTAACCTCTCTTTTTCTCTGGAACCCCTCTTATCAATGTTTGTGAGTTGAAACACCACAGGAAAGCCTCATTGCCACAAATGAAAGGCAAAGGCTAAATCTGAGCCACTGTCTCCAGAAAAAGTACATTTTAACCAGCCATAACGGATCCAGGGAGAAAGATCAGTATCTGCAGAATGTGTGGAAAGTGACTTCAGCTTCAGACCAGAATTCGTATGATCTGTAAATAATTCATTCTTTCTGACCGTGTGTGTGTGTGTGTGTGTGTGTGTGTGTGTGTGAGTGTCTGTGTGTATTTCAAGGATAGTTGGACATATTTGCACGTTGTAAACCTTTGTTAGTAATTTTTACCTCTTTGCTTGTGTAAGTTTTTGCAATGAAACACCATCTTCATTTGTTAATTTCATGAACCTGGCAGAATTGGCTGTTTCTGATAATGAGCTATGTACATAACTGGCTATATCACTTCCCTTTTAAATTCAACTTTGGTTTATCCAGTGGAGAAGTGGCAAGAAAGAAAGAAATTGAATCCCTCCTCTGAAGCTGATAGTCACAACTGATTTGAATGACCTTCACCATCAGTAAATATTGTGTGAACTGATTTGATGTAACAAAAATCTAACATTTTTAATCAGAGAACAATTGAAATTTTAAGGTTTGAGACTCCACAGTTCGAAGGCAGAGAGGCAATTTTGTAGTAGTTAAATTATAACATTGTTTTTTAAAAATTGGATAAAAATGAACAAGATTTAACTTGAAATGGTAACTGTTGTTCATATATGTGGCACAAATGTAGCAACTTCACACCATTCACTGCATTTCAATGGTGAAACAGACAAAGAGATAACATTTTTGCAAAGCTAAGAAAGGAATAGTTACATATTTTTTTAGTTTAATTTCACATCTACTTGAGCCATAAAATACAGTGGCATTTGTGCACAGAAACAACGTCCAAAATAAGTTTGGTGCAAAATTTTCTGATGCTTAAGCAAGGAGTTAGGAGGTGATGAAATGACCATGGCAAATAGGATTAAGGAAAATCCCAAACCTTTTTAGGCATATATAAGGAGCAAGAGGGTCACTAGAGAAAGGGTAGGTCCACTCAAGGACAAAGCAGGAAATTTATGTGTGGACCCAGAGGATGTGGGTGAGGTCACTAATGAATACTTTGCATCAGTATTCACAAAGGAAAAGGACATGGTGGATGGTGAGTCAAGGGAGGGGTATGTCAATATTCCAGCGCCGGTTGACATTAAAAAAGGAGGAGGTGTTATGAAAAGCATTAAGGAAGACAAGTCCCCAAGACCTGATGGGATTTATCCCAGAATATTAAAGGAGGTGAGAGAGGAAATTGCTGGGGCCTTGTATGAAATGTTTGTATCCACTTTAGTCACAGGAGAGATCCCAGATGACTGGAGAAAAGCCAATTTGTTCCTTTGTTTAAAAAGGGCAACAGGGATGATCCTTACATCAGTGGTAGGGAAATTATTGGAGAAGATTCTTAGGGACAGGACTTACTCGCATTTGGAAAAATATGGATTTATTAGTAACAGACAGTTTGGCTTTGTGTGGGGAAGGTCATCTCTCACAAACTTGTTTGAGTTTTTGAGGAAATGATAAAGATGATTGATGAGGGCAGGGGGGTAGATATTATTTTTATGGATTTTAGCAAGGCCTTTGACAAGGTCCCGCATGCAGACTGATGCAGAAGGTGAAGACACAGGGGATCAGAGGTGAGCTGGTAAAATGGATGCAGAACTGGCTTGGTCATAGAAATCAGAGAGTAGCGGTGTAAGTGGTTTTCTAACTGGAGATCTATGACTAGTGGTGTTCCACAGGGATCAGTGCTGGGACTCCTGTTGTTTGTAATATATATAAATGACTTGGTGGAAAAAGTAGGTGGTCTGATTATTAAGTTTATGGAAAATAAACATTGGCGAGCTATGGATAGTGAGAAGGATTGCTAGAGGATACAGCAGGATATAGATAGAGTGGAGACTTGGGCAGAGAAATGGCAGATGAAATTTAATCTGGACAATTGCAAGGTGATGCATTTTTAAGGTTTAATGCAGGAGGGAAGTATACAGTAAATGGCAGAACCCTTAGCAGCATCAATGTACAGAAGGATGTAGGTGTACTGGTACCCAGTTCCCTGAAAGTGGGAAGACAAGTGGATAAAGTGGTCAAGAAGACATATGGCATGCTTACCTTAATCAGTCAAGGGATACAGTATAAAAATTGGCAAGTCATGTTGCAGCTGTGTAGAACTTCAGTTAGGCTGCATTAGGAATATTGTGAGGAGTTCCAGTTGCCACACTACCAGAAGGAATGTGGAGGCTCTAGAGAGGGTACAGAAAAAGTTTATCAGGATGTTGCCTGGTTAGGAGTGTTTTAGCTATGAGGAGAGATTGGACTAACTTGGTTTGTTTTCACTTGAACATCGGAGGCTGAGATGTGACCCAATAGAAGTTTACAAAATCATGAGAGACATGGATAGAATGGATAGCTGGAGTCTTTTCCCAGGGTAGCAATGTCAATTACTGGAGGATATAGGCTTACGGTAAAAGAGGGAAAGTTTAAAGGAGGTCTCAGAGGTAATTTTGTTACACAGAGGGTGGTAAGTGCCTGGAATGCATTGTCAGAGGAGGTTGTAGAAGCAAATACAATTGCCATGTTTAAGCAGCATCTAAACAGATATGTGAATAGGCAGGGAATAGAGAGATATTGACTGCATAGAGGAAAAGGGTTTTTAGGTTAGAAAGGCATCATGTGTGGGTGCAGGCTTGGTGGGCAAAAGGATCTGTTTGTGTGCTATACAGTTCTTTGATCTTTGTTCCATCATCATCATTGTTTACCCCCAAAACATTTGAAATATAACTCACTAGAAATATAACAAAAAATCCAAAAACACGTTTTGTGCATTTTCTGTTTCAGAACAGTGCTTTTAATGCTGCATTGTAAATAAAGACTGAAACTGATTACATAGAAAGTGTTGTCCGGGTAAACAGTTTGGAAATGTTGGAATTCAGCTTTGCAAATTTTCTGGATGAATTGATGCCTATTTAAAGTAGTTTGGTGAGGGGAAGGGGTGATGGAGATGAAGTTTGGGGGTGGGGATCTGTGTTAACTGTAGTAGTCACAATGTCTGTCAGAAAGCCTGAGCAAGAACATATAGCTCTCCAGTTGTCTCCTGTTGACAGGCATTGACTGTGCTATTAGTCTTCCTGTCAGATGTGACTGTCACTTTTCCATGACCAGAATACACGGGCAGCATATGACTGGTGATTGACTGGATAAGGAGACCATGGGCTACACAAACCCCAAACAATCTTTTGAACAGTCATTACATCATTGGAGGTGGGGTCGGTTCATTTTCTCCTTGTGTTGGATCAAGTGTAGCTGCTGACTAGAGGGTTCTAATTGCGTGGCATGACATAAATTAAATATTGATCTGTATGCCTACATTAGTTTCAATGATTATAAACCTATTAACCCACACATCACATACATATAATGTAGAATCATAGAATCGTACAGAATTTTACCATATTGAGGGGGTCATTCAGCCATTGTGTCTGTATTGACTCCTGAAAGAGTTGCCCAGCAAGTCCCACTCTCCAGCCCTATCTCCGTACCCCTCTAACTTTCTCACTTTCCAATATATGTCCAGCTCTCTTTTGAAACTTCCTATGGAATTGGCCTCCACCACTCCCTCAGGCAATGCATTCCAAATCCTAACAATTGTCTGAATAAAGAAGTTTCTCCTCATCTCACTTGTAGCTCTCTTGCTGGCAATCTTGAAACTATGATACCCTAGCTACTGACATACCAACTAGTGGAAGCAGACTATCCTTCTTTATCCTGTCAAAATTGCTCATAATTTTGAATGCCTCAATTAGGCCACCTCTTGATCTTCTCTACTCCAAGGAGAATAAGGCCAATTTCTCTAATCTTTCCCTATGCCTGAAATCCTTCATTCCTGGTATCATTCTGGCAAATCCCCTTCGCACTGTCTGTAGTGTTTTAACATCACTCCTTAAATAAGGCACACAGAACTGAACGCAGTATTCCAAATGTGGTCTGACCAAAGATTTGTAGGGGTGTAGCATCATTTCCTTGCTTTTATACTCTATGCCTCTATTTAAAATCTAAAGATCCTATAAGCCTTCTTAATAGCTGTTTCAACTTACCTGGCCACCATCAGAGAATCATGTATGTGTACCTCGAGGTTCCTGTGCTCCTGTACTCCCCTCATTTTGTACCATTGAGCCTGTAATATCTCTCCATGTTTCTTCAATCAAATTGCATTACCTCATATTTCTCTGCATTGACATTCATCTGCCAATTTTATTTTGTTTATTAAGTAATAATGCAAAAGGAATTTGTAAACATGTTCTCCCTTTTTGAACTGTAATGGAAGCTGGAAGAATTATTTTATCAAAAAAAGGATGCAGATTTTGCTAAACTTTTTAGATGGATTGCAACGCATCTGATGATCTTATTGTGACAACTAATGAACTGGAGATGGGAATGAATTAAAGCAAGACTAATAACAAACAGCAGGATTAATTGTAAACAGTCCGTTATAACTTAATGATTATTAACTCATTGATTAGGGTACATTTGGACAATGCACTGCAACAAGCAGTCGACAGAATCGACTTAATTGGAGTCACTACAAACTACAGCAAACAGAATCAGAACAAAAGTTGCAGCAACACTTCCTGATGAAAGCAGGATTATTTTCCCAGCAAAATTCATATTACACATGGTGCAACAGATTTCAAAGATTTGGCTTTGAAGTAATTGGCTCAAACTGTTTTGAGTTTCCAGGCCCAGAAATTGTCATCCTATTTAATGTTATTGTTTTCTATTTTGCACACAGCAATGTTCACCTTATCATTGCCTATAATAAACTCTAAACACTTTGTATTGTTGCCAATTCCTTTGAATTGCATTAAGCGCATTGTGTATCTGGAGAAGCTATCTCTGAAAGTCTCTGTGTGGGACACATCTGTGACTTAACATCAGTTAATGCTCTTGTAAGTTTTAACACAGGAACATGAAATCCCTGATTCCTTGGATGGTGACCAATCTTCTTTGAATTTCTGCCCATCCAAGTGTGCTGATGGACAGAATGTAAAATAATATCCTCAGTACAAAAATTGTACACTAGGTTACAGGGATTTGGCTGTCAGCTGCACAGTTCATTAACTAAAATCCTGCTGGGAATTCTGGACCTTGGATTTGAAGTCAGAGCAAGTGCTTTCCAATAAATGCTGAGGAAAGCTAGGATCATGCCTTACTTTAATCCTTATGGTAACTAAAGATAGCGAAGGGCAATAAACACCATTGTGGTTTATTTGCAATCTGGGTAGCAGTGACCTTTTTCCAGTTGTTGTCAATTTAACCCTACAAAGTGCTGTTCACCGGCCAATAGCTCAGTATGTTTACTAAAACATTAGTGGAGTTCCTGGTGCATTGCTCCTTTAATATAACACACTAGTGTGTTCCAAAACCAACAAGTGCCTTCACCATCATAAAAACCTGAAACCACTTCGTGGGAGCATTGTCAAAGAAAAATTCTGTCACTAGTCCACATAAGGAGATATCAGGACGGGTGACAAAGTGCTTAGTCAGGGGGATATATTTTGAGAAGCAACTTAAGGGACGGGTCCAGTTGACATTCTGGAGTTTAAATCTTTGACAGCCAAAATCAGGGATTATGCAAGAGATCAGAATTCATTTTATGAAGAATCAATTGAAATGAAAGAGTGCTGTAAAAAATATATCTTAAGATCAAAATTTGCAGGTTTTGGAATGCTTTTACTCCAGCATTGGCCTGCAATAGTTTAGAACGCCCACTGCTGCTAGATCTGAGCAAAGTAAAAGAAGCAAATTGAGAATCCCCCCTCTAGCTCTCTTCCCCTTCCCTCATTCCAGCATTTGGTCAAGATCTGACTCGAAGTTTGGGCTACATTTATAATCTTGACATTGAGCCAATGCAAAGGTGGATTGATCAGGAGTGAAAGTATGGCTGAGAATATAAACACGTTGGCGCAACACTTTGCACATATCACTTCACCAGTTTGAACAAAACTATTCAGCTTATCAAAAAATAACATGGGTAGGTTATAAAAACATTAATTCTGCATTTTCTGGGCGGATAACAAAAGGACCTGTCTTCAGTATTGCTGTACTGGAGATTTGCCAACTCAGGCTGTGCATACTCCTCGAGGTTTTGTCACATGACCCCCTGTCTCAACCCCTAATATCACCATTGGTCACCCAACATGTCCTTACTCATGGTATCCTGCCTTTTCACACCAAATGGGCAGTGAACAATCTCTTCCTTATTTGATTGGATGATTTGTGACAGTCTATCAAACAACTTTTGAGTCTAACTGGTGAGACATAATTTTTTTAAAAATTGAGTATGACTGAAATAGAGATGCATGTCGAAACTTTTTAAATTCCAAATTTTCCATCTACCTCGGAGCAATGGTTTATCCTGCACAAGGAAAGAGTGTCGATTGGTTTACAAGTCAACTCTAATCGAAGAGGCATTGCCATAGAAATGCATCAGGGAACTTTAATTTATGGAATGTGAGCATTGCTGGCTTTTTTAAAATTTCCCATCCTTAATTGCTCATAGGAGAATCAGCCACATTGCTGTGGGTCAGATGATTTCTTGCCTTAAGGATAATAATGGGTTTTTATGACAATGTTTACACAGTCACCGTTAAATCAGCTTTTAATTCCAGATTTTTATTGAATTCAAATTTGACCTTCTACCGTGGTGGAATTTGAAATGTTATCCTCAGAGCATTGGCCTGCGGTTTTGGCTGACTAACAGAAAGAGAAATTCTTCAGAATGACAAAGGGTCACCGGACCCGAAATATTAACTCTGTTTCTCTTTCTCCACAGATGCTACCAGACCTGCTGAGTTTCTCCAGCCATTTCTGTATTTGTGTGTCTCAGATACCGAGCATCCAAAAAATTATGATATTAAGATTATTTGGCCCATCGTGTCTGTGAAGCCGTTCGATTATGTCTGATATATTTCTCATCCGCATTCTCCTGTCTTCTCCTTGTAACCCTTGATCCCCTTACTAATCAAGAACCTATCTATCGCTGTCTTAAATACACTCAAAGACTTGACCTCCACAGCCCTCTGCAGTAATGAATCCCATAGATTCACCATGCTCTAGCTGAAGAAATTCCTCTTCATCTCAGTTCTAAAGGGCTGTCCTTGCATTGTGAGGCTGTGCTTTTGGGTCCTAGTCACTCTAACTACTGGAAACATCTACTCCATGTCCACTCTATTCAGGCCTCTCAGTATTCTGTCAGTTTCAATCAGATTCTCCATCATCCTTTTAAGCTCCATTTGGTACAGACCCAGAGTTCTGAGCCGCTCCTCATTTGACAAGTACTTCATCCCTGGGATCGTTCTTGTGAACCTCCGCTGGGCCCCCTCCAAGGCCAGCACATCCTTCCTTAGATATAGGTCCCAAAACTGCTCACAACATTCCAAATGCGGCCTTTTACAGCCTCAGCAGTACATCACTGCTCTTGTATTCTAGCCCTCTTGAAATTAATGCTAATATTGTATTTGCCTTCATAACTGTCAACTGAACCTATATATTAACCCAAAGAAAATCTTGAACTAGGACTTCTACATCCCTTTGTGTTTTAGATTTCTGATGCATTTCCCTCTTTAGAAATTAGTCTAAACCTGTATTCTTCCTACCAAAGTGCATAACCTCACACTTTATTCTATCTGCCACTTCCTTGCTCACTCTCTAGAATCCCTACAGTATGGAAAGAGGCCATTCAGCCCATCAAATCTGTACAACCCTTTGAAGAATATCCCACTCAGGAGCAGACCCCACCCTATCGCTGTCATCCTGTATTTCCCATGGCTAATCCATTTAGCCTGCATGTCCCTAGGCACTACAGGGAATTTAGCATGGCCAATCCACTGAACCTATGAATCTTTGGACTGTGGGAGGGAACTGGAGCACCCAGTGCAAACCTACAAGGAGAACATACATACTCCACACAGACACCCAAGGGTGGAATCAAACGCAGGTCCCTGGTGCAGTGAAGCTGCAACGCTGACTATTGAGCCACAATGCTGCCGAAGTCTGTCTCCTAACCTGTCCTTCTGCAGCCTCTCCGCTTCCTCAACACCACCTGCCCCTCTACCTATCTTTGCATCATCTGCAGTTCTTTATCTCATTATTCTGGAATTCTAGCCCAGTGAAATTACCACCATGGCTCTGCCTGCCCATGCATTTGTAGAATTCCAAAAGAGATGCAATTTCTGGATAGCTTATTTTATCCTGTAGAGGACAGTTCCTGCAAACAAATATGTGTTGCTTCTGACAAGCTTAGGTGAACCAGTTTCTGAGCCTGACTGATAATTCATTTAAAGTTAAAAATCAATTCTTTTTAATGCCCACTAATGATCCTCATGAGGTTTGCTTGCAGCAGTGCCCCGGAGATTGGTTCATTCCAGGAGGCTCCAAGCCAATTCTGGACTGAACAATGATATAAACTGGCCTGCCTAATTTGATAATCAGTCTGTCAATTGGCTTCACAAAATTTTCATTCAAAGTCTAAGGTTCTCCTGAAAAAGTTCACAAAGGGCTTTCAGCGTCAGTTAATTTATCAGTGCAGCATTCCAAAGAAGTATCACAATCGCTTCAGCTATGTGAATCAGTCTCTCATAGGTCACGCAATCTCTAAATGCCTCACATACAAATTAGTATGGCACGCAGCCTACAAAATCCTGTGTCTGATGCCAGATCCTCAGTTCATCAATACTGAGAAGGGTAAAAGGTTGTGCTAACTTTGAAAGGAAAGTAATTTTTGGGTAGCATGTTGTAAGGTGTTTCTATTGAATTATTAAATATTGTAAAGAGCAACAGGATGTATCAAGTTAACCATTTGGCTGGCAGATTTGATGACTGTAAAATGCCATCATATATTAAATGCTGCAATAAAATGGATTTCTAATTTTAATTTGTCACAGAGCAATAAGTATGATTTTCTGACTTTTTAAAAAAATGTCAGGCTAAAATTATAAACACAATAGAAGGGAATTAGGAGAGCAAGAAGGGGCCATGAAATGATCTTGGCGAGTAGGATCAAAGAGAATCACAAAGCATTCTATAGCTACATTAAAAACAAGAGGATAACTAGGGAGAAGGTAGGTCTACACAAAGATAAAGGAGGGAACTTGTGCTTGGAGGCAGAGAATGTGGAAAAGATCCTAAATGAGTACTTTGCATTGGTATTCACCCAGAGAAAAGGATATGGAGGATAGTGAGATTTGTGTGGAGCATGATAATATGGTTGGGCATCAAGAAAGAAGTGGTGTTGGATCTCTTGAAGAGCATTAAGATGGTTAAGACCCCAGGGCCTGATTGTATTTACCCCAGGTTATTGAGAGAGGTAAGAGAGGAGGTTGCTGGAGCCTTGACCAAGATCTTTGTATCCTTGCTAGTCACTGGAGAGGTCCCAGAGTACTTTCGAGGAGCTAATGGTGTTCCTCCGTTCAAGAAGGGAAACAGGGATAATCCAAGAAACTACAGACCAGTGAGTCTGGTCTGGTCATCGGGAAGCTATTGGAGAGAATTCCTAGGGATAGGATTTATGCTCATTTGGAGAAGCATGGCCTAATCAGGGACAGCCAACATGGCTTCGTGCAGGCCAGGTCATGTCTTACTAACTCGATTGAAATTTTTGAGGAGGTGATGAGGTCAATGAGGGTAGAGCCATGGATATCGTTTCTTTGGATTTTAGTAAGGCTTTTGACAAGGTCCTTCGTGGAAGGCTCATTCAGAAGATTAAGGTTAAGACATGAATCCACGTGGATTCAGAATTGGCTTGCCCCCAGAAGACAGAGGGTATTGGTGGAAGGGTGTTTTTAAGGCTGGAGGTCCGTGACCGGTGGCGTTCCACAGGGATCCATACTGGGACCTCTGCTGTCTGTGATATATATAAATGACATAGATGAAAATGTAGATGGGTGGGTTAGTAAGTTTGCAGATGATGCAAAGTCAGTGGAGTTGTGGATAGTGTAGAAGGTTGTCAAAAATTACAGCAGGATATAGATCAGTTGTAGATATGGGCGGAGAAATGGCAGATGGAGTTTAATCTGGGTAAGTTTGAGGGGCTGCACTTTGGGAGACCAAATGTTAAGGAAAAGCATACAGTTAATGGCAGGACTCTGAACAGCATTAGGTACAGAAGGATTTTTGGGTTCAAGTCCATTGCTCCCTGAAAGTGGCCACTCGAGTAGATAGAATGGTAAAGAATGCATAGGGCATGCTTGCCTTTATTGGTCAGGGAATTGAGTACAAGAGTCATGTTGCAGCTTTATAAGACTTTGGTTAGGCCACACTTAGAGTATTGAATTCAGTTCTAGCCACCACATTACAGGAAGGATAGAAGGATGTGGAGGCTTTCGAGAGGGTGCAGAAGTGTTTTACCAGGATGCTGCCTTGATTAGAGGGCATGAGCTATAAGGAGAGGGTAGAAAAACTTGGGTTGTTATCTCTTGAGCGACGTAGGCTGAGGGGAAACTTGATAGAAATCTGTAAAATTTTGAGATGCGTAGATAGGGTTGACAGCCAGAATCTTTTTCCCAGAGTTGAGGTGAGAGGGGGAATGTCAAAGTAGATGTGAGGGGCAAGTTTTTTACACAGAGACTGGTAGGAATCTGGATCGTGCTACCAAGGGTGGTGATGGAGGCAGATACGATAAGGGCATTTAAGGGATGTTAGGATAAGCACGTGAATATGCAAGGAATGGAGGAATATGGACTAAGGACGGCAGAAGGAATTAGCTTCATTTGGTGTCAGGTTCGGCACAACATTGTGGACCAAAGGGCCTGCTGCTATGCTGTTTGATGTTCTATGTTCTACAATAAAATATTGATCATCTCAAGACTTTAGATGTTATTTAACTCCAAACGGCTGGGTCCTCCTTTGGAAACAATTGTTTAGTTATTGTTAATTACCACTTAATAACAACTGAGGTATAACTCACTGTGTTCTAGTCTAATGCACATTAATTTGATGTCATCTAGCAACTGTGATTGATCTATTTATTATTTGTCCCTACTTTATGCAGAGAAAACAAGACCAGTCCCAAAGTGCTTTGAGGCCAATAAAGTGTCGTCCCTGCTGTAATGTGAGAATCACAGCAGCCGATTTGAGCACAGGAAGGTCACACAAGATAACTGCCTGATAATCTGTTTGCAGTGTTGCTGGTTGATGGATAAACAGTAGTCAGGTATCAGGCATAATTCCAATGTTCTACTTTGAACGTGGGATCTTTAGGATCCTTTAGAGCAAGCAGAGGGGGCATCAAATATCAATTAAAAGATGGCACCTTGGATAGTTTCTGATGCAGAAACAGATGATATGTTGAATAAAAAGCTCAAGGACCCAAAATCAACACAATAAGTCACTTGAATTCATGAGATCTCGGTCATGAATTTAGTGGCCCGGCTAACTGTGTTTTTGTTGGTTTATACTTTGGTCATATATCTGTATAATGAACTGGATCTGGTGTAAACCCAAGATTATAACTGTGTCACCATGAATGCAATGTAAAATTTACTAAATACCTCAATTCACAATTCTCTCTGTTTTATGAAAAAATGCAAAAGAAATATCACAGCATTTTGCAAGAAGAAATAAGAAGAATGATTAATGCTTCAGGTCCAGTGACCCTTCTTCAGACCTGGACTCGAAACATTAACTTTGATTTCTCTCCACAGATGCTGCCAGACCTGATGAGCTTTTCCAGCAATTTCTGTTTTTGTTTCTGATTTCCAGCAATTGCAGTTCTTTGGTTCTTTTTTTTTAAAAGAAGGTTGATTACTTTCCAATCACAATTTATGTAAATATTAATGATTGTTTGCTACTTTCGGACCTCATTTAGTTTGTAACAGGACCTCCAGCAGCAGATGGTAACGCTGGGTAGCTGGATCAAGGAAATTGAGCCGTTCTGTGGGACCTCCACCAGCAGGTGATGACAGTGAGGGAAGGCAGCTGAAGCAATTGAATGGGGGTCTACTGGAAAAGTAAGTACACCTTCAGTGGAAAGAATGCTGATGGGAAGGGAGAGCAGACCAACAAAGGAATTCCTCAGGTCAACGTAACCCACATGGTCATTCCATGTATACTATGTGAATAGTTCCTTCTTTGTCCTTAATTTCCTTTCATCTTGTAATGACCTGATACCAATGGAATAAGTAACCCTTGCTCCATGATCTTTGGTCTGTCCGTGAATTTAAGTCTCATGTTACAAGGAAATTAGAGTTAGTATCCGATCCAAGGAAGAAGCATACAGATTGGCCAAGAAAAATAATAAATCTGAGGATTGGGAGCAGTTTAGAATTCAACAAAGAAGATCCAAGGGATTGATTAAGAAGGGGAAAATAGAGTACGAAAGTAAGCTTGCAGGGAACATAAAGACTGACACTAAGAGTTTCTATAGGTACATGAAGAGATAGAGATTGGTGAAGACAAATGTAGGTCCCCTACAGACAGAAACAGGAGAATATATAACAGGGGTCAAAGAAATGGCTGAGCAACTGAATACATAAAAACTGAAAGAACTGCGGATGCTGTAAATCAGGAACAAAAACAAATTTGCTGGAAAAGCTCAGCAGGTCTGGCAGCATCTGTGAAGGAAAAAAGGGTCACCGGACCCGAAATATTAACTGAATACATTTGGTTCTATTTTCACAAAAGAGGACACAAATCAGATATTAGAAATATTGGAGATTGCAAGATTTAGTGAAAGGGAAGAATTAAGAGAGATCAGTATTAGTAGAGAAACAGTGCTGGGAAAATTGATGGGATTGAGGGTGGATAAATCCTCAGAGCCTGATAACCTACGTCCCAGAGTACTTAAGGATGCAGCTCTAGAAATAGTGGGTGCGTTGGTTGTCATTTTCCAGGATTCTATAGACTCTGGAACAGCCCCTACAGATTGGAGAGTAACTAATGTCACTCCAATATTCAAAAAGGGAGGTAGCGAGAAAACGGGGAATTATAGACCAGTAAGCTTAACATCAGTGGTGGGGTAAATTCTCAAATCCGTTGTCAAGGTCTTTATAGTGGAGCATTGAGAAAGCAGTGGCAGGATCAGACAGAGTCAGCATGGATTTCTGAAGGGGAAATCATGCTTGACAAATTTGTTAAGAATTCTATAAAGATGTAACTAGTAGAGTTGAGAAGGGGGAGCCGGTCGATGTGGTATATTTGGACTTTTCAGAAAACGTTTGACAAAGTCCCACATAGGAGTTTGTTGTGAAAGATTAAAGCGCATGGGAGTGGGGGAAGTGTATTGAGATGCAAAGAAAACTGGTGGGCAGAGAGGAAACAAAGAGTAGGAATTAATGGGTCCTTTTCAAATTGGCAAGCAGTAAAAAGTGGGGTGCCACAGGGATCAATTCTTGGATGAAGGAACAAAAGGTAACATCTCAAAGTTTGCAGATGATACCAAGTTGGGTGGGAGGGTTAACTGTGACGAGGATGCAGAGATCCTTCAGCATGTTCTGGACAGGTTGGGTGAGTGGGCAAATTAATGGCAGATGCAGTATGATTTGGATAAATGTGAGGTTATTCACTTTGGAAGTAAAAACAAGAAGGCAGATTACTACCTGAATGGCTGTAAATTGGGAGAGGGGAGTGTGCAGTGGGACCTGGGTGTCCTTGTGCGCCAGTCACTGAAGTTAAGCATGCAGGTACAGCAGGCAGTAAAGAAGGTAAATGGTATGTAGGCCTTCATTGCGAGAGGTTTCGAGTACAGGAGCAGGAATGTGTTGTTGCAGTTATACAGGGCCTTGGTGAGGCCACACCTGGAATATTGGGTGCAGTTTTAGTCTCCTTTTCTGTGAAAGGATGCTCTTGCTCTCGAGGGAATGCAGCGAAAGTTTACCAGGCTGATTCCAGGGATGGCGGGTCTGATGTATGAGGACAGATTGATTAAGTTGGGATTGTTTTTGCTGGAGTTCAGACGAATGAGGGGGGATTCTCATAGAGACATATAAAATTCTAAGAGGACTGGAAAGGGTAGATGTTGGGGGGGAGGATTCCCGATGGTGGGTGTGTCCAGAACAAGGGGACACAGTCCCAAGGGTAGACCATTTAGGACGGAGATGAGGAGACATTTCTTCACCCAAAGAGTGGTGAGTCTGTTGAATTCATTACCACAGGAAGTAGTTGATGCCAAAACATTGAATGTATTCAAGAGGTGACTAGATATAGCACTTGGGACGAATGGGATCAAAGGTTATGGGGAGAAAGCAGGATTAGGCTATTGAGTTGGACAATCAACCATGATTGTGATGAATGGTGGAGCAGGCTCTAATGGCCTCCTCCTTCTTCTATCTTCTATGTTACATTTTGTTTGGTCATTTATCAGGTAAGTGTAAGTTTGGGCTTCAAAGAACAACTAGGCAGTCGTAGGCTGGCTGTGGTTCAGTGGATCACACTGTCAGCTCTGCATCAGAAGACTGACTGTGTGTTTCAGTGCCAGTCCTGAGCCTGAGTACAAAAATCTCAGCTACCACTCCGATGCATTACTGAGGCACTATGGCAGTGTCAGGGGTGCTGACTTTTGGGTGAACCACTAAACAGAGGTCTTTGCCTGCCTCTGAGGTGGATGTGAAATATCCCATGGCTGCTACTTTGAAGAAGAGAGGCAAAGTTATTTGTGGTGTCTTAGCCAATATTTATCCTGCAATCAACACCACAAAAGCAGATTATCTGGTGATTATCACATTGCTGTTTGTAGGAGATTGCTGCATGTTACATAAGTCACTACACTTCAAAGTAGCTGTACCTTGCTTTGAGACATTTAGTTAGCACGAATAATAATTTAAAATGCAACATTTGCTTCTGTTAATTATTACTCTCACCAATCTGAAATTGTTCAGATTAGTTGATTTCACCAAGTCAAACACCTCTCTAAACTGTGAGGTTGGAGAATATTCAGTGCAGCACAGTGAATAGTGAAATGATACATGTCCTGTACTTTCATGAGGCACCTTCAGTTTCACCTTCAATCTATCTTCAATAATAGCTCACGCACATTTCTCAAACTGATTCTATTTACGGGTGGCTGTTATTTAAGGGGCAATATAAAGGGGTCATGAGCAGGGCAGCTGATTTTTTTGTGTGTGTGATGACAAACTCTGCAGTTTTACATTTTTCCACAGCAACGTTCACAGTGGGATTTGTCCTTCACTGACACTTTAATCTCAATGAGCGAGTATTGAAAGATTCTACTTCCCTTTTGTTACCTAAATATAAAAACAGTTTCTTGTTCGTATAGAACCAGACTTATAACTGGCAACATCTTCACAGTGACATTGAGAGACTGAAACAGGGAATATGACTTGTGCACACTTTGGTAAAATTGGATTACATAATCATAAGTGAAAAGAAAGATTCGCATTTATACAGCAACTTTCACAACCTTATGACTTCCCAAAGTGCTTCACAGCCAATTAAGTCCTTTAGACATGTATTTACTGTGAACTGTAGGAAATGTAACAACCAAGATTGCTGTTCAACCACACACCTACACACCGTCGCATTGACTTCCATGAGTAGGGAATTGAAATGTTAGCTTTGGTAATCTAACCAAGTCCCTGGAAAGGAACGTTATTGCACAGCATACTGACACAAAGGTTACTAACTATGCCATAGTTAAAACCCTCAGTCCATATAACATCAATAATTCTTTACCAATTACTTTCAAATGACCAATGAGAAAACTGCGGACCAGGACATTTGTGAGGCAAATATACGCCGGTTTCAACTTGTGTCTTAAATAATGTCTTATGTTAGATAGAATGCCTAAGAAAGACTTGTTTCCTTTAATCAATTATCAGGGACTTAGAGACCAGGTGAGGAAGCAGGCCATTCAGCCCTTCAAACCTGCTTCCTCATTTCATATGATCATGGCTGACCATCTGTTTAGATGCCATATTCCCGCATTTTCTCCATACCCCTTGATGACTGTAAAAAAATGTATCTATCTGTTTCTTGAATATTATCAGTGACTTGGCCTCCACAGTGTCCTGTGGTAGAGAATTCCACAGGTTGGCCACCCTCTGAGTGAACAAATGTTTCTTCGTCTTAATCCTAAATGGCCTACTCTGTAAGCTTTTTTTAATACATTCACGGGATGAGGGCATCACTGACCAGGCAGCATTTATTGCCCATCCCTAATTGCCCAGAGGGCACTTGAGAGTCAATCATATTGCTGTGGGTCTAGAGTCACACGTAGGCCAGACCAGGTAAGGACCAGTTTCCTTCCCTAAAGGACATTAGTGAGCCAGATGCGTTTTTCCAACAATCAGCAACAGATTCATGGTTATCACTAGATTCTTAATTCCAGATATCTTTTATTGAATTCAATTCCATTACCTGCTGTGGCAGGATTCGAATCCAGAACGTTATCTGGGTTTCCAGATTAATAGCTCAGCAATAATACCATTAGCCCATTGCATACTCTTTCAAGGCACAGTCCTGAGACTGTGTCCCCTGCTTCTACACTCTTCACCCAGGGAAATAACCTCCCTGCACCTAGTCTGTCCAGCCCTGTTAGAATTTTGTAAGTTTCAATCAGATTCCCTTTTATTCTTCTAAACTCTAGTCAATACAAGTTCAGTCAATTCAATCTTTCTTGGTGGGACAATCCTGTCATCTGGTATGAGCCTAGTGAACACCCGCTGCACTCCCTCTATGACAAATATATCATCTCTTAGGCAGGAGACTTGGAAGAATATCAAGGCACATACTAGACATGCTGTAGCCTCTGGGACTATGCAGAAAGAGCTGGAAAATGGGACTAGACCGGATACCTCTTCCTAGGCCAGCACAGATACACAATGAGCCAAGTGATCTTCTACTTTTCATCCATCTAGTTGTAAGTAAAGTTTATTTCCATGACCAACCGTTCATGGTGACAAAAACAGAAATTGCTTTGTTTTATTCTTATGCTTATGGTGACACGTGCATTTCTTTGCCAACAAGGTATCAAACCTTCAACAAGTCTGAAACAAACATAGAGAATGTTGGAGAAACTCAGCAAGTGGAGAGAAAAACAGAGTTAATATTTCAAATCCATATGACTCTTCTTCACAGCTTCTTCAAGATTTGGCATTTACTTAAGCAAGTCTAATTCAATGCCTAAAAATCACCAATTTTTAATAATTCTTTTCTGGCACGAAGATCAATATTATTGCAATCAAATTCTACTGAAACGTTACCTTGCCCTTTTGAGGGTGGCTTCAGTACCCTATTTACTTCTACACTGTCTTTCTACAGTTTTCAGATTTTCACATATTTGGAAATTCCTGTCACAACTCTTAGTTTTGCCTGTTTTCTGATACAACTGATGTGCCCAGTTCAATAAAGGGTTAAAATTCATTGAATACCCGTGCTCCAGTTAGTGCAGAGTAAAATGTTCCAGCTGGAGCTCCTCTGCTCTGACCGTTCTTTTTCTTTCTTTTTCTTTTTTCTTTTATTCTTCTTGTGTTTTCTGCAGTTATTTTTTAACTTCTTAATCTTATCCAGAGGGAATGGAGGAGGCAACTTCCAGACTGGAGGCTGTCCCTGGTGAGTCTGAGACCAGCCCAAGGTGGGAGGCGAGTCCTGGAAGCAGGTCCTGGACCAGAGGCTATCGCGGGAGGCGAGTCCCAGACCTGAGGCCAGTGCAGGGAGGCGAGTCCCAGACCAGAGGTCAGCGCAGGGAGGCAAGTCCCAGACCAGAGGTCGGCACAGGGAGACAATTCCTGGACTGGAGGTCGGCACAGGGAGACGATTGCTGGACTGGAGGCCAGTGCAGGGAGGTGACTCCCAGACTGAAGAGCAGTGCAGGGAGGTGAGTCCCAGACTGGAGGGCAGTGCAGGGAGGTGAGTCCCAGACTGGAGGCCAGTGCAGGGAGGTGAGTCCCAGACTGGAGGCCAGCACAGGGAGGCGAGTCCTGGAGGCCAGTACAGTGAGGCGAGTCCTGGACTGGAGGCCAGTGCAGGGAGGCGAGTCCCGGACTGGAGGCCAGTGCAGGGAGGTGAATCCTGGACTGGAGAGCAGTGCAGGGAGGTGAGTCCTGGACTGGAGGCCAGCGCAGGGAGGTGAGTTCCAAACTGGAGGCCAGTGCAGGGGGGTGAGTCCCGGACTGGAGGCCAGTGCAGGGAGGTGAGTCCCGGACTGGAGGCCAGCGCAGGGAGGCGAGTCCCGGACTGGAGGCCAGCACAGGGAGGTAAGGCCCTTGTGGACTAGAAGCGAGCCCTCGAGTTTTGAACCCGGTGTGGTCTGGAGGCTCGGTGCTGGCATGGACTTGGTGAAAAGGACTGTAATTTGAGTACTTTTTAAAACTTTTTATTCCTATGCTGGACTTTTATTTATTATTCTTTCAATTCTGTAATAAATATTTAAGCATCTGCACCTAGGTACCCTCTACCTAGGATGGCGCAATTGGCGACAACATTACAAACTTTTCACTGAATTCATTCGAGACAAGGTGACAAAGCCAATTCAATTTGTTTTTTGCTCTGATTAGAGTGTTTGGTGATGAAACCTTATGTTTTATCCTTACTTTGCAAATGCAAAGGAGTACAGAAGAATGTCTGACTACCTTATCCCTCAACCAACACCACTACTACGCAATGTATGGTCATAATACGTAGTCTGTGGGATCTTGCTGTACATGAATTTTCTGCTGTGTTTCCTGCATCAGAAACAGTAACCACTTCTCAGGAGTACATAATTGGCTCTAAGGTGTTTTGGAACATTTTATGATTGTGAAACCCACTGTAGAAATGTGGATCTTTCAGGAATAACTTTGGGGAATAAAGTCTGGTCCAGCATTTTAATTCATCAAGTGTGTTTGAAACCCAATAGTACCTCGGACTTTAGGGGAGGACATTTCACTGACCATCTGGCAGACACAGAATATCATCCCAAAGTTTATAGCTAGTCACAGTCGAACCTGATTCGCTCTAGATTTATACACAAACAGTGTGCATTTCCCACACATCCATCCTTGTTTCATAATGCGAAATCATATAAATCAGAGCAAAAAAATTAGGTAACTTGGCAATCCTGTGCTCTAGGTTCAACAGCTAGTGAAAGCTCATATTATACTGTCTCTGTGTAAAAAAAAAGATCTGGGCAGAATTCTTTGGCAGCGGAGACTAACTGCACCAAGTATATTCCCAGCTGTGGAAAATGCCTTCTCAGCTGTAGTAGGGTTAGCGAATGCTTCCAATAATTTCTCACCTGCTGTGTTAAGAACCTATGCCAGTTAATTTTTTTAAAATTCATTCAGGGGATGCATGTATTGCTGTCTGGAATTTATTGCTCCTTCCTAATTGCTTTTGAGACGGTCTTAACGGCACAGGCCATTCAGCCCAACTGATCTGTGCTGGTGTTTCTGCTCAACTCGAGTCTCTTCCTGCTTCCCTTCGTCTCATCCTATTAGCACATCCTCCTTTTCCTTTCTCCATCAGATGTTTATCCTGATTTCCTGTAAATGTATCTGCACTATTCTGTACCTCACCTACTTCTTGTTGTAACAAGATCAGCCTTCTCAGCACTCTCTGGGTAAAGACATTCCTCCTGAATTCCTGACTGGCTTAAATGTTGACTCTTAAAATTACAAGCCCTAGTTTTCATCATTCTGACAACTGAATACATCTTCTTTATCACTACCCACTCAAAGCCTATCCTCTCAGGTTACTTAGAATGTACAGTACAGTAACCGGCCATTTGGCCTTGCTGGCCCATGTTGGTGTTTACATTTCATTGGAGCTTCCTGCCATCTCCCTTCATGTCGCCCTATCAACATACGCACCTATTCCTTTCTCTCCTGTGTGTTTATCAAGACTTCTGGTGAATGTATCCGCTCTAATCACCCCTTTCACTCACTGATGTAGCAAGTTCCATGTTTTTCCCACTCTCTAGGTTAAGAGGTTTCTCCTGAGTTCTGTATTAGATTTATTCGTGGCCACCCCCTTATGTTGATGGCCCTATGTTTTATGGTCCCCCATGAGTGGAAACATCTCCACATCAATTGAGTAATTTTAAAAGCCTCAATCAGGTCACCCCTTCTTAGCAAAGAAATGAACCCCTGTCTGTTCACCTTTCCAGATGAGGATAATGTGGTAACATGTTCTAAAGCTGAAATCCTGGTTTAGCCTGTGTCTAAGATGTCAGATGCTATTTGACGAACCGTTGAAGCCAATGACAGGAACAGGTACAATTGATTGCAATTGTTGGTCTGCATTAAGGAGACTGCACTGCATGTTGGTCAATGCCACTTTCAGTAACAGTCTCCCCAAACAATGATTACAGTTTCAGTTAAAGGATAGTCACCACTTAAAGTTGTACTCACCATTTTATGGTGATTGCTGATGAAGGCTCTTGTATGGAATATGAAGCCAACCACCATGACTTTGTGGTTGGAATAGTTTGCCACATCCCCTTTATTTGATTGGGTCTAAGAGTCTACTGGGTATGCAGTGTTAGAGGAAAACCACCAGTGAGTCTTAACAAGAAGAGGCCTTAACTGTGACAGCTTATTTGGGGAGAATGTGCCAATAATCAAACCCCACTGTTCCAAAAGCCATCACAACTGTATAACTGAGATAACAATGTGTAGAGCTGGATGAACACAGCAGGCCAAGCAGCATCAGAGGATCAGGAAGGCTGACGCTTCAGGCCTAGACCCTTCTTCAGAAATTCTGAAGTACATTGAAATCCCCCACCCAGAGTACATTTTGTGCCCTTGCCATCCTCAGTGCTTCCTTCAAGCGTTGTTCAACATTGAGGAATACTGATTCATCAGCTGAGGGGTAACGGTATGTGGTAATCAGCAGGAAGTTTCCTTGCCCATGTTTAACCTGAAGCCATGAGACTTCATGGGACCCAGAGTCAATGTTGAGGACTTCTAAAGCAACACCCTCCCAACTGTATACCACTGTGCCACCACCTCTGATGGGTCTGTCCTGTGGTGAGACAGGTGATGGTGGTGTCTGGGACATTGTCTGTAAGGTATGATTCCATGAGTATGACTGTGTCAGGCTGTTGCTCGACTAGTCTGTGAGACAGCTCTCCCAATTTTGGCACTGACCTCCAGATGTTAGTGAGGAGGACGTTGCAGGGACGACAGGGCTGTTTCTGCCGTTGTCTTTTCCAATGCCTAGGTCAATGCCAGGTGATCCGTCCGGTTTCATTTCTTTAAGACTTTGTAGCAATTGGTACAACTGAATGGCTTGCTAGGCCATTTCAGAGGGCAATTGAGAGTCAACCACATTGCTGAGGATCTGGATTTGCATGTAGGCCAGACCAGGTGTGGGTGGCAGATTTCCTTTCCTGAAGGACATTAGTGAGCCAGATGGGATTTTCCAACAATCGACAATGACTTCATGGTCATCAGTAGACTCTTACTTCCAGACTTTTTTTTATTGAATTCAAATTCTACCATCTGCTGTCATGAGATTTGAACCTGGCTCCCCAAAACATTATCTCAATCTGTGGATTAATAGTCTAGCAATAATACTTCTAGGCCATTGCCTTCCCTTTAAAATGCCAAACACGAACGTGTTCATTCACAAAGAAGACAGAAAAAAAAGTAAATGGTTTGACACAAGTAGTATGCTTGGAAAAAGTATAGAAAGAGAAAATAAATTCCATCGACAAAAGCCCGCACAACAAGGGGAAGAGTTATCTCTTTTGATTTTAGCAATGATGTCATGATGTTATCTGCAGAGTGAAAATTGATCTTCGATTCAGAGGCTGATCAAGTGGACCTTGTTCTTTTCTTGTATTAGAATTTGTTCTTAAGAGTGTCTAGTTTTTTTTGTCTATCTCTCACACAGAGTAAAAGGTGAGAGAGATATTTATTGTTCGCAGGTTTCTGGATGTGTCAGTGTGCTCTGCGCTCACAGGTCTGTAACAAACAGCAGCTAGGCCAATCTGAAGGCTGTCGTCAAGCAATTTTTCCTCAATTCAAGGACTCCTGGTGCTACTGTGTCTCACTGTTACAAAAAGTAACATAATCTTGTGTGGCTAACGTGCATACCATCAATTTCACTTGATGTTCAATTTGCAGAAAATAACTCTTCTAGTGGTTTTTTGCAACGTGTCAGTGTTCAACTTTCATTTTTTACTTTATAGTTCAAAAGGAAACGTTTGTTGTCCCCTTAGTTAACAAGATGTAGTTCATTGCATGATAGCAATCAGGTACAAGTTACATTAATGAGATAGTCTTTATTACTTAAACTTGAAGAAGACCCAGGATACAGACTGCTGAATAGACTGAGACTGTAAGACCATAAGACATAGGAGCAGAAATTAGGCTATTCAGCCCATCAATCAATTAGTTGTTTCAGCACATTGAAGATTCACTCAATAATGGTGCACTTGGCCTGGTGTGTCCTGGTTGTAATTCTGCCCTGCTTGTATTTGAGCGTTGTGTAAAGGGCATGTTTTGAGGCCATAGTCCAAGTCCAGACTGTCTGTCATCACATTCAAATACCTCAGATAACTGTCTGAGAATAAGGACATTGTGTGTTGATTACGGGAATTGTGCAGTGATATTTAAGGTCCTCCAGCACTGCAGACCCTCTCTTGATTGAAAAGAAGCTTAATTTCACTGCTGCCTCGGTTTGACTCTGATCTTCCTAAAGTGAAGAAAGGAATGACTTGCCTTTTTATAGCGCCTTTCACAGTTTCAGCATATCCCCACCTACTTCACAGGCAGTGAGGCTTTCATGAACTGTAGTCATTTATAATGTATAAAATGTGGATGATTGTCCACCCACATCCAGCTCCCAAAAAAATGATAATGCAGTAACTGGGCAGTTAAATATTTTCAGTGCTGTTGATACATGTTGGTCAGGGTACAGGGATAAACCACCTGCCCTTTTTTCAGAGGTACACAGGTGATTAATTTTAGAAAAAATCAGAAAGACAACACCGCAGCACTTCCTTCCTAACCCAGTCGGACTGTCAGCCTAGACTATTGTGCTCAAGTCAATGGAGTAGCTTTGTGAAAGTAAGGATGTCACCTAAAGAACTATAGCTGCCATCAGTGGCTGAGAAGTGTTGGAGTAGGTGTTTTCTAATCAATTAGTTCAGAGATGTTATGACACTCATCTGGAACAGGTGGGACTTATACCTGGCTCTCCTGTCTCTGAGGTAGGGGCACGACCATGGCATCACAAGAGCCCTTTTTGAATTCAAATCCCACTACCTACTATTGTGGGATTCGAACCCAGGTCTCCACAGGCAATAAGCCTTCCTTACTCTTATACTGCGACCCCATTGAAATAAGGGCCAACATTTTATTAGCCTCAGTGGATTAGGACCGTAGCATACGCCCTCCTGCTCAGACCCCTGCTCCATCCAGTTCTACTAACTTTTACTTCTTTTTCCTATCTTTCACTACTCTACTCACCTTACACGAGTCTGTACAGCTCGGAGAGATCAAACAGCATATACAGGCAGCCCAAGTCAGCTGCAGCAAGAGTGGGAACCAGCGCACTATCAGCAATTGGAGGCTGTGAGCAAGGCAGCAGGAGGAGATTGGGACCCATTATGGCTAAGCGCTTAAGAAACACTTTCGAACTTTCAAATTTATTTCTTTATTATTCTAGTTTATATTAAGAAGCACTTTAATTTTAACTATTACCTTATTTCTTTATTTTTCTACTTATACTATGATGGTTTCTAATGCTTGACTTTTTAACTCTGTTTCTCTCTTTTACTAAGTTTTTTGTACCTCAGTACCTTTGTACCAAAGATTTCGCAATGTGTGTGACATTATACACTTTTCACTGTACTCCTGTACTTGAGTACATGTGACAATAAAATTTAAATTGAAGTCTAAATCTAAATCTGATTACCTGCTGAATCTGTGTGCTAGCTTTCTGTGTTTCTTGTACAAATTCTCCCAAGTTCCTTTGTGTTGAAACTTTCCACAGTTTTTCCCCACTTAAATAAGATGCGGTTCTTTTGCCTCCCTTATAAAATGAACAATCAAGGGATTGACTGTACCCAACCAGCCCACACCTGCCAAACCTATGACACAGATGTCCAACATTAGATGTGATTTTGCCAAGAGAAATCATGTGCATTTATATAGCATCTTATGTAACATCCAGGAACCCAAAATATGCATCACAGCCAATGGAGTAATTTGAAGTCCTGCCACTGTTGAATTATGACACCCGATTTGCACACAGTAAGCTCCCACAAATAGCAATGTGTTAATGTCAGATAATCTGTTTCCAGTTGTTGGTTGAAGGATAAATATTGATCAGTACTCCTAAGAGAACACCGACGCTTCATTAAAATAGTGCACTGGGGTCTTTAATATCCACCAATGTGGCAGCTGGCATTAATTGTATTTCATTTGGGCATTTAATTGTACTCAGGTGGCAGACAATAATGGAGAATTCATCTGTAAACGGGAACAGCCTGAAACTATGGTTATTCGATTAGAAGTGGATGACAGGTGATACGTATATTTTAAAATGAAAACTTGTAAAGGAAGTCCTTACTTAGAATTGTGGCTGTTTTCCGCGACTTTAAGTAAAACAACTTTCAGTAAATCATAGGAGATAGCAAGAACTGCAGATGCTGGAGTAAGAGACAACTCAGTGTGGAGCTGGAGGAACACAGCAGGTCAGGCAGCATCAGAGGAGCAGGAAAGTCAACGTTTCAGGTTGGGACCCTTCTTCAGAAATGGGGAGGGGGAAGGGAGCTGGGAAATAAATGGAGAGGAGGGGTGTGGCTGGGGAAAGGTAAATGGGATTTTGATAGGTGAATGCAGGTAGTTGTGGGGATTCGTCAGTGGGAAGGGTGGGGCGGATAGGTGGGAGAGAAGATGGACAGGTTGTGTCAGGTCAGGGAGGTGGTAGGGAGGATTGGTGGGGCTGGGGAAAGGTAGGTGGGGTGATAATAGGTTGAATGCATGTAGGGGGTAGTGGGATTGGTCGGCGGGAAGGATAGGGTGGATAGCTGGGGAAGAAGATGGACAGGTTGTGTCAGGTCAAGGAGGCGAGGATAAGAGGGAGAGTTGGACAAGGGATGGAGTTGGGGGTGGGGAGGTTTTAAAACTGGTGAATTCCATGTTTAGGCCATCGAGCTGTAGACCCCCAAGGCAGAATATGAGGTGTTGCTCCTCCAGTTTGTGTGTGGCATCATTGTGACACTGGAGGAGGCCCAGGATGGGAGTGGGAGGGGGAGTTAAAATGCTTGGTGACTGGAAGGTGTCATCGTTTGTCGCATACAGAACACAGATGCTCTACAAAATGGTCCCGACTATATGTTTGGTCTCACTGATGTAGAGGAGGCCACTTCAGGAGCAATGGATACAGTAGACCCCAACACCTTATCTTCACTATGGACATCGAATCCCTATACACTTGTATCCCCCATGCAGATCGCCTAAAAACCCTCCGCTTCTTCCTCTCCCACAGGCCCAACCAGACCCCCTCCACTGACACCCTCATCTGCTTAATCGAACTTGTCCTTACCCTTAACAATTTCTCCTTTAACTCCTCTCACTTCCTACAGTCTAAGGAGTTGGCCATAGGAGCTCGCATGGGCCCAAGCTATGCCTGCATCTTCGTAGGATATGTGGAACATTCCCTCTTCCGCAGCTACACTGGCACCATCCACCACCTCTTCATCTGCTACATTGATGACTATATGACTCCTATGAGGAGCTTGAACAGTTCATCAACTTTACTAACACCTTTCACCCTCAGATTCACCTGGACCATCTCCCATACCTCCCAACCCTTCTAGGGCGTCTCTGTCTCCATCTCTGGTAACCGCCTCAACGCTGACATCTATTTCAAACCCACCGAATCCCACAGCTAGCTGGACTACACCTCCTCTCACCCATCCTCCTGCAAGAATGCGATCCTATTCTCCTAATTCCTCTGCTTCCACCGAGTCTGCTCCCAAGATGGAGTATTCCACTCTCGAACATCTCAGATGTCCTCCTATTTCAAGGACTACAACTTGCCCTCTCCGGTGATCAAAAATGCCCTCAGCTGCATCTCTTGCATTTCCAGCACTTCTGCCCCCAAACCCCTCCCCGCAATAAAAACAAAGACAGAATCCCCCTTGTCCTCACATATCACCTCACCAACCCCTGCATCCAATGTATTGTTCACCGCCACTTCTGCCACCTACAATCCGACCCCACCACCAAAGAGATATTTCCCTCCCTACCCCTATCTGCCTTTCATAAGGACTGCTCACTCTGCGACTCCCTCATCCGCTCCACACTCCCCACTAACAACACCACCCCCGACACCTTTCCCTGCAATCACAGGAGGTGCTGGACAATCCTCGGTTGAGGAAGAAGGTGGACATTTCAGAGGCTCCCTTGTCGAAGTTAGCCTCATCTGGACATATGCGACGGAGACGGACGGACTCAGAGAATGGGATGGAGTCTTTACCGGAAGTGGGGTGTGAGGATGTATAGTCCAGGTAGCTGTGGAGTCAGTGGGTTTGTAGTGGATATTAGTGGCCAGTCTATCCCCAGAAATGGAAAGAGGGATGTCGAAGAAGTGGGGGAGGAGTCAGAGATAGACCAGGTGAAAGTGTGGGCAGAGTGGAAACTGGAAGCGAAATTGATGAAGTTTTCCAATTACAGACGAGAGAGGGAAGCAGCACCAATGATATCATGTAAATAGAAACTGTAGTCACCTTGTTTCAGATTAGCTCCATCCAGTGGCAGAAGTTAGTCAGTACTGGTAGCAGCTGCAGAAATCCCAGGATTTCAGACAGAGAGGGAGAAAATCAGCAGGCAGAAGAGGAGCAGATAAAAAAAAGTTCCTGGTGATGGTAACAGACACTGGGGACTATACAGTTAGGAATGGGGAGTGCAGGTAGGAGGGACTTTGGCATTAGTATGGGAGCCAGGGAAAGAAGGACTTTCTGGTTGGCATGGACAAGTTGGAGCGAAGGGTCTGTTTCTGCACTGTACAGCTCTATGAATCTATGATTTCATGGCTGAAGCTCTGGGGTAAGCATCCTGTGTACATATGAGTCCCAGAACAGTCTGTGACAAATTATATATTATCTGTGACAAACAGGGGAACTCTCAAAGTTAAATGGATATATCTTCCCTATTTTGAATCATAGAATCCCTACAGTGTGGAAACAGGCCCTTTGACCCAACAAGTCCACACCAAACCTCAGAGCATCCCACCCAGACCCATCCCCCTATAACCCACCTAATCTACACATCCCCTGAACACTATGGGGCAATTTAGCACGGCCAATCCACCTAGCCTGCACATCTTTGGGCTGTGGGAGGAAACTGGAACACCCAGAGGAATCCCATGCAGACACAGGGAGAATGTGCAAACTCCACACAGACAGTTGGCCGAGGCTGGAATCGAACCCAGGTTCCATGCAGAGGGTAGTGCATGTATGGAAATAAGCTGCCAAAGGAAGTGGTGGAGGCTGGTGAAGTTACAACATTTAAAAGGCACCTGGATGGGTATATGAATGGGAAGGATTTAGAGGGATATGGGCCAAATGCTGGAAAATGGGACTAGATTAATTTAGGATATCTAGTCGGCATGGATAAGTGGGACCAAAGGGTCTGTTTCTATGCCATATCTGTCATACTGAGCCAAGGGGGTCCCAGCAGATCACATTATATGCTGACAGACACAAATAAAGGTATCTCTATGACTCTAAGTGCATAAAGACTAGCGTCCAGTTCTGGCCCACAACCTGCTTATCTGGGTTATAACAGATACGGTCTCATTTTAATATCTTATTCTAAAGGTGGTGCATCTGACAATGCAGCATTCCTCAGCACTGCACTGGGAGTGTCAACAACCTTGACTTTGCGCTTGACTCCCTAGAATGGGAATTGAGTCTACAAACTCAGGGGCAACAGGACTGCCCACTAAGCCATGGCTGTTATATGAAGCAGTGTGAATTAACAACTGTTCTGTTACTAATTTAGTTCCCTCAGCCTGGCAACTACATTTCTTTGCTACTGATAGACTGCCCCCTGAGGATTACTCAACTATAAGGACATACAGCTCCTGTGTAACAATCCACTAATGAGAAGGCACTTAACTATATTGTGGCAGTGTGCTGTGGACTTATATGGCAGTGAAAGCTTCAGGTCGGTTTTGGTTTTATTTGGCAGCCCTTGCATATCAAAAGCAAACCTTTATTTGTGTCTGTCAGTGTATAATGTGATCTGCTGGGACCCCCTTCGCTCAGTATGACAGCAATCAGATATGCCCCTCACACTTACAATCCTTACCTAATCGGTTCAGGTACATGTTTAATCCCTTACAGGATACTGGTGCTTCTCATTTAAATATCTACCCAGATTCAGTTGTATTCCTGGCTGTATGAATGGGCCAAGGTGCACAAATTACATCTATCCCAATCCACAGAGAGTCTCTATTTAACTGCATTTATATCCAATGAGAAATAAACACGACACCAAGATAATCCACGGTTTCCCTACCGGTTCAGGCTAAAGGTTCTGATTATCCTGCAAACAGGTTAAATTTAGTTGACTTTTCATGATGACTGGCCTGTCAGTGCATTTGGAGGGGTGTGGAGATCAGTTTACCTATGGTTAAACTGTAAGGCAGCAGATGTTAAATCATGGCCTTCTCCATTAATCAAAAGCGGCTCAGAATATCCCATGTACAACAGCTTCTGACCTTTTGGGGTTTGGCTACTTGGTACGTTCATATTTATGTCTGATATGGCTGCACAACATTGAAATATAACCTGAACTATTGTGGGGACAAGTCATCTCGAAGGAACCTGTCTGTCACATCCCTCCATTAACTGAAAAGAGGGGAGTTTTCCTTCTTAACTGCTCACCTGGTTCACCAAATGTAAATGACACTAATCTCCTACCATTCTGCCATATCCTTGTACATTATCACTATCCAAATAACCACCTAATGCCCCTCTTTAATTAAACCTTCCTGCTCCACATTTCCAGGCAGTGCATTCCTTACCACTCGCTGTGTTAAACATGTTTATCTCACACCACCCTTGCTCCGTTTGCACATCACTTTACATCTGTTCTAGTTTTTATTTATTAACTGAAGTGAGGTTCTCCAGTTACCATGGTGATGACTTAAGCTGATGTCCCTACAACAATGGTCCAACATTGAACTTTTTCAGTTCTGAAAAGGACTCCGATCAGGCTCAAAACATTAACTCCGTTTCTCTCTCCACAGATGCTGCCAGACCTGCTGAGTTTCTCCAGCACTTCCTGTGTTTCTTTCTCTGTGTTTTCATCTGATTATTTCATTATCTCTACTTGATTATTTTTTGAAATCACTAATTCTTTGCATTCAAACTAACTTCCTCTTTCTGATCAATCACCATGCTTTTAATCTCACATTCACTTGGTGTGAGCAATTTGAGGAGATATTGACCCAGGTCTTCCAGGCTCTGGTCAGTCAGAGGTAGGACATAAGTGAAAACTACTCAGGAAGTGTAAATTTTCAGTTGGAGGTTACCTGGCATTTGGGACCCTCCAAGAAGTCCCCAACACTGAGCCTGAGTCAGAGACTAAAATGTGATTATTTATTTATTTATTTATTTATTGAGATATGTACTGAAGTACAATGAAAAGCTTTGTTTACGAGCAGTACAGGCAGATTGAAGTAAGCAAAGGATGTACAGATCAAAAAGACTTAGACAGCAGAACACAGGTTACATAGCACAGGGTGTGCGCTAGGCGAGATCAATGTTCGCGAGATCAGCATTATTTGAGGCTCGAGACCCCATTCATCAGTCTAATAATGGCCAGGAAGAAGATGTTCCTGAACCTGCTGGTGCGTGTGTTCAGGCTTCTGTACCTTCTGCCTGACAGAAAGGTTGTAGGAGATCATTACCAGGGTGCTTTGGGTCTTTGATGATGTTGGCTGCCTTTCTGCAGCAGCGAGCCATGAAAATGGAGTCCATGGATAGGAGGTTGGCTTCTGTGATGGTCTGGGCTGTGCACACCACCTTCTGTAGTTTCTTATGGTCCTGGGCAGAGCAGTTGCCATACCAGGCCATTATGCACCCAGACAGTATGCTTTCAATGGTGCATCTGTAGGAGTTGGTGAGGGACCTTATGGACATGTCAAATTTCCTGAGCCGCCTGAGGAAGAAGAGGTGTTGTTGTGCCTTCTTGACCATCGCATCTACGTGGGGAGCCCAGGACAGGTCATCAGTTATCGTCACTCCGAGGAACTTGATGCTCTTCACCCTCTCAACCGCAGTTCCGTTGATGTAGATGGGGGTGTATTCTCCTCCTTTCTTTCTGAAGTCGATGATCTTTAGTTTTATCGACGTTGAGACAGAAGTTGCTCTCATTGCACCATGTCACCAAGCCCTCCTACTGACCTACCTTAGTAGTTACTCAGGGCAAGTTAGAGGAATGAACACTTGCTCTGACTACAAGATAACTATTAAACTGCCCCTTCTACTCAAACATTCATACTGACCTCCTTCCCACAGCAACCTGACACTCCCGACTCCTGACAGTACACGGATACCCATAACCGTAACCCCCAACCCCTGCTAGACACCCAACTGCTACCATTGAAAACCCACCCACCCCCTCCACACAGTAACCCTCCCTGAAACCAACCCAAACGCCTGCAGTGATACCTGACATCCTTTCACCGCGCCCCCCCAGAACACAGGGATGGCAAGCCCCAGAAATCCAATCTACCGCACCATGGAAACCCAACCACCCACTGACCACCCACTTACACCCACTG
>NC_063332.1:174266118-174279588 GCF_021869965.1 Rhincodon typus
GCTGACCACCCACTGACCATCCACTGACCACCCACTGACCACCCACTGACCATCCACTGACCCCACTGACCACCCACTGAACACCCACTGACCATCCACTGACCACCCACTGACCACCCGCTGACCATCCACTGACCCCCACTGACCACCCGCCGACAAACATTGACCACCCACTGACCACCCGCTGACACACATTGACCACCCACTGGCCACCCACTGACCACCCACTGACCACCCACTGACCACCCACTGACCACTCACTGACCACCCGCTGACACACATTGACCACCCACTGACCACTCACTGACCACCTGCTGACCACCTGCTGACCACCTGCTGACCACCCACTGACCACCCACTGACCACCCGCTGACCACCTGCTGACCACCCACTGACCACCCACTAACACCTACTGACACCCAACACCTGACCCTTTGATTCAGTTATGTGCTACTTGTGCCCCCTTTACCCACATGGCACCCTAACCCCTCACCCACTTATCTTCTCTCATCAAAGGGGTCTTTGAGCCGTTCTCACTGACTGGAAAATGGTAACGAGCGCTGTAAGGATAGGGGCACGGAAGACCCAGGTGAATTTTGAAAGTCACTATAGTGCCAAAGGCTGATCTTTCTTTCGAGCAAAACAATTGGTGGTACATCTAATCTCAAGGTGAGCGCACCTCAAAAGAGGGGGATGTTGAGAAAGGTGGGGTCTTCCTGGTAAATGTAACCGACACGGGAAATGAATCCATACTGTTGGATCATGTTGTATGCAGACCAGTCATCCTGCTGTCTGAGCTCACTGACCCATCAACCCCTGATTCTGCCTGCAGCGTTTGCTTGCATCTGTTGAATTGAACCTTGTATTGGACATCAGATCTGAACAATCCTTGAATGGTAAAGAGCGGGGAGGGCGCACATTCTGTCTGATTAGAGTTGGAAATAGGATTTGTGACCCAGATAAAAAAATTCAGGCTATTCTGTTCTATTAGCTCAAAGATGGAAAACAGTAGAGACGCTCAGTAGGTCTGACAGCATCTGTGGAGAGAGAAACAGCATTAACTTTTCGAGTCTGGTATGACTGCTCTTCAGTTCTGGAATTAATGTTAACCCACATTCACATCAGAATTAGAGAAATGTTATACCAGACTCAAAAGGTTAACTCTGTTTCTGACTCCGCAAATGTTGCTGAGTTTTTCCAGCAATTTGTGTTTCTATTTAAGATTTCCAGCACCCACAAAATTTTGCTTTTATCGGATTGTTTTGTTGGGTGCCTGGTTCACTCAGGCCTCATGTCACCCTGTTGTCAGTTTACACTTTCCAGAAAATCTAATGGTCAAAAAATATTCTGAGTTGCAAGAGAAAGTCTAACAGCAAAACCTAGCCCAACGATTGACATGCATCTGTTATGCTTCTGAATACTACATAGGCACGGGATATTGTCTTTGTATCAATAGGGTGTAAAAATTGGACTACTTAGAGGAATGAGTAAATTAGCCCATGTTAAATTCTATAGCATGGATTTAGTATTGTTTCCCTGACGGTATTTCAAAGCAACACTAATTTGGAATGTAGCTTCTCACATTATAATAAAACAATGACTTTATCTAAATTACAAAATACATCATTGGTAATAATTAATTGCCCAATTTCATAGAGAAAAGTTGTCCCATTTTTGAATTAAAAGAGAATTTCAATTAAAAAATCTGTAAATGTTTATCAGGACTAAGAGACTTTTTGAATAACTGACATCGCTGAGCTGTACTGTGTTTCTAAAAAAGTATTAAGAGCCAAATGGATCTGTCAACAATAACTCAGCAATGTATTTGGCATTTGCGTATCCTGCTTGTTCCTGGGTTCCTTTCTAACAGATGACACAGAATCATTAACCCTAAGTCTGGGTGACTTTGCTAAGCAAAGGAAACACAGTAAGTTCCCGATAACTAAACTCTTGTGGCATTGTCCATGTGAGATATGGTGCATCAGCCTAGTGAGATCAAGTGCCCTGGGACCAGACTGTAGGCTCATATTCCTGCTTGTGTATGAGAAATAACAACAAAAACAACTTTCAGTTATATAGCATCTTTGCACATAGTCACAAGGCACATCACAGGAATGTCATCAGGGAGAAAATTACATCAAGCCACATGACGAGGGATTGGGACCAGTTGGCAAAAGCTTGACCAAAGGGTTTAAAGGACACTTTACAGGAGAAGAAAGGGTTAGCTAAGCAGAAAGAGTTACACAAGGTCTTAGCAGCTGAAGGCACAGCCACCAATGGTGGAGCGATAGGTATCAGGAATGCACAATGTATTGTTATGTTGGTGTGTTTCAGAAGAGGTTATGTGCTTGGAGGCATCTAGAGAGACTGCTAGAGTCTAATCTGTTGGTAGGATAATCTTTTTATTTAACATTTTGTTAGCTATTTACGCTATTATTACACTTAACATGAGGCTCTATACAGAATCGTCTCTCTGTACAGCCTGCTATCATGTGTTCTCTTGCATCACTGCTGATGTTGGCTGACTGTTTACATACTTGAGTATTGATCCTTTACACAGGATGAAAAGGGAGGGCAGAATCGGAGGACAGACATTTCTGAGGGTTGTAAGGAGTGTGGGGAGGGTGGTGTTGGGTCACAGAAAAAGAGAGGGGAGAGACCTGGGATGGATTTCAACAGGAGGATGAGAATTTTGAAATTGAGCTGCTCCCATCTGATGACCCAGTGTAGGTGGTGAAGCAGAGGATTAATGATGAATAACAACTTGTGCAGCCTGGGATCTGAGCAATAACAGAGATTCATGGTTGTAGAAATAGCTGTGAGGAGTGTAGGAAGAGGTGGCTAAGGTGAACGATGACAGTAACTTCAGAAGCAGAAGATGGTAGGTTCACATTCTATTCTGGAGTCTAAGAGTCATAGAGTTATAGAGCATGGAAACAGGCCCTTCGGTCCAACTTGTCCACACCAACCAGATATCCTAAAGTGATCTAGTCCCATTTGCCAACATTTGGCCCATATCTCCCTAAACCTTTCCTATTCATGTAGCCAACTAGATGCGTTGTGATTGTACTAAGCACAACATCTAGGTTGACACTTTCATGCAGTCCTGAGGGAGTGCTGCATCAACTGAGCTGTTGTCTTTCTGATAAGATGCTGCACTGAGATACGGGACTGGATTGTACATTCCCCAATGGTCAGGGTCTGTGCGAGGGCATGTAACGTACATCGGCAGCTAGTCTACCACTTTCTCACCAATCTATGAGGGCCCCCCATAATGCTGTAAGTGGGCAGCTGCTGAAATCGTATTGAGCTAAAAAAAAAGGGTCAGGGGTCTAGGCCCGAAACGTCAGCCTCTCTGCTCCTATGATGCTGCTTGGCCTGCTGTGTTCATCCAGCCCTGCACCTTGTTGTCTCGGTCATTTAGACAGGTTAGCAAACCTATTGAACTGAATACACTCGGCATGGGTTGGCAGGCAAATGTGCTGCTAGTATTTGACATAAGCTGGGTGGGAAGCAGGAGAAATGCACATCATTCTGGGAAGGTGCCCTGCACACATGAGGGGCACCTTGTCCTGCCCTTAGAAGATATACCTCCAACTGTTCATTCTGTGATGTCTTTCCTTCTGTCATGTTGGAGGGTAGTGAGCAGGTTGTGCTCTTGGGTTTCAATTTTGATTAAGATCAACAAAATTCTTCCTCATTTTCTGGCCCATTTTTATATGTCGATCATCACACATAAAGCCCGATAACTGGCCATTAACTCATTTGTGGAATTTGCTCTGAGCATTATTTTTTATTAGCTCGTAGAACATGGGTGTCACTGGCTGGGCCCAACATTTATTGCCGTCCCTAGATGCCCCTTGAGAAGGTGGGGGTGAGCTGCCTTCTTGAACTGCTGCAGTCCATGTGCTGTAGGCAGATCCACAATGCCCTTAGGGAGGGAATTCCAGGATTTTGACCCAGCAACAGTGAAGTACAGTGATATATTTCCAAGTCGGGATGGTGAGTGGCTTGGAGGGAAACTTGCAGGGGGTGGTGTTCCCATGTAACGGCTGCCCTTGTCCTTTTAGAAAATGCTATCAGAGGAGGATTGATGAGTGAATTTTGTCAATGGTACACAATGTGGTCGTGATGTCAAGGGTTGTCACTTTCACATCACCTCTAGAATTTAGCTCTTTGTCCATGTTTGAATCAAGGCTGTAATGAGTTCAGGAGTTGCGTGGCGCTGGCAGAACCCAAATTGGGCGTCACTGAGCAGGTTATTGTTGAGCAGGTGCTGCTTGATAGCACTGTTACTGACACTTCCCATCACTTTACTGACGATTGAGAGGAGACTAATGGGCAGCAATTGACCAGATTGGATTTGTCCTGCTTTTTGTGTACAGAGCATACCTAGGCAATTTTCCACATTGTCGAATAGATGCCAGTGTTGTAACAGCATAGGAACAGCTTGGCAAGGAGTGTGATAAGTTCTGGAGTGTCTTCAGTACTGTTGTCGGAATGTTGTCAGGGTTTACTGCTTTTGCAGGATCCAGCCCCTCCAGCTGGTTCCTGATGTCATGTGCAGTGAATTGGCTGAAGACTGGCATCAGTGATGCTGCGGGACCCTGGAGGAAGTCAAAATGGGTTATCCACTCAACACTTCTGGCTGAAGGTTAATGCAAGTTATCTACTATGTTTCCAACATTTCATCAGTGTCTACTCTTTCAATGTAATTCTGTGGCTGTATAAACCTTTGAGCTATCCTGATGTTGTGAGAATCGTCTGGGAAATGCATTTTCTTTATTTTCTGGCTCGCAGGACAAAGCTACAGTTCTGGAAAAAAACCAGAGTTGTAAAGGAAGGAAGCTGGCCTCATTATTTCCTCATTCTCTCCTCAGTCCAGTACACCCTCCAGTCACAGTCATCATTCTATTCACCAACTCAGAAAAGCTGCTCTCAGTTTAGGGATTTTATTTGTAATTATCCTCAAAAGCACTAGTCCTTACTTAGCCAAATGCCCTAAATTATTCATATCTACCCATCTTTCCCTTGTTCAAGCCTCTATCTGTCTGTTGTCTGTCTATCTGTCCTATATTTGGCAGGAGGCAGGATACCTCACAACCTTTAAAAAGAAACTTTAGCTTTCCTGCTCCTCTGATGCTGCTTGGCCTGCTGTGTTCATCCAGCTCCACACTGTGTTATCTCTGACTCCAGCATCGGCAGTTCTTACTATCTATATTGGATGAGCACTTGAAGTGTTGTAACACTCATATCTATTGGCCCAATGCAGGAAAGAGGGAGCAGTGTAGGGAGTAGCGTACTCTTGATGTACAGACTTGGTGGGCTGAAGGGCCTCTTCTGTACTGTATGGTTCTATGATTCTATGCTTCTATGTCTGTCTGTCTATTTATTGGGTGGCACGGTAGTTCAGAGGTTAGCACTGCTGCCTCACAGCGCCAGGGACCCATGTTTGAATGCAGCCTCAGGTGAATGTCTGTGTGGAGTTTGCACATTCTCCCCGTGTCTGCGTGCTCCGGTTTCCTCCCACAGTCCAAAGATGTGCAGGTTAGGTGGATTGGCCATGCTAAATTTCCCATAGTGTCCAGAGATGTGCAGGCTAGACAAATTAGCTATAGGAAATGCTGGATTGCGGGAATAGTGTAGGGGTAGGATGCTCTTTGGAGGGTCAGTATGAACTTTCTTTTATTCATTAATGGGATGAGGGCATCGCTAGTTAGTTAGCATTTATTACCCATCCCTAATTGCCCAGAGGGCAGTTGAGAGTCATCCACATTGCTGTGGGTCTGGAGTCACATGTAGGCCAGACCAGGTGAGGATGGCAGTTTCCTTCCCTAAAGGACATTAGTGAACCAGATGGGTTATCCCCACAACAATCAACAATGGATTCACGGTCATCATCAGTTTCTTAATGCCAGATATTTTACTGAATCCAAATTCCAATATCTTCTGTGGCGGGATTCGAACCCGGGTTCCCAGAGCATTATCTGGGTCTCTGGATTAACAATCCATGGATAATATCACGAGGCCATTGCTTCCACAATAATGGGCTGAATGGCTTGTTTCCACACTGTAAGGATTCTATGATCTATCTATCTATATAACTAATTGACTGTGCTTCTGTCCCTGTTCATCCATCTTTGTATTTATCTAATATTAAACACTTTCGTAACTGAACAAAGCCTCAAACATGTGTTTACTACTGTCACTAAGAACTGTTTAAAGAACCTCCTACAGTACATCTCAGGTTCCCTCTATCCTAAAGGAGGGAAATCTTAAAATTAAACTGCGACAAATATAACTTGCATATATAATCTAAAAAAGTGATTTAACAGCGGTAACTAGAAGAATGTTGTGAGCAGGAATCCAATCCTGGTGCTCCAATGACTTGTCTAAATCACTTGAGAATTCCCCTCAGGGAATTATGAAGCCACTTGAATCCCTTTGACTGGATTGCTGCCTTGTGATTTCATCGCCCACTGTTATTCTATGTTTACTAAATTTAAACAAGCTCTGTTTAAATTCTTTCATACATTAATCACCCTCTACATTCAGCTGAAATGATCTTACATGTATGTCAGACTGGATTCATGTATCGTCCCATTTGGAAACTCGTAAGGTTTGTTAATCTCAATCAGCAGAAATTTTTAGTGTTTTACAAAACTGGCAAAATATATGATAAAGTCTCTCCTGTACTTCATCTCTTTGATATTTTAAAGATGTCTCCTGTCTTAGGCTTTTTCTTTTAATTCACTCGCTGGACATGTGTGTCACATTTCTTGTCCATCCCTAGTTGCCCCTTGAGAAGGTGGGAGTGAGCTGCCTTCTTGAACCACTGCAGTCCATGTGCTGTGGGTAGACCCACAATGCCCTTCGGGAGAGAATTTCAGGATTTTGACCCGGCGACACTGAAGGAATGGTGATATATTTCCAAGTCAGGATGGTGAGTGGCTTGGCGGGGAACTTGCAGGGGGTGGTGTTCCCATGTACCTGCTGCCCTTGTCCTCCATATAGAAATGGTCATGGGTTTTGGAAGGTGCTGATAAGGATCTTTGGTGAATTTCTGCAGTGCATCTTGTAGATAGTACACACTGCTGCTACTGAGCGTCGGCGGGGGAGGGAGTGGATGCTTGTGGATGTGGCGCCAATCAAGTGGGCTATTTTGTCCTAGATGGTGTCAAGCTTCTTGAGTGTTGTTTTAGCTGGACTCATCCAGGCAAGTGGGGAGATTCCAACATACTCTTGACTTGAGCCTTGTAGGTGATTGACAGTCTCTGGGGAGTCAGGAGGTGAGTTACTTGCTCCAGTATTCCTGGCCTCTGACCTGCTTTTATAGTCTTTTCTGTGTCCTGCTGTGTTTATGTAATGAATTCAATTGAGTTTCTGGTCACCAATGTGCTGCCACATCTGCTAGGTCTGTCCTGCTGGTGGGACAGGACATATCCAAGGATGGTGATGGCTGTATCCAGGACATTGTCTGTAAGGTATGATTCTGTGAGTATAGCTACTTAAGGCTGTTGCTTGACTAGTCTGTGAGACAGCTCTCCCAATTTTGGCACTGGCTCCCAGATGTCAGTAAGGAGTATTTTGCAGGGGTCAATGAGGCTGTTACTGCTGTTGTCTTTTCTGGTGCCTCGGTCAATGCCAAGTGGTCCATCTGGTTTCATTTCTTTATTGAGACTTCACAGCAATTGATATAACTGAGTGCCTTGCTAGGTCATTTCAAGGGCAGTTAAGAGTCAGCTACATTGCTGTGGGTCTGGAGCCATATGTAGGCCAGACCAGGTAAGGATGGCAGATTTCTTTCCCTAAAGGACATTAGGTCATGGAATTATATAGATTATAGGGAATTTACAGTATAGGGAAAAAGCCATTCAGCCCAACTGTTCTATGTTGGTCTCTTTGTTCCATAGTCTTTGGGAACGCCCTTTGCCCACTGGGGACAATCCCCCTCAAGGTAGTACCCTTCCCAAGCCTTGCTCTGCAAAGCACACACACACCCCTCAATCCCCTCACATTCTCTCCCACCCCCAATCTCTCTATGCTGTCTACCCCTGACACTAGCCCAAGGCTAGGTTCCCTCAGGCCTTTTTACGGGCCTGGCTGCAAATCCAGCAATACTGACTACTCAGCTCATGACTGGTCTGCTGGCCAGAGGACATGTCCTCCTCCCTAGTGAGGGGTGGAGGTCTTGGCATTTAGGAAACTTAGAGAGCCGGCTTCCATTGCACATGTTGGCTTCCAGTTGATTTTTCTTGTGGGAAGAAGCAGCTATCCACCTCACCACCCCATAGATTTAAGTCCTGTTCCCCACTCATAGAACTGTTGAGTTCTCCTGCACTTTCTGTTGCTATATTACTAAAATGGTTCAGTTGGCTTTCAGTTAGAAGCATCATTTTAATACATTGAGTGAAGGGGTTACAAAAAGAAAAAAATGAATATGTCTGAAGCCCCATTTCACCCTTTCTGTAATATATTTCAAATCTGCTCAATATACAGGGGGTGTGTGACTGTGTATGTGTGTGTGTGTGTGTTTGTGTGTGTGTGTGCGTCTGTCTGTCTGTGTGTATGTGTGTGTGTGTGTTTGTGTGCATGTGTGAGAGTGCGCGCGAGCGTGGGTGTGTGTCTGTGTGTGGGTGTGGGTGTGTGTGTCTGTGTGTGTGTGTGTGTGTGTGTGTGTGTAACCCCATGTATTGCTCATAACCAGGCTAAACATTGTTGCTGGCAACAGTTCAGATCACAGAGCTAAATTTACTCTCACGATGAGACTAACTTGACACTGTCCACACTGCAGATGAGTGAGAACAAGCAGTCAGTATATCATTACACAAACCCAATGTTACTTATATTTGTAACCATGAGTTGTCAGCAACTGAACCTTACATTCAGCGTAAGAGTATTGTTACCACTTTATCAGTAACTGATTACATAGTGCCAGCAGTCACATGATACCTGACGAAGGAGCAGCGCTCCGAAAGCCTGTGATTTCAAATAAAGCTGTTGGACTATAACCTGGTGTCGTGTGACTTCTGTCTTTGTCCACCCCGGGCTAACACCAGCACCTACACATCGTTACTGTATAGCAACACAGCCGAGTTATCTTAGACTGAATTTAACGTGGGGAGTCATAGGCCCTGACTTGGTTGATTCACCCTGAAGCCACTGGTCTTGAGTTGAGGCCTCCCCCTATTCCATTTTAGGAGGAAGTCCCACTTTTGGAAGTGGGTGGGAGGTGTAGTGTTGACTGTCTGGCAGTCTCTGGTCCCACCAATATCCCTGGGATTTGTTGGAGGGTGTGAGGGGAGACTGGGAGAGATCTGAGATACCAAAGTGTAGAGCTGGCTGAACACAGCAGGCCAAGCAGCATCAGAGGAGCAGGAAAGCTGACATTTCAGGCCTAGACCCTTCTTCAGGTGACTGGATGACTGACACCAGCTTCCTCCTCACCACAGTTGAAATCCCAGTGCTGGTCATAGGTTGATTGTACACTTAAGGGCTTCAGCTGGTGCCCAAACTAGTGGGCAGGAACACCACCCCCGAAGCTGGCAAAGCTGAAGTGATGTGTAAGGATGTAGGGACTGGGAATTCTGTCAAAGGTCTGGTGCCCAACTTCATGGCCCACTTCTCTCCACTTGCCAATTCCTCCAGGGGTGACCATTAAATGTAGCCCAATGCTGTGTAAAAATTGGACAATTGACACCAGGGACATAGGAACAGGGAGAGGCCATTCTGCCTCTCAGGTGCTTTTCAGTTGTATCAGGGCCAATTTATTTGCTCCAACCCACCTTGGTTCTGTCATCCTCAATTCCAAAAAAAACTCCTCAATTTCAGATTCCTAAAATTTTCAATCAACCTCCAGCCTCAGTGCTTTTTAGGGGAGAAAGTTTTGGATTTCTACTTCCCTTTGTGTTTCCTGGCATCACTCTTGAGCAACCCGGCTCAAATTTTAAAGTTCTGCCTTTCTTGTTCTCATTCCTTCTCCACAACAAATTGTTTTTCTTTGTCTCCCTTATTTACTGCTTTGTTATCTTAATTGAAAAAAAATTATTCCATGGAGAGGGAACATTTGGTTACTCACTAAGTCTTTAGAGAGAGCTGGGTCCATCTGCTGGGTTTGTCCTGTCAGTGAGTGTTACCATCACTAAATCCCTCACTGTCAACATCCTGGGGTTACCACTGACCAGAAACTCAACTGGACTCGCTACATAAACACGGGGGCTACAAGAACAGGTCTGAGGCTTGGAATACTGCGACAAGTAACCCACCTTCTGACTCCCCAAAGTCTGTCAACCATCTGATACAAAAACAGAAATTCCTGGTGAAATTCAGCAGGTTTGGCAGCATCTGTGGGAAGAAAGCAGAGTTAACATTTCGAGTCTTGTGACTCTTCATCATCAGATTCTTCAGACGCTCTCTGCTGAATTTCACCAGCAATTTCTGTTTTTTGTTTCAGATCTCCAACATCTGTATTTCTCTGTCAGGAATGTGATGGAACACTCCCCACTAGCCTGGATGGGTGTAGCCGCAATAACACTCAAGAAGCTCGACACCATGCAGGACAAAACAGCCCACTTGATTGGCACCACATCGACAAGCATCCACTCCCTCCACCACTGCCACTCAGTAGCAGTAGTGTGTACTATCTACAGGATGCACTGCAGAAATTCACCAAAGATCCTCAGACATCACCTTCCAAATCCACTACCAATTCCATTTTGAAGGGCAAGGGCAGCAGATGAGGAATACCCTACCTGCAAGTTCCCCTCCAAGTCACTCATCCTGACTTGGGAAAATATTTCCCCTAAGGGCATTGTGGGTCTACCTACAGCACGTGGACTGCAGAGGTTCAAAAAGGTAGCTCACCACCACCTTCTTAAGGGCAGCTGGGGACGGGCAAGAAATGCTGGGCCAGCCAGTGATGCCTATATCACGATTAAAACAAAATGTCACCATCTCCTTCACTTGAGATAGCTACATAATCCAGGCTGGCATTTCTTGTGCAGTCCAGAGAGAATGCTGCACTGTCCGAGGTGCTGTTCACAAACAGCATGTTAGCCTTGATTCAGTTGGTAGGAGTCTTGCTTCTGAGCTGCAAAATTCCAGACACAAGACTCCACTCCAGGAGATCAGCTCAGACTGATATGCGTGTCAGCGCTGAGGGAGTGCTGCAATGCAGTGCCTTCATACTTATGAGAAACTATTGCTGAAATCCTGTATGTGTGAGTGCAATAGATCCACGGCGTTAGTTCAAATAGGAACCATGGAGTTACCCAATACTTATCCTCAATCAATGCCAGAAAATGCCGCTTTCCTGGTCATTATCACATTTCTCATTGTGAGAGCTTGCTGTGCACAAATTGGCTTTTGAGTTTCTTATAGTAAACAAGCACTCCGAGACATTTGTTGGTCATGAAAAGTCATGCACACATTCAGGTTAACATTAACCCTAAACCCTAAACCTAATCCTAAACCCTAGCCCTAACCCTAACCCTAACCTTAACAATAAACCCTAACCCTAACCCTAAACCCTAACCCTAACCCTAACTCTAAATCCTTACCCTAAACCCTAACTCTAACCCTAAACCCTAACTCTGACCCTAACCCTAACCCTAACCCCTAACCCTAACCTTAACCCTAACCCTAACCCTGACCCTGACCCTAACCCTAACCGTAAACCCTAACCTTAACCCTAACCCTAACCATAACCCAAACCCTAACCCCTAACCCTAACCATAACCCAAACCCTAAACCCTAACCGTAAACCCTAACCCTAACCCTAACCCGAACCCAAGCCCTAACTCTAATCTTAACCCTACCCTAAACCTAACCCAAACCCTAAATCCTTTTTTTGGTTTTATTTGGGACCTGCTGTGAGCAAACAAGTTATTGTTTCTCCTACATTGCATTTTTTTATTTGCTTTCTATTTCTCTGAGCATTGTCAAGAGTTGTTTGTCTATTCACATATTGATGATGTAATTTTTATATGATTGCTGCACTCAGCAAGACACTGGATCTAAGCCAATTTAAATACGCCAGTTTAGCAGGAAGTGAAACAGCAAGTTGTAAGCACTGTGCACAAAGCAGAGATACAGTTCTGTGGAGGCAAGCATGTTATGCTGGGAGCAGTCAAGATGCAGACAAGTGGGATCAGAAATCCACATGGATGGGGTACTACCACAAGTTAGCCCTTTGAATGAAATCTTCAGGGATGATGAAGTTCAGCAGATCTGCTGCAGAGCTCGATTCACTGTGTATTTATTGAAAAATGGCAGAGTTTACATTTTATTTAATGAGCAGAGGAAAAGAGCACGGCCAGGTAAGTGAGTAAATACCCAAGGGTTAATGCTTGTATTGATCTGTACACTTGTGAGCTGTGAAGCTCTTTGAGGAATCTTGTGGAAAGTGTTGTATGAAATTCCTTTATTAATTCAAACAGAATTCACAACATCAGAAAATGTAATACATCTGGTTTCTATCAGATATTTTACCCATAAATGAGTTGACTGAAGTTATGCATCCGAAATCTATAAGTGAACTAAAATATCAGAAACCTATGGGGAATAATCTCTTTAATGAATTTATGCATTGAAAATACAGACACAATAACAGATGTGAATCCTGTCACAGGGAATTAGAAAAATTAACAGAGAGCATGGAGATTGATTAAGTTCATGACACCAAAGAAGGCCATTCAGCCTGCACTCATATAACTAGCCCTCTTTCGCGTGAAATTAACTAATTTAAATTGTCTATTCCCTCTCAATGTCTCTGTATAAGCAGCTTGCAAAATGTTTACATCTTTATCAGAAGTTGGAAGATACAGTCTGTCATTCCATGAGGTTCAATAATAACAGTAATGCCAATAAATGTCTGACTGGGTTTACAATGATTTAGATTTGATTAAAATAAGTAATTGTGTTAATATTCTTCCCATACACCACATTCATTAACATGAAAAGTTTTTTGTTACATTGAAAACTGACAAATTGATCTGTTAAATAAATCAGTGAGCAAATAAATGTTCTGAGGAAGGGTCACTGGACCAGGAACGTTAACTCTGACTTCACTCTGCAAATGTTGCTGAACCTGCTAAGCTTTTACAGCAATTTCTGTTTTTGTTTCAGATTTCCAGCTTCCGCAGTTCTTTCCATTTTTTTTGGCAAAAAAACAAATTGCATTCAAGGTAAAAATAGAGGTTTGGGTCACTGGTGGTTTGCTTCAGGTTGGGGCGCTGTCAGGAGCATCCCAATGCAAATTGCTTTGAAGTAAATCATTGATGGTGTGAGCTGTCTTCAGATGAGATTCATGCAGGTATTTCTCCACTCGACCACATTCGAACAATCAAATGTTAAAAAGGAGACTCACTCATGAATTACCGAAACCTGCCAGAGGGGGTGCCTCACATGTCTATGCAGGACCAGCCACGGAGTTTTCAGACGGTGATTTGAAGTGAGTTTCGATTTTGAGTT
>NC_063332.1:174279988-174337538 GCF_021869965.1 Rhincodon typus
TGATGCTGCTTGTCCTGCTGTGTTCATCCAGCTCTACACCTTGTTATCTCAGATTCTCCAGCATCTGCAGTTCCTACTATCTCTGATTCGATTTTGAGTTTTGAGTTTCGATTTCCTCCCTGTCTTCAGATTCACTTTCACTTTCAATTCTGTGAAGGGAAGTCTGCTGCTAAGTGGAAACGTCACTGCTTGAAAAAGGCAGCTGACTATATCAATCTGAATTACAAAGTGATAACACTTCAAGATGTGCCGATAATTTTATTTTTGGGTTTATCACTTGTGCAAATTCTGTGCAATCAGGAAACGCCAGCTTTCTTGCTCCTTTGATGCTGCCTGGCCTGCTGTGTTCCTCCAGCTCCATGCTGTGTTATCTCTGACTCCAGCATCAGCAGTTCTTGCTATCTCAGTGAAATGTTGACTTCTGTGTTTTAAATTAGGGGAGGTGTAGTGGTAAAGTCACTGGACTAGGAGTCCAGAACCCTTGGTTAATATTTGGTGACAGGAAAGTGAGCTTGAGTTCAAGACCCTTCCCCCACCCCAGGGATTGTGGTGAAATTTGAATTCAATAAAAATCTGGAATTAAAAGCTAGCCTAATGGCGACCACATACAGGGCTTGCAGATTTACAAATATTTTTTATTCATTCACAGGATGAGGGTGTTACCCAGTATTTATTATCCATCCCTAATTGCACCAACACCAGTTGAGTCAACCACGTAGCTATGGGCCTGGAATCACATGTAGACCAGAAGTGGTGAAGATGGCAGTTTCCTTCCCTAAAGGACATTAGTGAACCACGTGAGCTTTTCCTGACAATCATTAATGATTTCATTTTCATCACTGGACTCTTGATCCCCAATTTTTATTTTATATTGAATTCAAATTCCACCATCTGTCATGGTGGGATTTGAACCCAGGTCTCCAGAATATTACCTGGGTCTCTGGATTATCAGCCCAGCGACACCATTAGGCCATAACCTCCCCTAATGAGAATGATATCCCATACAGAGGTGTATTAATATTAATTTTAAAGATCTGACATGCATACATTTCCTCATACTTATGAACAGCTGTTTTATATTGTCCTGCATTGTGTTTCAACTTGTGAACAAATCGACTTAGGAACGCATGCAAAATTAGACCTTATTCGGAACTCAGGAACTGTTGAAACCATTGTCAATTGTCAAAAAAAAAGCCCATCTGGTTCACTAATGTCCTTTAGGAAAGAAAGTCTGCCATCCTTACCTGGTCTGGTTGTACATGTGACTCCAGACCCACAGCAACGTGATTGACTCTAACCTACCCTCTGGGCAATTAAGGTCAGGCGATACTTGTGGGCTAGCCAATGACACCCATATCGTACAAATAAATTAAAGCTTTAAAAAAATCATTTTTATATTCACATATTAAATGATTTTCTTTGAATATACCTGTCATTGTTTCATTATTTTAACTTTGGCTCCCAAAATAGCATTTTGAAATTGATCAGCATTGTGACGAAGACTGATAGGATCCTTGGGTTTGTAAATATAGGCCTATTTATGCCTATATTTACATGCAGGGGAGGCAATGGTCCAGTGGTATTATCGCTAGACTGTTAATCCAGAGACCCAGGTAATGTTCTGGGGACCTGGGTTCAAATCCTGCCATGGCAGATGGTAGCATTTGAACTGAATAAATATCTGGATTTAAGAATCTAATGATGACCTTGAATCCATTCTCAATTGTCAAAAAATCCCATCTGGTTCACTGATGACCTTTAGGGAAGGAAACTGCCATCCTTACCTGGTCTGGCCTACATGTGACTCCAGACCCACAGCAATGTGGTTGACTCTCAACTACCCTCTGGGCAATTAGGGATGGGCAATAAATGCTGGCCTAGCCAGCGATGCCCCTCATCCCATGAATGAATAATAAAAAAAGAATAAAGTGAAGGAGTGATGCTACACCTCTACAATCATTGGTCAGACTACATTTGGAGTATTGTGTTCAGTTCAGGGCACCTTATTTAGGGAAAGATGTTAAAGCTCTGGAGAGAGTGCAAATGATTTACTAAACTGATACCAGGAAAGAGGGATTTTAGATACTAGGAGAGGTTAGAGAAATTGGGCTTATTCTCCTTGGAGTAGAGAAGATTAAGTGGTGACATTATTGGGGTGTTCAAAATTATGAACAATTTTGACAGGATAAAGAAGGATATTTTGCTTCCAGTAGTTGGTGTGTCAGTAATTGGGGTCACATTTTCAAGAATGTCAGCAAGAGAGCGAGGAGTGAAATGAGTAGAAGCTTCTTTACTCAGAGAGTCATTAGGATTTGGAATGTGCTGCCTGGAAGAGTGGTGGAGGCGGATTCCATAGGAGGTTTCAAAAGAGAGCTGGAGATATATTTGAAAGTGATAAAGTTAGAGGGTTACGGAGATAGGGCTGCAGAGTGAGGCTAGCTGGGTATCTATTTCCGGAACTGGTACAGAATCGATGGGTTGAATGGCCTCATTCTGTGCTATAACATTCTATGATTCTACAAAGCAAGTGCCATATAGAATGGTACCAGGGAGAGGGGTATAGACGCTAGAAATACTGGGATTGCTTTCCTTGGAGCAAAGAAGGTTAACAGAGAGGATTCAAAATCATGAAGTGTTTTGATAGAGTGAATAAGGAGAAATTATTTCCACTGACAGGAGAATGGGTAGCCAGAGGAGATGGATTTACGGTAAAACAGCAAGAGGGAGATAATGCAATGATTCTGAAAAGGTGATGGAAATATATTCAGTAGAATGAGAATTAAATAGATTCTTGGAAATAAAATCATAAATTGGAATGGGATCTTGATCTCTGATATGGGGTGGGAGTCAATAATTTGGAGCTGGAAAAGCACAGCAGGTCAGACAGCATCCGGGGAACAGGAAAGTCAATGGTTCGGGCTGAAACCCTTCATCAGGACTGGGTAACAGCTGCACATCACAAGTTCAAAACTGACGGTCTGGATGGAAGGTTCGGAGACGTTGTCACACCAAAGGTTCAGGCAGACGAATGGGTGACCACTAGAAGGGGCAGGCAGTCAGTGCAGGGTCCCCTGTGGCTATCCCCTCTTTAACAAGGACACCGGTCTGAGGAGGGATTGTCTGTCGGGGGATGGTGACAGCAGCCAGAGCGATGGAATCACAGCTAGCTCTGTTGTACAAGAGGGAGAGACAGAGTGCAGTAGAGCAGTAATAATGGGGGCCTCTATAGTCAGGGGCACAGATAAACAGTTCTCTGGCTGCAAACAGACTCTGGGATGGTGTGTTGCCTTCCTGCAGTCAGGGTCAATGATATCTCTGAGCGGGCACAGGACATTCTCAAAAGGGAGGGTGAGCAGCCAGAAGTTGTGGTACACATTGTTGTGGTAGAATGATATAGGCAGGAAGAAAGATGAGGTCCTGCAAAGGGAATTCAGGGAGTTAGATAGGAAGTTGAAAAGCAGGACCTCTAGGATTGTGATCTGGGGATTACTCCCTGTACAATGTGCCAGTGAGGCTAGGAATAGGAAGATGTTACAGTTAGGTATGTGGCTAACGAGTTAGTGTAGGAGGGAGGGCTTCAGATATGTGGATCACTGGGATGCCTTCCAGGGCAGATGGGACCTGTATAAGAAGGACAGGTTGCACCTAAACTGGAGAGGCACTAATATCCTGGCAGGGAGGGTTGCTAGTGCCACTCAGGAGGGTTTAAATTAGTGTGGCAGGGGAGTGGGAAACCAGAGCTGTAGGTCGGCAAGTAAAATGACTGAGGAGGAGCCCGAGACTGAAGCCAGTAAGGCTAAGAGGAAGAACACACAGGGAGAAGTTACTGAACACTCCAGGATATGGATGATCTGGTTATGGCCTCAACTTTTGTGTTCACCTTCTCCATGCCCTTGGACTCTCTTTCACCACTCAGTCTTTAAAAATATTCAATGATTTCATATGGCATGGGCAGAGAGTGCTGTGGGACAATTGATAAGGGTTGGTGTGTCAGGTTTGATTTATAGCGTTATGTATATTTCAAGGTAGTTGAATGCATTTTAAAATCATAGAATAGTAAAATATACAGGAGACCATACAGACCATCCTCTACCAATGCTACCTCTTTGAAATACCTATCCAATTAATCCCACTCCACTGCTCTACAAACGGTTCTTTTTCAGGCCTTTGAGAACACATTATAAACACTTTAATCCAGTTTCAAAAGTATTTTTCTGTATTTATCTGTGGTCAAGGTGCAGTGGATGATGGGTGTAGGAATTAGATACAAATGAAAGGAGCTCACTCTGTAACAACATTCACTTGCATTCATATAGCACCTTTAATAGTATAACATCTGTAGATACTTCACAGCAGAGGAAGTATTGATACTAAAGGAGATATTAGACCAAACTTGATCAAGAAGGTTTTAACTTGTTTCTTAAGGGAAAGACACAGCCTCGTAGTGATGTTTTGAGAGGGAATTTCAGAGTTTTGAACCTCAGTAGCTGAAGCCACAGCCATCAATGGTGGAGGGATAAAAATTAAGGATGCACAGGAATCCACAAATGGAGGAGCAGATTGGAGAGTCACTGGGCTGGTGGAGGTTACAAAGAGAGAGAGAGAGAGGATGAAGCTATGCAGGGATCTGAAAACAAGGATGACAAATTTAGAACTGAGTTGTCCAAATGAGAACCGCTGTGGATGAGTGAACTCAGGGGTGAGATATTGGACATATTGGTGATATACAGGTGTACATAGGAGTCAAGAGAAGGTGGGCTGTGTAGTTTTGGGTTGGCTCAACCAGAGACCAACCAGGCTGAGTAGATCAGTGAAGTAGTGGGACATCACTCAACAATTGCTGGTTCGATGCATGGACCAGTGACTCTACGAGATAGATGGTTCTGCGAACTTGACATTTTGACGTGTGCCTCTGTGAGGTGAAGACACAGCTGTATTGCTCTTTCTCAGACTGTTGATTTCTCAAGGCCCCCGAACAACGGGAGTTGAGCCGTGAGATTGTGGCTTTGCACCAACGTCAGTTTTAACACCTTCTTTCCCTGCAGTGACCTTCTCCTTCTGAAAGGGATGTCGTTTTTCACAGATGTGCTCTCTGGTCAACCCTGCTGTAATTTAATTACTGGAATGTCTTTTTATCGTGTTCATGATTTAACCTGACCATTCTTCAGTGAACTAATTAAAAAATGACATAATGACTAAACTTTCATTCTTTTAACAGAGATCCTTTATCAGGGAAAGCTAAAGGTCAGTGTTAACTACAGTTTGAGGAGATATTTAAGTCTTTTCTTACATCCCCGTCCAAATCAAATGAATCTCAGGCCTGTTCAGTGTTCCATTCCCTGTTGTCCTTATTTCTTTTTCCCTTCTTTTCTGCGCAGAGCTGATTAATGGGTTGGAAGAGCTGAAGATTCACTGCATGGACAGTGGAACAGCACACATTCTCTATGTTTCTGAAGGAGGGGATGTGTTTTTCAGCAAACTACAAAACAAGAAGCACAGAAGTTTCATGAAACCTTTCAAAATCACAGAGCCACAGTAAGAATCATGTTATGTGTAGGAGACAATGAGTCTTGTGTCTGAACAATACTCGGTCTTTTTTCCCCGCCCTGAATCAGGCTGTGTTTCAGGAGGGCAGGTCAGGGGAGGATCATCACAGAAAATTCTGGGTATAATGAGCTGAGTAGCCTTCCCTTGCTCTGAGTTTTATTCCATTTAAAGGTCTCTGCTTCCCTTCCTGTGCCTGGTAGTTTTAGCAAGAGTACAAAATGCTCCCTTTTTGTTTTGGCAAAAGGAAATTAAATAGGATTTCATCTTGAGTCAAAGATTTCAATGTAGGAAAATGAGATTAATCCATCCACATTGAACCTCAAATGGATAGACCTGTGAATCTCTGAAAAGGTGAAAAGCTAAAGATTGAGGTTTAGTTCAAACATCATTAAAAAGCTGTTGGCAGAGTTTTCTTTGATGGGATCTCAATGTCTTTGGCAATGTCAGTGTTTGTTGTTGGTTCCTAATAGCCCTGAGTGTCTCACTGGAGGGCAACTAAGTGTCAACCATATTGCTGTGGATCTGGAGTCACATGTAGACCAGACTGGATAGGGATGGCAGATTTCCTTCCCTAAAGGGAATTCCTGAATCAGATTTTACAACAGTCAATGATAGTTTCATGGTCACAATTACTAAGGCTAGTTTTATTAATTGTGGTTAAATTCCATCAGATGTCATGTGAACCCAAGTCCCCAAAACATGAGCCTGTGTCTCTGAGCACCTTGCCCAGTGATATTACCACTCCATTGTCATTTTTTTGCCTGTACCAAGGCCGTACACCTAAAGGTTAACGAAAGGGGAAGGTGATGGCCTAGTAGTAATAATCCAGAGACCAACGTGATGTCCTAGGAACCTTGGTTGAAATCCCACCCCGGCAGATGATGGAATTCATTTCAATTTTTAAAAATCTGGAAGTAAGAGTCTAATGATGACCAAGAAATTGTTGTTGATCATTCATAAATTCCCTTTATGGAAGGAAGCTGCAGTCCTTACCTGGGCTGGCTCACATGTGACTCCAGACCCACAGTAGTAGAGTTCACTTTCAGAGCTACCTGATCTCATTGAATGACAGGAGGATAGGCTCAGAATGCCCTCCTCCAGTTCCTAACATACCTTCTATAATCTTAAAAAGACAATGCAACAGCACCAATTAGGAACACCTACAGAAATATGTCAGACAGATTTTCATTATAATCACAGATTGATACAGCCAATTACACAGAGGAAGATAATTCAGCGTCTGTTGTACACATGGGTTTTCCTTGCAAAATGTAGTGAAACATTCCAAAGGGGTTCACACAGCATCACCACATTGTTATTATGCTCTAACTAGTATCTTGTATAAATTCAGCATATATATCATATAGTGTCTTGTATAAGTTTAGCACATATAATCTATATATTCTTGTATATCTTCAACAAGGGGAGGCAGTGGCCTAGTGGTAGGCAGTGGCCTAGTGGTAGACAGTGGCCTGCTGGTATTATTGCTGGATTGTCAATCCAGAGACCCAGGTAATGTCCTGGGGACCCAGGCTTGAATCCCACCATGGCTGATTGTGGAATTTGAATTCAATAAAAATCTGAAATTAAAGTGATGACCATAAATCTATTGTTGGGACTCCAGACACACAGCAATGGGGCAATTAGGAATGGGCAATAAATACTGGCCTAGCTAGCAACGCCCTTGTCCTGTGAATGAATTATTAAAAAAAAAACACATCCCTGCCCCTGTATTCTACATCCCTGTCAATTAAGTATAGAATAATGTATACATAGCTGCTCTTTCCACCTGCCTTTCACATAGAAATATAGAAGATAGGAGCAGGAGGAGGACATTCGGCCCATCGAGCCTGCTCCACCATTCTTCACGACCATGGCTGATCATCCAACTCAATAGCCTAATCCTGCTTCCTCCCCATAACCTTTGATCCTATTCGCCCCAAGTGCTATTTCTAGCCACCTCTTGAATACATTCAATGTTTTGGTATCAACTACTTCCTGTGGTAATGAATTCCACACGATCACTACTCTTTGGGTGAAGAAATGTCTCCTCATCTCCGTCCTAAATGGTCTACCCTGAATCCTCAGTCTGTGACCCCTTGTCCTGGACGCACCCACCATCGGGAACATCCTCCCTGCATCCACCCTGTCCAGCCCTGTTAGAATTTTATACGTCTCTATGAAATCCACCCTCATTCATCTGAACTCCAGTGAAAACAATCCCAACCGAGTCAATCTCTCCTTATACATCAGGCCCGCCATCCTCGGAATCAGCCTGGTAAACCTTTACTGCACTCCTTAGAGAGCAAGAGCATCCTTCCTCACAATATTCTAGGTGTGGCCTCACCAAGGCCCTGTATAAATGCAACAACACATCCCTGCTCCTGTACTCAAAACCTCTCACAATGAAGGCCAACATACCATTTACCTTCTTTACCACCTGCTGCATCTGCATACTTACCTTCAGCAACTGGTGCACAAGGACACCCAGGTCCCGCTGCACACTCCCCTCTCCCCATTTACAGCCATTCTGATAGTAATCTGCCTTCTTGTTTTTGCTTCTGAAAATACGTGGGAACACCACCGCCTTCAAGATCCCCTCTAAGCCACTCACCATCCTGACTTGGAAATATATTGCCATTCCTTCACTGTTGCTGGGTCAAAATTCTTGGATTCCTCTTGGAAATGTCATATCAGAATCAAAACATTAACTCTATTTGTCTCTCCTCACCTTTCATAGTTATATACAAATGCACTCAGGTGTCTTTTTCAATTCTTTAAAATTGCGCCCTTATTTTATCTTATCTCACCATATTCTTCCTACCGAGGAGATTACAGGATCAGAGGAACACAGGAATAGGAGTATCATACAGCCCTTCAAGCCTGTTCCGCCACTCAATGAGATCCATAGACATGCCTTTGGCCCATGTCCCTTAATATCTTTACTATGATTCTTATATTATTAAATAGAATTTATTTACAGCTACATTAGGACAGTGTTTGGTCAGAAAGGTAAATTCAAAATAGTACCCTATATGAGGAGAGAGAAATGGAGAGAAAGAGATGGAAATCCAGGAGTTAGATTGCAGGCAGTTGAAGGTACAGCTACAAACGGAGTGACGACTGACATCAGGGGTGAAATTGAGGGAAGAAAAATGAATCTTGGTGAATTGTAGGACTGCAGGCAGGCAGGTATGCAGGGATGGGGTGAAGTCATGGAGGTTTGAACACAAGGGATAAGAATTTTAAAATCAAGGCATTGCTTAATTAGGGTCCAGTGAACATGGGACTGGGTTTGCCAAATGAATGAGTTAGAATACAAGCTTCAATGCTGATACTATTCATGTAGAATGTAGCTTTGAAATGAAGCCCTTGGCTTGGTCATTAATGAGCCGTTTTATTTATTTATGTAGGCTACTGAGAAGCTTAGCAGGAAAGTGTGTTATTCAGGTTGCCTGTGGAAACAATCACTCATTGGTTCTGTGCAAAGGTAAGAACATCTGAAAGAAAATATATGGCAACAGTGTGTACCATTGACAAAATTCACTTACCAATGTGACAGCACCTTCTATACCCACGACCACATCCATCTAGAAGGACAAGGGCAGCAGGTACATGGGAACACCACCCCCTTCAAATTCCCTCCAAGCCACTCACCATCCTGACTTGGAAATATATTGCCATTCCTTCATTGTCACTGGGTTAACATCCTGAAATTGTCTCTTGGAGATATCATATCGGACTCAAACTGTTAACTCTATTTCTCTCTCTGCAGATGCTGCCAGACTTGCTGAATTTCTCCAGCATTTTCAGTGTTTACTCCCTACGTTTGTATCCAATTACCCTTGCCATAAATGATAACATTCTATTAGCTTTCCTACTTGCTGTGCCTGTATACTAACCATTTGCAATTCACGACAACACAGAGGGATTTGGGAGTGGGAGATAGTAGGAACTGCAGATGCTGGAGAATCCGAGACAACAAGGTGCAGGGCTGGATGAACACAGCAGGCCAAGCAGCATCATAGGAGCAGAGAGGCTGACGTTTCGGGCCTAGACCCTTCATCAGAAAAGGGGGAGGGGAAGGGGGTTCTGAAATAAATAGGGAGAGAGTGGGAGGCGGATAGAAGAGGGATAGAGGAGAGGATAGGTAGAGAGGAAACAAACAGGTCGAAGAGGCGGGGATGGAGCCAGTAAAGATGAGTGTAGGTAGGGAGTTAGGAAGGGGATAGGTCAGTCCAGGGAGGACGGACAGGTCAAGGGGGCAGGATGAGGTTGGTCGGTAGGAGATGGAGGTGCGGCTTGAGGTGGGAGGAGGGGATAGGTGGGAGGAAGAACAGGTTAGGGAGGCAGGGACGAGCTGGACTGGTTTTAGGATGCGGTAGGGGGAGGGGAGATTTTGAAGTCCTTGTGCATAAATCACAAAATGCTAGAATACAAGTTCAGTGGGCAATGGGGAAGGCAAATAGATTGTTGGCCTTATTTGAAAGGGAATAGAGAATAGAAATGGGGAAGTCTTGCTAAAACTAAGCAAGGTACCAGTCATACCACAGCTGGAATGCTGCAAACATTTTTGGTCTCCTTATCTAAGGACTGGTACTGGAGGCAGTTCAGAGAAGGTAGGGCAGAATCTTAGAATAAGGCATCAGATATTTAAGGCAGAGATGAGGAGGAATTTCTTCCCTCAGAGAGTAGTGAATCTTTGGAATTCTTTACTGTTTAGGGCTGTAGAGATTGTATTGTTGGGCATATTCAAGGCTGAGACAGATAGATTTTTAATCAGTAAGGGAACCAAGGAAAATGCAGGAAAATGAAGCTGAGGATTATCAGATCAGCCGTAATCTCATTGACTGGGGGGGGCAGACTCAATGGGCTGAATGGCCTATTTCTGCTCTGACCTCTTTTGCTCTTACGATTCAATATTAGAAAAACCCACCTGTTTCAATTCTATCCTTTAGGGAGGGAAATCTGCCATCCTTATCTGCTGTGGCCTATATGTGACTCCAGACCCACACTTAAGTGGTTGCCTCTTAACTACCCTATGAAATGAGCCTACAGACCACTTAGGGCAATTAGGGACTGACAAATAAAGATAATAATTTTATGGAACATTGTGTCTCTTTTCCTCTGAATGATTCTCATGCTGAATCTTTGATCGATGGCGTGACATTGTTGTGTTTACACTTTCTCGTGCAGAATCATGGATCACTTCAATTTTATTTATCTCTCTTGCTGTGTAAGGATCCCACACACGACTTTCACACTGCAGAAGTGGATGAACTAATGCTTGCTAAGCTACAACTCCAAACAGCACTGTAGGTGTATCTAGACCACCTAGACTGCAGCTCACCATCACTTTCTCTCTTCAATTAGAGACAGATAATAACATCCTGGTCCAGCTAGGGACACCCACATCTCATGAATGAATAGAAATGAAATGTAGACATTGCATCATGCCACTCTACTCACAACATAGTGTAGGATTATTTTTATCATGGACGATCAGGGAGCTGGAAGGAACAAAATTGAGGAATGATGCCACAGCCGCACCATAGCTGACTGGTGATGGTCTGTGCTATTTGAAAAATTTCACAATGTTACCCTTAATAATACCCAGTGCTAACATGGGGGAGGGTTATACACAGAGACTGGTGAAGCTGGGATTGGGGGTCTCCTTGGAATGCAGAAGGCTAAGGGCGGGTATAAAGAAACATGTTTTGATGGAGTAAGTAAGGAAATACTGTTTCAAGTGACAAGCGGCTCAGTAAACAGAGGCACACAGATTTAAAGTAATTGGCCAAAGAACCAGAAGGGAGATGAGAATTTTGTTTTAGCTCAGTGAGTTGTCGTGGTCTGGAATGTGATGCCTGAAAGGGCAGTGGAAGCAGAGTCAATAGAGAAAAAAATAAACAGACTTAGATTGCTATATCGTCTTTCACTATCTCAAGATATCACAAAGTGTTTTACAGCCAATGAAAGACTGCTGAAATAGAATAATTTGCAATGTAGAGCCTGGAGCAGGCTGTTTGTAGCATTCTCTCAGTCCCCCATTGACAGTGTCAGCGCAGTTGGCCCAACACATTGACAAATTAGAAGTGTGGGACTTGCTGTTTAGAGGCTAGAGAGTTACCCGTTGACCCCAGCTGATGTCACCTATCTCCAAATTGAAAATATTATAAGAATTAGACAGCCAAAAATTATTGAATATATGAGCATAAGATGTAGAAGCAGAGTAGGCCATTCAGCCCATCGAGTCTGTTCCACCATTCAATGAGATCATGGCTGATCTGATAATCCTCAACTCCACTTTCCTGTCCTTCCTCCAAAACCCTTGATTCTCTTACTGATTAAAAATCTATCTCAGCCTTAATGACCCAGCCTCGACAGCTCTCTGTGGTAAAGAATTCCGCAGATTCACTCCCCTCTGAGAGAAGAAGCTCTTCCTCAGCTCAGTGGCTCAGTGGTAAGCACTTCTACCTCACAGTACAGGGGACCTTGGTTCGATTCCAGCCTTGGGCGACTGTCTGTGTGGAGTTTGTATGTTTTCCCTGTGTCTGTGAGGGTTTCCTCCCACAGTCCAAAGATATACAGGTAATGTAGATTGGCCGTCTTTAAATTGTCTATAATATCCAGGCTAAAGGGATTAGCCATGGGGAAATATGGGGTTAGGGCAGTTGGGTGTGGGTGGGATGCTCTTCAGAGGATTGGTGTGGACACAATGGGCTGAATGGCCTGCTTCCACATTGTTGGAGTCCTATGAATAAATGGGTGACCCTTTACTCTGAGATTATGCCTCTGGTCCTAGACTGACCAACTGGAGGAAACATTCTGCCCTTATTTACCCTGTCAAGTCCTCTAAGAATGTTTTATGGTTTTAGCAAAGATTTGTAGCTCGACTAATGGGTGATGTTGTTGACTTGCTCGCCGAGCTGGCTTGTTTTCATTCAGATGTTTCATCATCATGCGAGGTAACATCATCGTGAAGCCTCCGATGAAGCGATACTGTTTTACTCCGCTTGGAATTTATACTGTCCGGTCCGTTATGGTGAGTAACGTCATTTCCAGTTTTGTTCTGTATGGGTTTGTATATGGGGTCCAATTCCAAATCTCTGTTAATTGCATTATGGGTGGAGAACCATGCCTCTAGGAATTCCTGTGCATGTCTATGTTTGACTTGGGCTACTATGGTTACCTTGTCCCAGTTAAACTGATGGCCTTCATTGTCTGAATATACAGATATTAAGGAGAGTTCATCGTGTCGTTTTGCTGCTAGCTGATGTTCGTGTATTCTGATGGCTAGTTTCCTTCCTGTCTATCTGATGTAATGATTGTGGCAGTCGTTGTATGGTATTTCGTAAACGACGTTGGTTCTGCATGTTGTGGGAATGGGGTCTTTAATCCTTGTGAATATTTGTCATAGTGTGGCTGTGGGCTTGTGGGCCAACATGATTCCTAGTGGTCTTAGGAGTCTTGTTATCAGTTCCGATATGTTCTTGATGTAGAGCAGTGTGGCCAGTGTGTTAGGGCGTACTGTGTCCTCCTGTTGTTGTCTATTTAGCAGGCACCTGCAGATGAAGTTGCGGATTATCCATTCATGGCGAAGATTTTGTATAGGTGCTGTTCCTCTTTCCTGCGTAGTTCTGACGTGTTGCAGTGAGTGGTGGCCTGTTTAAATAGTGTCCTAATGCAGTTTTGTTTGTAGACGTTGGGGCGGTTGCTATGGAAGTTGAGGATTTGGTCAGTGTGGGTTGCTTTCCTGTATCCTGAGGTTTGGAACTCCCCATTGGTCATACGCTCAACTCTGACGTCCAGAAACGGAAACTGATTGTTGTTTTCTTCTTCTCTCGTGAATTTAATCCCTGTGAATTGAATCCCTGTGAATATGCTGTTGATGAGGTGGTGGGAATCTTCTAGTTTGTTGTGTTTAATAATGACAAACGTGTTGTCTACATACCGGACCCACAGTTTAGTTTGAATGAGGGGGAGGGTGGTGTGTTCTCGTCTTTGCATGACTGCCTCTGCGATGAGTCCTGAGACGAATGACCCCATGGGTGTGCCATTGATCTGTTTGTATAATACAAATAATAATAATAAATACAAACAGATCAATGGCACACCCATGGGGTCACCCATCTCAGGACTCATCACAGAGGCAGTCATTACAAAGACTAGAACATACCACCCTCCCCAGCATTCAATCCAAACTGTGGGTCCGGTACGTCGACAACAGATTTGTCATCATTAAACACATCAGACTAGAAGAGACCCACCACGTCATCAACAGCGTATTGGCAGGGATTAAATTCACAAGGGAAGAAGAAAACAACAATCAGTTTCCATTTCTGTACGTCAGAGTTGAGCGTATGACCAATGGGGAGTTCCAAACCTCAGGATACAGGAAAGCAACCCACACTGACCAAATCTTCCACTTCCAAAGCAACCACCCCAACATCCACTAACAAAACTGTGTTAGGACACTATTTAAACAGGCCACCACTCACTGCAACATGCCAGAACTACGCAGGAAAGAGGAACAGCACCTATACAAAATCTTCGCTATGAACGGATATCCCCGCAACTTCATCTGCAGGTGCCTGCTAAATAGACAACAACAAGAGGACACAGTACGCCCTAACACACTGACCACACTGCTGTACATCAAGAACATATCAGAACCAACAACGAGACTCCTGAGACCACTAGAAATTACGATGGCCCACAAGTCCACAGCCAATCTACGACAAACACTCACAAGGATTAAAGATTCCATTCCCACAACATGCAGAACTAACATGGTTTACAAAATATCATGCAACGACTGCCACAAACATAACATCGGACAGACAGAAGGAAACTAGCCATCAGAATACACGAACATCAGGTAGCAGCAAAACGCACAACAAACTCTCTTCAATATCAGAGGTAGTATGCTGGAGAATCTGAGATAACAAGGTGTAGAGCTGGATAAACACAGCAGGCCAAGCAGCATCAGAGGAGCAGGAAGGCAGATGTTTCGGGCCTAGACCCTTCTTCAGAAACCCTTTTTAAAGCTGCTCCTTAATATCAGTACACTCAGACAATGAAGGCCATCAGTTTAACTGGGACAACGCAATTATAGTAGCCCAAGACAAACATAGACACACACGGGAATTCCTAGAGGCATGGTTCTCAACCTTTAACGCAATTAACAAACATATAGAATTGGACCCCATATACAAACCCATACAGAACAAAACCGGAAATGACATTACTCACCATAACGGTCCAGACAGTATAAATTCCAAACGGAGTAAAACAGTATTGCTTCATCGGAGGCTTCACGATGATGTTACCTAGCATGGTGATGAAACGTCTGAATGAGAACAAGCCAGCTCAACGAGCAAATCAACAACCTCAAGAATGTTTTATGTTTCAGTGTGGTCACCACTCCATAGTAATGACTTTGAGGAAGGGGTAGAGTGTAATACATCCAAATTTGCTGACAATACAAATAAAGGAGGGAGGGTATGTTATGATGAGGACATAAAGAATCTATAAGGGGATCTAGGTAGGTTGAGTAAGAGGGCAAAGTCATGGCAGATGGAGTTTAATGTACAAAAGTGTCAGGTCATGCGTTTTGATAGGAAGTATCAAACGCAGAATATTATTTAAATGGAGGGAAACTCTGCAGAGGAATCTGGGTGCTCTTATGCATGCAACACACAGGTTAGCATGCAGGTACAGCAATAGTTAAGAAGAAGGTAAATTGAAGTTTTCCTTTTATTGCTAGGGGTTCGGAGTTTAAAAATGCAACTGTACAGGATGTTGGTGACACTGTACCTGGAGTACTGTGTACTGCTTTGGTCCTTGTCTTTAATTAAGGATATATTGGCATTGGAGGCTGTTCGAAAGAGATTCACTAAGCAGGTTCTTGGATGAAGTGGTTGACTTATCAGGAACATTTAACCAGGTTAGACTTTTATTCATAACAGTTTAGAAGACTGAGGGATGACCTTATTGAAACATACACCATTCGGAGGGGTCTTGTCAGGGTAGATATTGAGAAGGGGGAAATCTCAGATTGCGGCACATAATTACATAATAAGGGACAGTCTTTTAAAACTGAGATGTGAAGGAATTTCTTCTCTTAGAGAGTAGTGAATGTCTGGAATTTTCTACTCCAGAGAGTTGTGGAGGCTAGATCATTAAAAGTATATAAAGAGGAGGTGAACATCTTTTTGAAACATTGGGGAGTTAAGAGCAATGAGGAGATGACACACAAGAGAGGCCTGGGGCAGATCAGCCATGATCTTATAGAAACTCAGCACAGGCTTGAGGGCATGAATGGCTGACTCTTGTTCCTATTTCTTATGTTCTTAAAGCTGGATACTTCCTTGTAGAAGTGAGTCTTTATTTAACGAGTTACCTGCACAATTGTTTCTCTTTTAATTTTGCTAAAAGATGGTCAAGTCTTTGCATGGGGACAGAACACTGGGGGCCAGTTGGGCCTTGGCAGGAGTGGTCACTGTGTGCTCAGCCCCCAACGTGTGGAATCACTGACGGCAATCCCTATGGCTCAGATTACAGCAGGTGGAGCTCACAGCTTTGCGCTCTCCCTCTCTGGGGCAGTGTACAGCTGGGGAAGAAATAACCATGGACAGCTGGGGCTCGATGACACAAAATGTAAGTAAAATGCAATTCTCTTCCTTTTCACACTCATCATTTTCCAGTTTCTATCTCCAGTCTGGATCTTTGTTATACCTTGCACTAAATCTCAACCAGTGCTTATACAGAGTCATATAACAGAAAAGACCCTTCAGCCCATCAAGTCTGCTCCGACTTCATACTTACATCCCATTCACCTTTACCCTGTTTGCTTAGCAACTTATATTAGCTGCCTGTCCAGCAACACATCAAATTTTAAATTCTGATCTTTGTTTTCAAACCCTGCAATGCATTGTATCTCCCCATCTCCGTAATCTCAAGCAGACCCTCAACTCTCTGAGATCTCTGCACCCCTCTCACTCTCCCCTCTAGAGCATCTCCAATTTTAATAGTTCCACCATTTACAGCTGTCCCTTTGGCTGCTGAAGCCTTTCAACCTGTAATTCCCCCTTTAAGCCTCTGTCACTCTACGCCTCCCCCATTAAGATGCTCTCTCTTCAAATCAATGTTTGGTTAACAGCTCTGATGCCTCCTATTGAGGGTCAGCAACAAAATTGGTTGGATAGTCATTGTTGTAGCATGCCTTGTTTTATTACATTAAGGGTGCTATATAAATGCAGGTTCTTGTTGGTGCTGCTGCTACACTTCATGGAGGAGATCATTCATTTTGGTGTGGACATCAACAACAGCCTCTCCCTCTGGTGGGAAAATATTTTAAATGCAGCTGAAACACTGAGAATAGACAAGAAAATTGTAGCTTCTTGATTTAATCGTTTATTAGAGCAAAGTGTAGTCTTTAGTATCTCAGGGCACCTTACTTACAAATTGCTGAATGGTCAATTTTCTGCTGTGCCCAGTAGCGATTGTAATGAGGTCAGCCAGATGGATATCATACAGTATGAGTTCCCTGATTGGGGCTGTTAATCTGGTCCAATCAGGGAGCCTTGGCTGACATATACAAACAGGAGTGTCAGAGGTTCTGTTCACTCTGAGAGGTGGCTCTAAAGGAGCTGGATCAGTATCAAGGGGTCTCCACATGTAAATAAAGAGTGACTTGGTGATGGGGTACTGATCTCTGTGGAGTTATTTCATGCCCCATATTTCATCGTGTATTTTAAAACTCGCGGTTTGCTGCAAAGCTAAATGCAAAATGATGAAACTATTGTTCTGTATGGTTCTGTTTACAATGTTGGATAGTGTTTGATGGTAAGGCACATCATTGATAGAGCCCACAGCATCAGAGGTTTTCCTCTGCAAGTTGTGTCCCATTCAAGTAAATTTTGCAGGAACCTTAACTTTCAAAGATACTCCATTATGTTTTAGAGAATGTGCTTACTGTCAATTTTTAACCCCTGTGTTGCCAAGTGGGGACTTTTAAAATGTCAAACTTTCAAAACACATGAAGAATGTTCCCCAATGATGTATAAGACTCGGGTAGGTGCGATGGTCCTCAACAAATAGGTGGACCATATGAAAGCTGCCAATTCGCAAAAGGGGCAGAAGCAAAATGTTCTTGGCTCCTCAGAATAGCCTTCTACTTTCATACCCACCTACCCGGGGGAAAAGACCTTGTGTATTCACCCTATCCATGCCCCTTATGATTTTATAAACCTCTGTAAGGTCACCCCTCAGCCTCTGGCACTCCAGGGAAAATAGCCCCAGCCTATTCAGCCTCTCCCTATAGCTCAAACCCTCCAAACGTGGCAACATCCCTGTAAGTCTTTTCTGAACCCTTTCCAGTTTCACAACATCCTTGCTAATGGTGGCAGAGTAGAGGTCTTGAGCCCAGGGCTCGTCTGCTCCATTTTTCTCTTTTTTGGTTGTTTTCCTTCTTTACCCGTGCCTGTTGTGAAGAGCTCGGTTGTGGCGATGGCATCGTTGGGCGAGTTTAGTTCCCGGTGGCTTCTGCATTGAAGAGGCGAGCCCAGCACCGAATCAAAGCTGCCGCAGTGGATGTTCCCCACAGTGTCTGCATCCAGCTCAGATTCATGGAGGTGGCGGCGAAGGCGGGTTTGGGCCCAGTATGAGACTCGGTGACCTCAGCAGGAGCTGCATTGGCGCGGTGGGTCAGGTGTGGGCTCTTGGTGGTGGCAGGGTCGTGTTTGAGCCGGTGTGGGACCTGATGGTGTTGATCGGAGCTGCATTGGCAAGGTCCGGCAAGGACTCATAGTGGCAGCAAGATGGTGCTGGAGATTGGCAGTTCTTGTTTTGGCAACGCAGTGAGGAGACTCATGGCTGACTGTTCCAGTCAGTGCTCCATGACTGAGCACTTAACAAGAAGGGGACTGTAAAGTTGGACTTTACTTCTTCATTTTTCTGCTTTTATACTCTATGTTTTGGATTTCCCTTTCCGTGTTTTAAGATGGTGCTGGAGAGCAGCAACACCACACTACACTTCACTGCATTTTGTAACAAAATACATGTGACAATAAATAAATCAAATCAGATATTTCCTATGGTAGGGAGACCAGAATTGAACGCAGCATTCCATCAGTGGCCTAACCAGTGTTCTGAGCAGCACAACATGACCTTCCAACTCCTTTACTTAATGCACTGACCAACGAAGGCAAGCGTGCTAAATGTCTTCCCCCCCACACTGTCTACCTGCGACTCTACTTTCAAAGAACTATAAACCTTCACCTGCTAGGTCTCTTTGTTTGGCAACACTCCCCAGGGCTATTTTGCATTTGTGCATTACTTCAGTTTTACATTCCAGGGTGTCAGGAGTAAAAGATTATACCTCTTTTTCTTTATCCCAGCTCGGAAACTTCCCACGTACGTAAAGCTATTGGAATGTAAGAAGATCGTCTACATTTCCTGTGGAGCGCAACACACTGCCCTGCTTACTAAGGTCTGCTTGTAGAATACGACAAATTTTATGTGTGAACTTGCACTTTCTTCCAGGTTTATGAAGATTTGCATTTCTGAGGTGTTTTTCAGACCTCAGGATATTTCTAAGTAATTAACAGCAAGCAAAGTAACCCAGGAAAATCAGCGCCAATTTGTGCACAGCAGGTCAGTCAGGAATAACTTGACAACTAATCTGTTTCCTTTTGCTCATGCGGGGTAAATTATTGTACCTTTTGTAATTTGGCTTTCTCACATAAAACCATGGAATCCCTACAGTGTGGGAGCAGATCATTCAACCCATTGAGTCCACACTGACTCTCCTAACAACATCCCATCCAAACAGATCCCTGTAACCCCTCATTTCCCATGGCCAACCCACCTAGCCTGTACATTATGGATGATTTAGCATGGCTAATCCACCCTAACATGCACATATTTGGACTGTGGGAGGAAACGAGAAACCCAGAGGAAACTCACATAGACACGGGGAGAGAATGTGCAAACTCGACACAGACAGTCACCCGAGGGTGGAATTGAACCTGGGTCCCTGGTGCTGTGAGGCAGCATTGCTAACCAATGAGCCACCATGCCACCCTTGTAGGTGCAAACTGAGTGCAAGATGAAAAGTTTTGATGACACGTTGTTTTTATCAACAGTGCTGAATTAGCAATGTGATAAATGAACAGATGAAATACCATGTTGATGATTGTGAAACAGATATCGGCCAGCACATTGATGATAACACCCTTAGTCTTCTTCAACAGGGTGCCATGGGACCCTCAATATCCAACTGAGAGGCAAACAGTGTCTAGGTTTAACATTTCAGCCATGAAGACTGAGGTAGTTTCTTGAGTCAAACACCACTGCCAGTATGATATGATCTGAGTGCTGCCCCATATGGCAGCTCACCAAATATATATCCCATAAAGGTCAAGTTTTTGTTGAGACAGATATCTTGAAGTTTATTAACAACACTAGCTATTCACATTGCTCTAATCCCACAGACTTCTACATACTCTGGGTTCTGATATTATTATGCATTACATACACAAGTGATTGAACACACAACTCTGACTCCATCACACAGAGAGAGAGTGACCGAAGATGAATACTGGAGCATCTCATTTCATGATGGCATTGTCTTAAAAGTACACTCTCTGACCAGTCTGGAATCTGTGCACTAGTACAACATCAACAGCACTTTCAATGGTGCCGAGGTCCCTCAGGAATGCACGGGAAGAATCAGCTTTGATTTTGTGCACAAGTCTTTGGAATGGGACTCAAGCCCATAAACTTCTGACACAAAAGATGAGAGTGTTAAACCCCAATATCCATTCAAATATTTCTAAGTGTAATTTATCGAACAAAATTGTTCTCATCTGACAGTCGGAGGTGTTAATGCTCTGTCCTTATGAGACACTTGTGCGTGATCCTTGGGGGATTGTAAATCAAGGTTAAGTCAGTGTTCTCATTTATGTGAATAGACCAAGGCACTCTGCTTTATGATGTATTCATCAACAACATCAAAATTTTAGGTCCACATTTAAACGTTTGCAATGGGACAGCGAATAATTAGTTAGAATGAGGGGGTCATCCTGTGTGAAAGTCTCTCTGACCTTGTTAAATTCCTGACATAACAAAGAGCAAACTGAATGAATCCTTTGACACAGTCTGCACTGGGAAAAGTTTGGCATCCACTATTCAGGGAATTTATTTTTCTTTATTGTCTCATGGAGTGTAAGCAATGCTGTCAAAGCCAGCATTTGTCACCCGTCCCTAATTTCTCTTGAAATGAGCGACTTGTGGGGTTCTTTCAGAGGGCAGTGGCTCTCGGGTCACGTGTTGGTCTGACCGGGTAAAGGCAGCGAGTTTCCTTCCCTGAAGGACATGTGAGAACCAGATGGGGTCTTTATGACTAGTGATGATAGTTTCATGGCCACCATCACTGAGACAAGCATTCATCTCAACATTTATTTAAATTCCAAGAAATCATAGAATCCCAACACACAGAAAGAGTCCATTCAGCCTACTTCGCCTGTGCTAGCTCTTTGAAAAAGTTATCTAATTAATCGCACAACCCCGTGCTTTCTCCATATCCCTGCAACTGTATTCCTCCTTCAAGTATTTTTCCAATTGCCCTTTTAAAAGAAGTTTGGACTGAATCTTTTTACCTTGCCCTTTCAGTCAGTACATTGCAGATTACAACAGCTCACCGTGTGAACCAATAAAATGCTCCTCATCTCTCACCCTGGTTCTTTTGCCAATTATTTTAATTCTGTTTCTTTTGGTTACTAATTTTCTTACTCGTGGAAGGAATTTTTATTTATTCTTAAGCCAGAGACTGCACGTTTATTTTCAAAAAGTTAATTACCTCACTGACTTTAACCCTTTCAACTAAGCAATACTCAGCTAACTGAACCAGAAAAATGTGGAGTCACTAAGATAATTAATTCCTTGTTGATGAATCTGAAGTCCTAGGCTGTGTAAATTCAGGAGTTACTATATGGGGAAAATGCAATTCATACTGCTGTAATGAACAATACTGAACAGTTTTATTTCATAAAGATTCGGATTTACATTTCATCGCATCTTAATGCATTTCACATGCTGTTGATTACTTATGGTGCAGTGGCTGTGTTAGTCATAAACATATAACCATTTATCTATGACCACAAGAAACATGTTTAAAGTGATAGCTCTTTGTGTGTAGAAATATGTCAGTTATTTGACAAAATATTTTATTGCTAACTTATACCTTTTGTCTTGCACCAATTTAAATATTGTTCTTCCCTTGTGTGTTGTAGCTTTATGTTTAATGGGGAGTGATGATTATTGAGGAAATTAATGAATTATTTAAATTCTGTTTCTGTCAGTCCAGGTGGCCCATACATTAAAAAAAAGGTAATTTTACTACCTGACTGCATCACCTCAGAAAGGAGTTAGTGAAAATCAAAAAGAAGCCCCTGAAAACCAAAAAGTAGCTCCTGAAAAATCAAAACTTAGCCTCAAGAAAATCTCATGTAGAGTCCTTGAAAAATGTATTTTGGCGCCTGGAAGGCAGGAAGGTGATATGGGGAAGACTGTGAGTTCAGGGGTAAAGCGGCAGGGAATTCTGTACTGGGAAGGGGATGGTTTTTTTGGGGTCACGGGGTTGCATTCCCTCCCTATGGCCCGCTCTTTATATCTCAGAATCTTTAGTGGGGGCTTCAAGTCTGCACATCGGCTATTAGACCTGTCCTCACCTCCTGTCCAAATTGCGTTTGATAAATGCTCCTGTGAGATTGCTTGGGTAGGTTCCCCCATCAAGGGTGCTATAGAAATAGATATTAATTCCATCAGAGGAAGTTCAGAGAAGATTCAGTAAATTCATTCCAGATATAAATGGTCTGTCTTATACAGAGAGAGATTGGGCAGTTTAGGTCTATACTCTCTTAGAGTTTAGAAGGATGAGAGGAGAGCTAATCGAGGATTACAAGATGCTAAGGGGAATTAATAAAATAAGGTAGAGAGGATGTTTCCTCATGTAGGGCAGTCTAGAACGAGAGGTCATAGTTTTAGGCTAAAGGGGCAGCAGATTTAAAACAGAGATGTGGAGAAAATACTTCTCTCAAAGAGTCATGAATCTGTGGAATTCACTCCCCCAGAGTGCAGTGGATGCTGAGACATTGATTTAAGGAGGAGATAGATAGATTTTTAACTAGTAACGGGTTGAAGTGTTGTGGGGAGCGTGCAGGAAAGTGGAGTTGAGGCCAAGATGAGATCAGCCATGATAGTGTCAAATAGTGGAGCGGGCTCGAGGGGCTGAATGGCGTCCTCCTGCTCCTTATGTTCCTACATTATAAATGCAAGCCGTTGTCTCTCTTCTAGGATGGGTCTGTTTTTACCTGCGGGGCTGGGAGCTATGGACAGCTTGGACACAGCACAAGAAGTGATGAGATTAAACCACGGTTGGTTACTGAGCTACTTGGGAGTGAAGTCTCTCAGATTGCATGTGGGAGGTAAATTAATGAAACTTCAAATAAAACAATTGTGGAACGATGACAATTGTGTCCATGGTACAGGTGGGGGAAAGAACCTTGCTGATAACTACCCTCTGGGTCCCAGAAGCAGGAAATTAAGCCCAAAACATGCCAGAAATGGGCACAATTTCTCTGATGTGGAGGTTCTGGTGTTGGACTGGGGTGGACAAGATCAGAAATCAAACGACACCAGGTTATAGTCCAATGGGTTTATTTGAAATCACAAGCTTTCGGAGCAGTGTTGGACCATAACCTGGTGTTGTTTGACTTCTGACAATTTTTCTGACTTGAGCTACTGCTTGGAGTTCCAATCCTGACATATTTACGTTACCCTGAACACATACATTCCTGCAATTCAGACAAAGAAAGAGTAAATCTCTGGGATCAATTAGAGACTGAAACAAAATTGACCCTGTCGTAGATGTCTGGTGAAGGAGCCAATAAAAAACATTAAATAAAGACATTTCCTCTAAGTAAAATGTCTGGTTAAAATGCTCTTTTTCTTCTCTTTTTCTGTCTCTCCAGAGCTTTTTACCACATGTTCCACCAGTGCAGCTTTAGAAGCCAAACATGGCTTTTTATTAATCTTAAGTTATCAAATTAACTTTAACAGCAACCAGTGACTTCACTCTGGGTACGGTGTGAGTTGATTTAAGAATTTTCCTTATGTCTGTAAATGTTTACTTCCTTGTGTCCATCCGTACTCAGAGAGTTGAATTGCTTAGTTTCTTTATGCAAGTGTTTTAGGAGCACCTAGTAGTGATATGCTGAAAAAAAACAGGTAAAACTTGACAACTTTCTCTGAACATCAATCAGCAGAGATTTGCCGAAATTTTTCAATCCAAAGCTGTGTGGCTGGTGTAGTGTGTTGAAAATTCCAATGTGCATTTGTCCAATTGAGGCTGCCATGAACATGTACCACCATAGAACAGAGAACAGTACAGCACAGGAGCAGGCCCTTCGGCCCACGATGTTGTGCCGATCGTGACACCAAATGAAACTAATCCCCTCTGCCTGCCCTTGGTCCATATCCCTCCATTCCTTGCATATCCATGTACTTATCTAAAAGTTCCTTAAATGCCCCTATCGTATCTGCCTCCACCACTACCTTGGCAGTGCGTTCCACACTCCTATCACTCTCTGCGTAAAAAACGTTGCCCCTCACATCTCCTTTGAACTTACCCCCTCTGACCTTAAATGCACGCCCCCTAGTATTAGACATTTAGAGTCAATGAGGAAGGTATAATAAAGCATCTATGTTGAACAGATCAGCAAAGTACTGGCAGAATAACATACTGTTTCAAACCAAAAACGGGAGATGGGGAGCAGTTCTGTGGGGGAAAGAGGTGATCTCTTTGTGTGGGACCTTTTCTGTGGATGGGGTCAGTTCTGTAGGAGGGTCTTGCTTTAATGAAAGTGAATTTTGAATCCAGGCAAAAGTGTGGCAATCTAGGATGTAATTCACCAAAGCATAAAATGAAAAGGTTTTTTCACACTGATTCAATACTTACATTTAAATGCAGCCTTTAACTGCAAAACATCTGCACAAGAAACAGGACATCAAACCACATAAGGTAAGATTAGGACAGGTGATCAACAATTGGAGGAAAAAGATAACTGAGCTGAAAGAGAGTGAAGGAGAGAAAAGTGAAAAGTTTTAAGTAGAAAATTGCTGACCTTGCTGAGGCCATGCCATGAATGGAGGAGGGAAGGCAACTGAGGACAGACTAGAGTCTGAAATTCGAGTGCAGATATCCCAGGGAGAAGGCAGGAAATTTAGCTGTTCACAAGTCTGGAATCACAAGCAATTTAAAACCACAGACCAGATTGAATGGTGAAAAACATGGAATTCATTTATCTGAGTTACATGCCTGTATATTGCACTAAAATATTATAAAATGTTATCAAATCAGTGAAGCACAGTGACCAAGGTTTAGAGTTTGTTCCAACAAGGTAAAAATAAGTAGCATAACAATAATTCCAAATTTCTTGCAACTCCACAAAGAATTGCTCACTGTTCATTGCTGACTATTGTTGATTGATGAGCAGTGTCTATCTTTCAGTCCGAGCTGCCCATTAAACATTGTCATGAATCAATTGAACAGGGACTGACTGTGTTGTTCAGCCTCTATAAATGCAGCTGTTAAGGGCAGTCATAAGTTTATGGTGGATCCACAGAGGTAGTTTTATTGCAAGTTTCTGATGCGGAGTCACCAGACTCGAAACTTTAACTCTGCTTTCTGCCCACAGATGCTGCCAGACCTACTGAGTTTCTCCAGCAATTTCTATCTTAGTTTCATGGTACATTTTCTTTTATAGCTATCACACGTTGGTCTTAGTGGCGTCATCTGGCAAAATCTACTATTATGGTGGTATCGAGAACAGACAAACAGGAAATGAAAAACACAGTCATCGGATGGTGCCCAGTCCTATTACGTTCTTAATCAGTATACCTCATGGCACAGAACAGATTCACGGTAAGAATTTAATTGTAGATGGTTAATCTGGAAGACGTGTAGATTTAGTTCCAGTCACTGGGACCTCTTTTCCCCCACCTCCCTCACAATGGTTGATGAACCATGAGAGCTTCACATTGTGTCGATGGGAGAGGTGCTCAGGCAACTGACCAATGACATTTGGTGTCTCATTTGAGGGAAGATCCTGGAAGGTGGAAAGCCCACCTCCAAAAGTTACTGGCCAATCAGAGGCAGGCCAGCAGTTCAGCGTTATGGAGAGCGCTGATGCTAGTGATGGCAGTTTCTCTGTAAAGTTCTGAGACTCACGAGATCACCAGAGACATGTGATTGAGAGCAGGTTGGAGTTAGGAAGAGGGATGGAGAAGGGGGTAGGAAGGAGGAAGGGAGGAGTATTGGTCCCTTTCCAACCCTAAATCAATAGCAGACATTTTTCTCGATTCTGGGATTCTGATGAGGGTACTCCTATCTGTTTCTCCTGCTCCTTCCCCTAACCCCTACCCTTCTACCAATGATATCACCTTACCCTGGGGATTTGGGGGTGGGGTCCACTAAATTCAGGTCACAGTCTTCTCAACTGCTGGGAGATGAACCATTGCATTTGAAAACAGCATCCTCAAAGCCTATTTCCAAACCCATGTCCTGGAATTCCCTCCCCAAGGGCACTGTGGGTGCCTGTACAGAACATGGTCCACAACGGTTCAAGAAGGCAGCTCACTACCACCTTCTCAAGGGGCAATCAGGGACGGGCAATAACTGCTGGTGGATCCAGGGACACCTACATTTCATGAGTAAATTTTTAAAAACCAACTTAAAGAGATGATCTCGTTGTGATCATATTAACATTATTGGGAGTTGCTGTGCATCAATTGGCGGCCATCTTTCCTCGTTTACCAAAATGACTACATTCGAAAAAAATGTCCTTTGTTGATTATTTCAGGCTATCTAACAGCGTTGACTGCCAGCTCTTTACTTTCGGTACTGAATAGCATCCAAAACAAATAGGGCCTTCTTAAGGAAGGCAGTTTCCAGGGAGCCTTCCGCAGAAGTGTTTTGAACTACTTTTGGAACCTGCTGGTGATGGTGGTTCTTTTCTATAAAATCTAATCGATTTCTATTCTTTTCAGTGACAATGAGTCATTCTGCTTCGGAATTCACCTCGGCACACACCAGGAGAATGACAAGAGCAGCTGCAAACAGAGTCGATAGGCACAAGCGGACAATTATCACACCATACTTGGTCCGTGCAACCAGCACACCAGCCAAACAGCGGAGGATCAATGGCAAAGAGCGAACGACGCCAAAGTTAACCACACAACCGCTTCCCAGTGGAACCAGGGCTGAGCACGAAACCAAAGCAAACAGGAAACGTCAGCACGGCAGCCAACTCCGAAAGGCCCAGGTTCCATCGAGACAAGAGCTGGCAAAGTCATCGGCAGCCATTGATACAAACTCCAGTATTCAAGGTAATGAGCCCTGTACACAGGCTTTCAGTAAATCCAATTGTACTGGACACCAGGCTTCAGTATATAGGACATATGCCAATTTCATGTTAACCAGCTATCTCAGCAACACAGTCAGTGCAATGGCAGGATGGGTTACTTGGGTAGTCTATGACAGGGATGGGTACAGCTCCAACATTGTTTCTATCACAAAGCTGACCAGGAATCCTTCCCACTCTCACGGCTCACCGTTAACGTGTTTTAGCACGATTTATAAGTTGATAATTGATGTGTTTGGGCTACATTATGAATGCACCTTCCTCGGTCATCAAATCCTGGGAGCAGGACTCGAACCTGGAGGGTCCAGCTCAGAGGCAAGGACACACCTCACCGCACCCCAGTCCGGTACACCTAGGATAATTCCAATGGACAGAGCAGTAGCAGTGGTTAGGTTAAAGTTTTCAAGTTATCGAGGGGAACTGAGTGGGTAGAAAGAGAGGAAGTATTTTTACTGGTGTTGAGTATCCTGTATTACAACAGTGACTACACATCAAAAGATACTTCTTTGGCTGCAATGTTCCTTGGATATGCTAAGGAGGTCATGAAAGGTGCTATATAAATACAAGATTTCTTTAATTTACAGATTGTATAATGCAGCCAACAGTCAAAAGGATCTTTGCAGGAGCTAACCAAGGATTTGCATTGTGCGGTGTTGAAGTGGTAAGAAATTCAGCATATTGCAACACCTTCACTGTTGTATTGTAATTTAGGGAAGTTCCCTGTGTAGCCTGCAGCCAGTTTCGCAGCACAGCTCCTTTGGTGGTCAGTTACCTCAAATGGCTGGTTGGTGATGCAGAGTGATACCGACACTGTGTGTTCGAATCCCTCACTGTCTGAGGTTACCATGAAGATCCCAACATCTCATGACTCACCACTAGCCACCTCTCTATAGTAAGAGAGTGGGACTATGGCAGCTTTACATTTTACAGTTCCTTCCATCAGAGTTCAACAACAGCACATTACATTTGTATAGCACCTTTAATGTAACGAAATATGTCATTTCACATTAGTATTATGAAAAAAAGTATGACGCTGAGCTCAGAAGGTATTAGGTCAGACAAACAAAGAGGAAAGAAAGGAAGGGATGGGTGGAATTCCAGAGTTTGGAGCCTGGACCAATGTTTGAGTAACGTTCATTGAGTTGGACAAAGAGGGGACAATTCAAGGTTCTGGATATCGTTGAGGGTTTTAGGTTTGGAGGTGATTACAGGAATAGTGAGAGTTGAGGGATTTGAAAATAAACAAGATGCTGTTTGGTGGAGGAGCCAGTGTACTCAAGGAGCTGTGCATAGGACTTCCACCAACCCAGAACAGGGCAGCACAGTTTTGAACAACCTCAGGTTCAGACAGAACACAGCAGCTTGTTACAACAAAACCAAAGTGTTAAGCAAATGATCCAGACTCCCACAGCCGCACAGCTGAATGAATATCATTGTGATCAGTGGGTAAACATGAGCAATATCTGTGCTACCAACATGGAGCCTTGCTCACCAAAGGTTCCAGTTGGAAAGAATTGTTAGTCATGCAAACAATTTATTAATAATAATTAGAATTGCTAGAAGTCATAGGTGGAAGAGTCACAGATGTGTGTGTGTGTGTCTGTGTGTCTGTGTGCGTGTGTTTGCAATTTATTGTGCATAAAACCTAGAAACAAGCCATCTTGTCTAAACTGCAAAAATATACATCTCCCTAGAGGAGTGTTTTGGTACAAGAAAACAAAGAACTGTGGATCCTGGAAATCTGAAAACAAAAACTGAAATTGCTGGTAGTATCTGTGGAGAGCCATATGAGGAAGAGTCACTGGACTTGAAACATTAACTCTACTTTCACTCCACAGATGTTGCCAGACTTGCTGAGCTTTTCCAGCAATTTCTGTTAATGGTTTGGTACAAACTGAGCCATCCTACATATCACAATGTTTCCAGAATCTAACAGCTTTTTTACATTTCACCAGGAAATGATTTTGTTCAATTTGTGCATTGCCTTTAACCTCCTGTTGTTGGTGCTGCTTATTCGCTTCCTGAAGAGCCTATCAGCAGCACCTCAAGCTAACAATGACAAGTTGTATTTATGTAGTGCCTTGATGCAGTAAAATGTCTCAATGGTTTTTACATAAGCTATTGTCAAATTAAATTTGACACAACATCACATAGGTCTGGTGAACAGACTCTTAGCCACCAGGGGTAGGTTTTAAGGAGTCTCTTAAATGAGGAGGACAAGATGCAGAGTGGCTTAGGGAGGGAATTTCAAAACTTCAGGGCTCGGGCCACAGCTACCAGAGGCACAGCGTTGGACATGAGTGTGCACAAGAGGCCAGAATGGGAGGAGTATAGGGATATCAGAAAATTGTCAGGTTGGAGGAGATTACCATATTTGTCATTTTACACAGAATTGTTTACAATATAGAAGAAGGCCAATTGGCCCACAGTGCCTGAGCTAGCTCCCTGATAGATGAATTCATCCTCATGCCTGCCTACTCTCCATTCATTCTTCCTTCTCAGGTAATGTGGACACCCAGTTTTGTAGGCTTCATTATTTTTAAACCAATGGTATTGTTTTATGTCCATCACTCTCCTGAAGCAATCATACTTAAGCATGAGAAAGAAACAGGGGAACAATGGAGAGGTAGGTTGGGCGAATTAGAGTCAAATCAAATACAGAGGAGGGCAAAAACAAACTTGGATTAAGAGAGAGGGATAAAAGTAATGAAGTAATTCCACAAAAGCCAGTATCCTGTCACCTAGTCACCCTTTATTTACAAGTTTACAGTACTTGATACTGATCCAGCTTCCTCAGAGCCAGCTCCTAGAGTGGACCGGATGTCTGACACTTCTGTTTATACCTGTCAGCCAGGGCTCCCTGATTGGACCCGGTTAACAGCCCCAATCAGGGTACTCATATTCTATGAGGTCCACCTGGCTGACCTAGTTACAATCAGTACATTTATCACCTATAGGAATGAAACTCTATAGTTTGAATTGTTCCCCTAATGAGCTGAAGAGGTTGACTGGAAATCTAAAAACATAAATTTCATAATTTTGAAGATTCCTTACACTGTTAAGACTCAACCTAACTTTCTGCAGTGAGTTCAACAGGTAAGTAATTTGAAAATGTAGCAGGCGTTTGAAACTCACAGAGTGGTTGATGGTGAACTGTTAGTTTTGTGTGGTTACAGTAGAAGGATTCAAATTGTCCAGCTACTTGTGACCTATCACAATTCAAAGAGAAACTCTTCCTCAATACAAGTTAGTAGACCATTTATGCAGTAATAATAATAAGTACCTTTAACATATTTGACAACAAATTAAAGGTCAGTGTCTCAGGTCAGTGATTTGTCTAGTAAAATACAATCCTTCATCTATTCTTGCATTATAGGATTCAGTTTCTCCTGAAGTTGAATGTCCATTCCTCACTCTGAAGAGAATTGCTACTGTTGAAGATTCTCTTCTGGACAAATGGAGTGCAACAGATGATGAGGAACTGTGGGAAAACACAAAGAAGTTAATATGTGTTTCTTTATCAATGTTAACTTCAATTTTCACTGTTTTCAATGATATTTGGCAAAATGTTGAATAGAAAAATCAATACAAAATTATTAATGCAGAAGTATTAACAAAGTGCCAAGTAATGACCATGACTAACAAGAGAGAATCTAACCATTATGCCATGGACATTCAATAGTGTTACCATCACTACACCCTCACTATCCCACATCCTGTGGGTTAATATTGACCAGAAACTAAACTGGACCAAGCTATGTAAATACTGTAGCTACAAGAGCATGTCAGAGGCTCAGAATCCATAGTGAATAATTCACTTCCTAACTCCCCAAAGCCCGTCCATCATGTAAAAGTCCCAAGTCAGGAGTGTGATGGAAAACTGTCCACTTGTCTGGATGAGTGCAACCCCAGCAACACTTGAACACTTGGGAGGCTCAACACCATCTAGATCAAAGCAAACCATTTGCTTGGCACCCCATCCACCAATTCCTGCAGGTTCCTCTCCAAGCCACTCACCATCCTGACTTGGAAATATATTCCAATTCCTTCACAGTCACTGGGTCAAAATCCTGGAATTCCCTCCCTAAGGGCACTGTGGTCTACCAACAGCAGGTGGACTGCAGCGGTTCAAGAAGGCAGCTCACCTCCACCTTCTCGAGGGGGCAACTAGGGCCAGACAATAAATGCTGGGCCTAGCCAGAGACACCAATATCTATGAGAAATTTAAAAAAGTGAATTATTATGGAAGATTAAATTGCCCTTTTTAATATTTGTATTTCAAGTTTACCACTTTGAGTTTGAAGAATAAATGTTAAAGCAATCTTAAGATATTCTTAAAAAATGATGTCTACTTTTCGACAGGGAAATTGATCTTATCTTTTCTTCTGCTGCATCCCTGAATGGAAGTTTTCTGGAAATAAGGCAAGTTTAGATAAGTCAGACTGTCGGGGCTGGGGATGATGGTTTAGGGTGGGAGGTGGTAATGAGGTCTGTGGTGCAGACAGTGAGAACAATCAGATAAATTCTGTGAATTTGCCATAGTGGAGCCAGGGAGTGCGAGTCAGTGATAGGAATACAACAATGCTGTTGTTTCTTCAAACTGTCCTCCACTTAAACCATTGTGTTCGGTGCTGGGCAAGTACAGGTAGGTTCAATTGAAGCACTCGAGAGGGCATTGGATGGATTTTGGGACACTAATATGGAGAAAAGGCAGGAGATTGGCACTAGATAAAACAGTCAATACATGCACAATGGGCCACCTTAAACATTCACTCCTTCCACTGCCAATGCACAGCAGTAACAATGTGTACCTTCTACACAACACATTGCAGTAACTCACCAAGGCTTCTCCAAAAACATTTTCCAACCCAGTGACCTCTACCCCCTGGAAGGACAAGGGCAGCAGATATATGGAAACACCAAGCTATTCACCACCCTCACTTGGAAATATTTTGTGGTTCCTTCACTATCTCTGAAATTTGCTCCCTGACAGCACTGAGTTTATTTACACCAGAAGGAAGGTGGCATGTCCTACCTTATCCAGGGCATTTAGGGATGGACAATAAATGCAGGAGTAGGCAGTGATGCCTATATCCCAAGAATGAATAAAGAAAGTTCCAGAGCAGAGAAGGTGGGGCCTTAAAATTAGAGCTTGGCAGTTCAGGGATGATGTCAGGAAGGATTTGTTCACCGCAGGGGTGTGGAAATCTAGAACTTTCCTCCAAAAAGATCAAGAGGCCACTTGAACATTCCAAAGCTAGGATTGGTAGGGTTTTGTCAAAGAGGGATTTAGAGGATTCCAGATCAAACGCAGGTGGAAGGAGTTAAGAAACAGATGAGTTTAGAACTAAATGAATGACAGAACAGGTTGAAGGGCTGAATGGTCTCCAGTTTCTATGTTGCTTATGAATTTACCCTAATTTCTATTTTATTGGTGACGTTAAGCTCAAATCTAATTCAGAGGAATTTGTTTGAAATATATTTTTCCAGCCAATGGTTGGGTCCTATTTGAAATGTGATTGGCTCTGAGCCATTTCTGTTGCTAGGAAACATTCAGCTATTGAGCACTGGTTCTCTCAGAACAGGTTATAATCGGAAACTATCAGTGTCACCATTGATGTTACTTCCCACACTCTAAGGCTGTGTGACCCCAAATCAGTGACTTCACAGCATCTCAAAGCAGTTTACAGCCAGCCTAGAACTTCCAGTGCAGTCAATTTGAGCAAAGCAAGATCCCAAAAAGTCATATTGATAATCTCATCCTTATTTAATCACATGGGTTGATGGCCCACAACCCCAGGTAGAATTCCCATGGTCACAAGGAAACTTCTCTGTCAAATTTTGAGGGCAGAGAGGAGTCTCCGTTTTAATGTCTCACCTAAAAGATGGTCTTCCAACACTATTGCACTCCCTCAGTGCAGCACTGGAGGTGTCTACTTGAGGTTTGCACTGAAGTCTCTGGAGTTAAATATTAACCCCAAAGTATCCTAGACTTAATGGCAAGATTGGGACCCAGCAAACCACCACTGATACCATTGAGGTCATCATGCTGTGCCGTCCATGTGAATTCTAACATTGGTTTTAGAGCGAGTGTCATGGTCTGTGCTCGTGTTGGGTCAGCAGTGTATGCCATCTACAAGATGCATCAACTTGTTTGACAGCACCTTTCACAGCCATGACCTCTACCACCTAGAAGGACAAGGGCAGCAGGTACATGGGAACGCCACCCCCTGCAAATTCCCCTCCAAGCCACTCACCATCCTGACTTGGAAATATATCACCGTTCCTTCAGTGCCACTGGGTCAAAGTCCTGGAACATGAGGATTTGCAACATCGACCTAAATACATCAGCTGTCATGTGAAATTAACACTTGCTTTTGTTTTTGGAACAGCAACGATGATCATTTCAAAACAGGCCTAGCATCGTCAGGAGTTGACATGTCAGCAATGAGCGTATGGTTTGAGAAACTGGGGAAAAATCCAAGACTTTTACAAGAGGTAATGTTGAAGATGATACCAGTCAGGGTTCTGGATTCTATGCTTTGAAAGGAACAATTTTCAAGTCCAAGGGGAAGGAGAAAGATGTGGAGGAATGGCTAATTAGCTCTTCTAGAGAGCCAACACAGTCACAATGCAGTGAATGGTTGTTGTTCTGTTTGATTCTATAGATCAAACCAGGATTCCTTATGTGATTTTTATGATTAAGTAGTGAGCTGAATTCTCTCACGGATGTCAAGGCTGTAAGTTCTGGAGTTATAGAATCATAGAATCCCTACAGCATGGAAGTAGGCCATTCAGCCCATTGAGTCCACACCTCACCTTCCGAAGAGCATCCCACCCAGACCCACCCCTCTACCCCTATAGCCCTGCATTTTCCATGGTTAACCCACCCAGCCTGCAAATCCCAGGACCCTATGGGCAATTTAGCACGGCCAATCTACCTAGCCTGCATGTCTTTGGACAGTGTGAGGAAACTGAGGCATCCGGAGGAAACCACACAGAAACAGGGAAAATGTGCAAACTCCACACAGTTGCCCGAGGGTGGAATTGAACCCAGGTCCCTGGTGCTGTGAGGCAGCAGTGCTAACCACTGAGCCACTGTGCCAACCTAGGCACATTTTTCTCCCTGTGCCCCTTTACCTCCCTCCCCGCGTTTTACACAATCCTTAGAACCTATGTCTTTGACCAGATTTTATCCACCTGCCCTAATATTACTCTATGTGGCTCAGTGTCATATTGTGTCTTATGATACTGTTTGCATTAAGGAGGCAAAGGTCACCAGGTACGAGTGGGGCTGAGACCTCACTCAGATCAGCCATGATCTATTGAATGGCACCACAGGCTTGAAGGGCTGAATGTCCTAGTCCTGCTCCTACATTGTATTTTCATATGTTTGGGCTGTGAAGTGCCTAGAGATGTTTTGCTACATCAAAGGTGCTATATAAATTCAGATTGCTACTCTTGATGATATGTTCCTCACATTCCAATGTTTGTTTTCCCAATAGGTAACCAATGCAGTTCAGACAAATTTGATTCCATCGCTCTCCACATCTCCTATTGGTGTGGAAGCTCTTCGCATTTATCTGGTTTTGCCTGAACTCCTTGATGTTCTGACTGAGCAGAGCAACATTGTGATGCTTTCAAGTCTTTTGAGCTCAGCCACTGCATCACTTGAGGGAAGCCAACTGGAAATCCTTGGTAAGTGCTAGAGAAATTATTCACTTTCTTCTTTGGGTAGCATCATTGAGGCTCACTGAACTTGTGATTTACAGCAGGCCATAGCAAGGAGACAGGGTCTAAGTTCACTTCAGTCAGAACAGAAATCGAATCCCTTGCTGTCGGCATTATTCTGAACCACGTCCTCAGCTAAACCCGCTCCCTCAGAATTTCATAAAGCCTTGAACCAGCTGACACAAAAGCAAAATAGTGCGGATTTCAAAAACAATTCTGTGGGACATGGGTCTCACTGATAAGGTTAGCACTTATTGCCCGTCCCTAATTGCCCAGAGGCCCGTTAAGAGTCAATGACATTGCTGTGAGTCTGGAGTCACATGTAGGCCAGACCGGGTAAGCACAGCAGATTTCCTTCCATAAAGGACATTAGTGAACAGGATGGGTTTTTACAGCAATCAATGATAATTTCATTGCATAGTTACTGAAAACAGCTTTCCGTTCCAGACTTTTAAAAAAATTACTAATTAAACCCAGAAATCTGATATACAGTCAGAAATGCTGGTAAATACTCAGCACGTCAGGTAGCATTTGGTGAGAAAGATAGAGTTAATGTTTCAGTTCGATGTCTTTGTAGCAGAACAGGAGTAAAATCTTTACAGCACCTCCCGACTCAGTTTCTGTTTCTTTATGTGGTTCGTTACCTTCCTATTTTGCTTTACACAATCACCCTTTTTGTAAGTTAAGCTTGTGCACCTCCCACCTAGAACACCGCTTCCCTTTTGTTACTCTGGCAACCGCTGATGTAATTGGCTTTGCAAGTTTTTCAAAGTTTGGCTGGCTTTTCCAGGGCTTGGGAAAACCAGCAGCCGACAGGAGTTGAGGAAAAGGTAAATCTTTTTATAGCACTGCATGTTGGCCAAGAGAAACAGCAATGATTCTGCTCCCAGCTCATTCACAAACATTTTCTCCATCAAGCCCAGCTGTACAAAAGCCTCAGCTCAGTGATTACCCGATTGGATCATAGATTGGATACTCCTGATCAAAGAATCCCTACAATGCATATAGAGGCCACATGGCCCATCAGGTCTGTATCCGTCCTCTGAAGAGCATCCCTCCCAGTTCCTGTAACCTTGCATTTCCCATGGCTAATCCACATAGTCTGCACATCCCTGGACACTATAGGCAATTATGATGGGAAATCTACCTAACCTGCACATCTTTGGACTGCAGGAGGAAATCAGGGAACCTGGAGGAAACCCATGCAGACAGGAGGAGAACATGCAAACTCCACACAGACATTCACTCAAGACTGGAATTGAACCAAGGTCCCTGACACTATGGGGCAGCAGAACTAACCACTGAGCCACCGAACTACCCATTGCACAGGCCAGGTTGATGCCACCCAAGTGCTGACACCTGCCCCAGAATGCTCCTCTCTGAAAAGATACAAACAAAGCAAAGAACCCGATAAACTTCTGAGGAAAACTGGTGTTCAAGGATTCCCATCCTAAATTCCTCCCCTCCCATTTAGTCTGCCTCTTTTAACATCCAGTGTTTTGTAGAACAGAAGGCAACCAGTTTGCTCATAGCATCTATGCTGGCTCTCTGAAAGAGTAACTTTGCTCCCATTCCATTTCCCCTTTCCTTATATTCTTTTGGCATTTTGCTTTTAAAATGTGTAATTTTCATGGATAGGTTACATCCTTGCTTCTGAACCAAATGACCATGGGTTCAATACCCATGACAGCACCTCCTCTCCAGCTGGCACCTTCTTGCGGTACTGCAGGAGTGCTGCTCTGTTGGAGGTGTGAACAATCCCATGGCATTTTTTTCAAAGAAGAATACAAAATTCCCCTCCTTTCCTCAGCCAAATTTCGAGCCTTACCTCTCTGGGCTATGGATCTCATGTTATAGTCCTAATGCAAGGTCATTGATCTGAAGTGTTTACTTAGTGTTTCTCCTCACAGATGGTGAATATTTCCAATGTTACCTGCTTCTAGCTCAGATTTCCAGCATCTGCAGTATTTTGCTGCTGTGGGGTTGATGCATTCTGATGGTAAACTTACAAAACACACACAAGTTCAAATTGACTACATTTGAATTACATCTGACTATCCTGCTGTATGGTCCCAGCAACTTTGATCATCATTCCCATTGTTTCCTCACTACACCGCTCCCAACATCTTCCAAAAATATTCCCCAAAATCTCTAAGTCCTAAGAACCTTTAAAGTGATATCGGTGACAAAATCTGGTCAGTGATCCCATTTTCCAACAATGGCATTTCCTGGATGAGAACAAAATTCAACCAGAGGAGAGTAAAGATTAAACAAGGAGGATGCGAGAGGTATACGGGAATGTGCATTTGAGGTTAAAATCAGATTCGCCATCATCTTATTGAATGGTGGAACTGACCCAATGGACTGAATGGCCTCCCCCTGCTCTTTGTTAGTAACATCAGTATCCCCAATGGAAAATAAAGTAAATTACTGTTTTCGATAATTTGTTTAATTTTTAAGATCGTGGTGAGTCAAAATCAGTCTTGTTGTATTTTTCTTTTCTGACTGTCCTTCAACTATGAACCAGAATCTTGGTGGAGTCACCTCAATGAATTTTTCTTCAAGAAACTTGTGACAATGTATCGAGGTGCATCTTACAGACTTCTTCAAGAGACTTCCAGCAGCCAAAGGGAATTTCCTGATAAACTGTGCAATTGTCTCAATATTTTGCAAAGACTTTACAAGGTGAGCACGACTCAGTGTCCTGACCTCACCTGTATCTATCTGACCTTCCCTCCACTTTACTCATGGGATGTGGGACCCACCCCCTCTAAGGTAGGTCTACATTTTCTGTTACTCCCTCATGGTTAGTGTGATGAAGAGCCTCCAGAACTGTGACAGTCCTGTGGATTGCAGATTTTTGTTGCAGTTTGGATAAAAATTGAAAATATGAACATTGAAATTAGGAGCAGGAGTAGGCCACTTGGCCCTCAAGCCTGCTATGCCATTCGCAGCTGATCTGATCGCTCCACATTCCCGTCAACCCCAATATCTGCCAGAGGAAGTGGTAGAGGTGAGTACAATTACAACATTTAAAAGACATTTGGACAGGTACACAAATAGGAAAGATTTAAGAGGGATATGGGCCAGATGCGGGATTAGTTTAGTTTGGAAAACCTGGTCACCATGGACGAGTTGGACCAAAGGGTCTGTTTCTGTGCTGTATGACACTATCAACCTCTGCCTTAAAAAGATTCAAACACTCTGCTTCCACCACCGCTGAGGAAGACATTTCCATTGAATCACGAACCTCTGTGAGAAAGAAAATGCCTCCCTATCTCAGTCTTAAAAGGGTGAGCACTTATTTTTAAACAGTTTCCTTGGTACTAGATTCTGCCACAAGAGGAAACACTTTCTCCCCCAGTCTATCAGTGTCCTTCAGAATCTTGAATGTTGAGATCATTTGAAATACAAACAGCTTAAAGTGTAGTAAAGTATATTTCAATCCATTCCATCCACAGATAAATTCCTCAGTGGGTTTTCAAATCCAGGAGAACAGTTTCTACATTGCTCCTGCAGAGGTCTTCAGGGAAACTCCTATTTCCTGTGTAAGTTCAAAACCTGAATCACACTATTTCACTGGATAACATCATCCTGCATGTAAGTGGTGTTTTTAATGCGGCACAACATCACAAAGAATGCTATAAAACTAAATTTGACCACAGTTAGGTTTTGGGGTCACCTTAACTTACCTTGTAAGTCAGTTATAAATTAGGTTATGATGTGGAGGTGCCGGTGTTGGACTGGGGTGGACAAAGTCAGAAGTCATACGACACCAGGTTATACTCCAACAGGTCCTCCCTGAAACTGGCCACACAAGTAGATAGGATGGTAAAGAAGGCGTATGGCATGTTTGTCTTTATTGGTCGGGGAATTGAGTACAAGAGTCATGTTGCAGCGTTATAAGACCTTGATTAGGCCACACTTGTGTTCATTTCTGCTCCCCACATTTCGGAAAGGATGTGGAGGCTTTGGAGAGGGTGCAGAAGAGGTTTACCTGGATGCTGCCTGGATTAGAGGGTATGAGCTATAAGGAGAGGTTAGAAAAACTCAGGTTGTTTTCTCTTGAGCAGCACAGGTTGAGGGGAGACTTGATATAAGTCTATAAAATTATGAAATGCGTAGATAGGGTTGACGGTCAGAATCTTTCTCCCAGAGAAATGTCTAATACTAGGGGGCATTTAAGGTCATAGGGGGAAAGTTCAAAGGAGACATGAAGGGCAAATTTTTTACACAGAGAGTGGTAGGAATATGGAATGTACAGCCAGGGGTGATGGTGGAGGCAGATACAATAAGGGCATTTAGGGATTTTTAGATAAGCACATGAATATGCAAGAAATGGGAAAATATTGACCAAGGGCAGGCAGAAGGGATTAGTTTCATTTGGCATCATGTTTGTCACAACATCATGGGCCAAAGGGCCTGTTCCTGTGCTGTACTGTTCTATGTTCTACATCTATCTGAAATCACAAGCTTTCAGAACACTGCTCCTTCATCAGGTGAAGTAGATTGGTTTTGGGAGAGGGGATCTAAAAGCCTTGTTTAGCAATAAGACAATTCCAGGTACAAGGAACGTCTCACACGCCTCACAGAATTTATCAATCTAATGACAATATGTACGAATAAAACTCAATAAAGGCAGTCAGTCCATTTGGATACCAGCTCAAGAACTCTATTTGACTGGGTACATGTCTCCTGTCCTGTTGTCTGAAGTTCTCCTGTCTTCCTATTGTGCAAAGGCTGCTAAAAGTTATAGTTTGTTAGACCTTGCTAGCCAGTAATCCCATGCATGATCACAGACATTCTGAACTTTAACTGGCATGCCTATGCATAAACCGTATAAATTAAATCTATGAATACACCCAGTTCTTAGTTGGTTCTTTTTAAAGTGATGGTCATTTGACTGAATTCACTTCATGCTATCACCTGACTAGTTTCCTGAAATATCAGTCACTTGTGGGATCTTGCTTTTCTTTACAGCTTGTCCATCTGATCTTACTGTTTTTAGAGATCTCTATCAAGATAATGAGGCACCACCAAAGTAATTTTTTGCAGCTCAGAGACTATGTATTGTAATCTCTTAACTACTAATATCATCTTATCTCAAATGTTTAATTGATTCATATAAATGTTCCAAAGTGTTCTGAAACCAATCAGTACATTTTAATTAAAAGAACCCTGTCAAGCCTCCTTAGAATCTTGTCTTGCATTAAGGTCACCTTTTGTTTTTCTATATTCCAACAGTACAGACACAATCTACTCAACCTCTCCTCACAAAACAGACCCCTCTGGGCTGCCTTCTCAGGACTGCCTGCAATATTTTTCCTTTGATAATGGGCCCAAACCTGCTCACAGTATTCCAGCTGGTGGCTGACTAGTCACTTGTACAATTTCTGCAAATTTAATTTGATAATATATAAAATTATAATAATATAATTTTAGCAAAACCTCCCTTTATTTTAATAAGACCATAAGACCATGTAGGATATAGGAGCAGAATTAGATCATTCAGCCCATCAAATCTGCTCCACCATTTGATCATGGCTGATATGTTTCTCAACCCCATTCTTCTGCCTTCTCTTCATAACCTTTGATCCCTTTACCTACCTAACTCCGTCTTAAATACACTCAATGACTTGGCCTCTACTGGCTTCTGCAGCAATGAGTTCCACAGAGTCACCACCTGAAGAAATTCCTCCTCATCTCAGTTCTAAAGTGTCATCCCTTTACTCTGAGTCTGTGCCCTCAGATCCCAGTCTCTCCTACTCATGGAAACATCTTCTCCGCATTCACTGTACCCAGACCTTGTAGTATTCTGTAAGTTTCAATTAAATCCCCCTCATCATTTTAAACTCCATTGAATACAGAGTCAGAGTCCTCAAACGCTCTATTTCCTTTGAAATAAAGGCCATTCCATCTATCTTCCCTGTACTGTCTGAAATTAGGTACGAGCTTTTTGTGTCATTAATGCTAGAAAGAGACTAACAAATCAAATAAGGCATCAGGGAGAAAAAATTACCCAGATGGAGATGAGAATATGAAATTTCTAACATAAAATGCAATTGAAGTAAATAACATAGATACTACTAAAATAAAAATAGACAAATCCATGAGAGGAAAGTGATGCTAAAACAGTTGAGATAAACTAAGACGGGATGTGTGGAATAAGTCATATGAAATTAACAGCTAGGAGACTAAGTCAGCAAGATCAAACACTTACATTTGGGAACTTGGTAAATGGGGGAATTCAATGTACTATAAGAACATAAGAAATAGGAGCAGGAGTAGGCCATCTGGCCCATCAAACCTGTCCTGCCATTCAATTAGATCATGGCTGATCTTTTCATGGACTCAGCTCCACTTACCCATCTGCTCACTATAACCTTTAATTCCTTTACTTTTCAAAAATCTATCTATGTTTGCCTTCAAAACATTCAACAGGGTAGTTGCAACTGCTTCACTGGGGAGGGAATTCCACACATTCACAACTTTTTGGGTGAAGATGTTCCTCCTCAACTCAGCCCTAAATCTGCTCCCTCCCTTATTTTGAGGCTATGCCCCCTATTTCAACCTTCCTGCTTCTATCTTATCTATTCCATTCATAATTTTATATGTTTCTATAAGATACCCCTCATTCTTCTAAATTCCAATGAGTATAATCCCAGCCTACTCAATCTCTCCTCATAGGCCAGTCCTCTCAATGGGGAAGGAAATATGAATGCTCCAAGAGAGGGAACCAGTGGCAACTAGGGTACAGGGAAGGAGATGGAGACAGCAAGACTTGAGCCTTAAATAAGTGAGCACTAGAGAGCAATTTAAACCAAAACTAGGGAGATACAAGTATTGTATTAAATTTACAGCAGAACTAGTTAAATGCCATAATATAACCATGAATATCTGTTGAGTGATATTTGAAAACTGGAACAAAAACAAAATTGGGATGGCAGGGCAGACGACGTGTTGCAGTGTGTGTAAGAGAGGCATGAATGGTGATCTAGAATGTGACTGTGGAGGAGTCTCCGCTGTTGAAATTATCAAACAAGTTCACTGTTCTTACAGCTTGTGTGGATGAGAGCAGTGACCGCAAGGAGAATAGGCAATCTAACTACCGCATCTTGGAGTGGGGGCCTTTCAAGAGCTGAGGAAGCAAGAAGAAATGTTGTTGAGGTAGGGAAGTATAGGGGGACAAGTACTGTTCTCTGAAGCCAAGTCTAACGGTCCTGAAGGCTGTGTTGCCTGCCAAGTGTCAGGATTAAGGAAATCTTCTTAGGGGGTGGAGAGGAAATGCAGTAAATGGGGAAGGATCCTGTTTTCATGGACTATTTTGGTACCAATGACATTGGTAAGAATGCCTGAAGAAGTGCAGAACGACAAATATAACAATCTCTGCCTTCCTCCCTGAGCTACAAGGAAATAGAGTTGAATGCATGCCTCAAAGATTAGTGTGTGTTTCAATTAACAGGACATTGGTGCCAGTACCTGGGAAAGACGATGCTGTTCCACTGGAACAGTCTTCACCTGGACTCCACTAAGACTCGTGTTCTGGCAAGTTATGCAACTGGGGCATTTGTGAGGGTTTTAAATGAAACAGTGGAGAAGAGGGTTCACCTGAGAGAAAATTTGGAAAGTTATAGAGAAAGAACAATACAGCGAACTCACTGGTGAGAGTGATTTATAGTCCCCTGGACACTTTAGCTAGATTGTCGGAGAGTGTGAATGAGGAAATAATGAGTGCTTGTAAAAATGGTCCTATAACCGTCATGAGAGGATAAGTTCATGAGAATGTTTGGGACAGTTCCTTCCAACAATGCATTACAGAACCATTCAGGGAGCATGCTATTTCATATCTCATGATGTGTAATGTCACAGGATTAATTATGATCTCATGGTAAAGAATCCTGTAGGGAAGGGTGAGAAACTTAACTGAGAAAGAAAGACTCTACAGGAAGGATGCACCATCCATGGCTAACAGAGGAAGTTTAAGGGCAGTATCAAATTGAAAGAAAAGATGTACATTTCTGCAAGGATTACTGAGGCCAGAAGACTGGGTACATTTTGGAAAGCAGACAGGGAAGTAATTACAGAGATAATGGATCCAATGGTTGTAATCTTCCAAATTTGCTAGATTCTGGAAAGGTCCCAAATTGTAAATGTAACACCTCTATCCAAGAATGGAGGGAGATAGAAAGAAGGAAAATGCAGGTCCGTTTGTCCAAGATCTGTCATTGAGAAAATGCTGCACTCCATTATTAAGACAATCATAGCAGATCATTTAGGAAGTCATAATGCAGCAGGTAAGTGTCAACATGGTTTTGTGAAAGAAATCATGTCTGATTAAGCCCTTTGCAGATGTAACAAACAGAATAAATAAAGGGAAAACAGTGGATGTAGTGTGTTTGGATATGCAAAAGGCACATAATAACTTGCCATGATAAGTACATACGATAAGTGTTTGGGGATGATATATTAGCAATGGATAGAGAAATGACTAACTACCAGGAAACAGAGAGTCAGGATAAATAGATCATGTTTAAGTTGGCAAACTACAGCCAGTGGAATACTACAGTGACCAATAATGGGGCCTCAATCCTTTATAATCCACAGAATGACTTGGATGAAGAGACCATTTGTATTGTAGACAAATCTTTCTGACAATACAAAGAGAAATAGAAAGCAAATAGTGAGGAGGATATGAAACAGCCTGCAAAGGCATAACTACAGGTTAAGTGAGTGGGTGAAAAATTGACAGACGGAATGAAGTATGAGTTTGTTCACTTTGATAAAGCAGCACAGTATTCAAAAAGAGAGAAACTGCAGAAAGTCGCAACACAGAGGGATCTTGATGTTCTTGTACATGATTCAAGACACATTAGTGTGCAGGTCCATGAAGTAATTAAGAAGGCAAATGGAATGTTGGCCAAGCATCCAGAGGAGATGAAGGATTACAGAGAAGCTGGGGCTATTGCCTAAGAGACAAGAAGCCTGAGGGGGTTTGATGGAGGTATATAAATTCAGGTATGGTTAGACAGAAATAAACAGAAACTGTTTCCAGTAGCTGCAGGAACAATAATTAGATGGCCCAGATTTAGTTTTATTTAAATTTGTTAGTAAAAGAACCAGAGGGACACAAGGGAAAACTTTTATTCAAAGGATGGTTAGGATTTGGAATTCACTTATTTTCTGATATTGAGATGGACATGGATTCAAATGAGTATTCAAACAGAAATTGCATAAATACATGGAGAACAAGAAAAGGAAAAGATGGGTGGCAAAGGGCAGTGGTCAGACTGATTGGATTTCTCTTTGAAAGAACTGATGCAGACTCGATGGGCTGAATGGCCTCTTTCTGTGCTATACCATTTTTTTCCTTTGGACCCATCATAAAGAGATTCTGCAGAAGCTGTCAAGGGTTGAAAGGCTGGAGAGAGGAACAAGGGGCTTGGAAACAGAGGGTGGACTAGGGCCTATGATTTCTCTCTCTAGCTTTGATTGGATAAAATGGCACTAGAAAGGGCTGTTAGGCTAAAACACAGATCTTGATCACAGGGAAATGAAATATGATAAGAGATTGCTGCATTACAAAAAGGCAACAGATCCCTTTCACAAGAGGGCATAACCAAAGATTTGTAGAACAAAACTGTGACTTGACACAATGGGATGTATCATTGGCATACAGTGTGACACTTAGTTACGTTGAACACAACATGGAGCTAAGTCATATCAAGAAATGGAACATTTCACTTAGGAAGATCTTTTACCTACCATCAAGACCAGGAGATGTGGATAAGCTTGAATAAAGTCACAATCCTGGTTTTTCCAATTTCCTGCACAGGTTATTTTACCCAGATATGGCTAACAGAATACTATTCCATGGGAAGTTTTAAGATAAGTGTTTAGAAACAAGGGTAAGCGAACTTAATTGTCACAAAGGATAAGGTAGGAATTACTAAGGCAATGGCAGCAATTTTTGTGACATTTATTCTCTTTCTATAATAGAACCAGTCTGTGATCTAGCAAAGTTGTTAATATTCATAGATACAAATTGTTAAACATAAATCTGAATTGCAACCTCATTTTTTTTGCATAGATATCATTACTGAAATTAATTCCCTACTCCTGCATTTTTAATATGGAAACAAAAATTCAGATTTTCAAAAGGATCTCGCACCTGAAAATTCGGGTAAGAATTGTTGTCATAATCCTGCTTCAGGGAATGTAATTAGAGTTCCAGTGATGCGAGTTTCTAAAACATTTCTGTGATTCCTTCCAGGGAGAAAAAGTCACTGATGAAAAGATTATTTTTGGCTATAAGGCAATCTATGATAGCCTTATTCAGGATAGCAATTATTCTAGTCTGGAAATTTGTCCTTCCACTGGGAACACCGAAACGTCCAATGGGAACATTGGTGCTTCTACTGGGAATACTAATGTCTGTCATGACAATGTTGATATCTCTACAAGCATCACTGATGCCTCTACTGCGTACACTGAGCCATCTTATAGCAATATTGATACATCGATAACAAACGTTGATGCCTCTGCTAGGATAGTTGATGTCTCTACAGAGATGATCATTGATGCCTCTGTTGGAAACACTGGTGCACCTAACAACAATATTGAAACCTCTACAGGGAATGTTGATGCTCCTGCTGAGATCGCTGGTACCTCTACCAGAAACACTGATGCACCTAATGACAATCTTGATGCTTCTACAGGGACCACTGATGCATTGACTGGGAGGAATGTTGGTGACTTCACTGGGGTCATTGAATCTACCAGGAACACTGGTGTCCCAAATGAAAGCAATGATGCCTCCTTTGTTGACACTCAAACCATCAACTTGGATGAGATTTCAAATCAAGACCAGGTCAACTTTGTATTTGATGACTATGATGATTATGATGACTATGATGATTATTGTGGTTCTCCTCTGTTCATTAATGAAGTTGATATCTTAAATTGCCGCCGCATATTGAACAATTTACTTAATTTCCCTGACACTGGATGCCATCTAGAAATCGACAGAACACAGATCCTTCAAAGCACATTAGCACAATTAAGAAGCTGTGATGAAATTAGACTTCGTGATTTCTTCCAGGTAGGAACGCTTGTTGAAATGATTGGCATTCTCATAGCAGTTTGTTGGATGTTGCTATATGTATAAGGTAGTTGCTCTGCTGTCTACATAAGAACAGGGACTGCAAAGATTTTAAGGATTTCGTGAGTAAGTAACAAGGCATAAATAATTTTATTTCTTTCCCTCGCTCTTTGTTTTGCGATTAAAATAATCTTTAGAGACATTAGGAATAAAGTGATCCAGTTTAATAAGCCTAACCCTTTATAATGGATCTCAAACTATTAATTTTCACTTCACCTCCCTGCTTTGTTGCCTGTTAAGTTGATGTGCGCAGCTCTCCTGAATGTAGAGGTGCTCCCTGACATTTCACTCCCCAACTTGGTTAATTCTTCAATTTAGTTGTCCAATGAGGCACTATTATTTCACAACATTGGTGCTTTAATTACCCCTGGAGTTAGCTGTTGTGACACTCTCCTGCCCAGCTTCCCATCCCCATACCCTCTATAACCGAGAGCTTGACTAAGGCACTGCTAACTTGTGGCAAATCTCATTTGTCTGTCACTCCTGTGCTTTTATACAGCATTAACCCCTGGTTTGGCAACGCCTCAGTTTTAAACTTCTCATCCTGGTTTTCAAAACACTCCATAATCTAAAGAGAAACAATATAAGCAATTTACATGATGCACTTTTATTATGGTCTATTTACAATAGTTGTCACAACAATTTTAGACCAAGTTTAAGGGTAAATTAGTTATTGAACAAAATGGAGTGTCACTAGAGTTCATCTCCACAATTATCAAGGTACTGTGCCAATCCCTCCCTAACTCTGTAATCCCTTCCAGCTTTACAACTGTCTGAGATCTCAACATTCCAGCAATTCTAGCTTCTTTCACTGTCTCACTTTTAATCACTCCTCCATTGGCGGCTGTGCATTCAGCTATCTGGTCCCTAAGCTCCAGAATTCCTTCTGTAAATCTCACTGCCTCTATTTTTCTCTCTTTTTCCTTTTAAAGTGCTCCTGACAACGTACATCTTTGACCAAGCCTTTGGTTGTCTTTCCTAATATCACTTTACGTGGTTGAGTGATAGATGTCACTTGATAATTTTTTCCGAGAGATATTGTTGATATAATTATAAAAGGTTGATATTATTATAAAGGGTTAAAAAGAGGAAAACTAGAAGAGTATTACTTAAAATTGTGTTGAAGCTTTTCATCTCACATGCATCAGGACAATTCACAAGGATACCAATGTAAAGAGAAAACAACCTTTATACAACAGACAATCCTAAATTGGTTATCAGCAGGAGGTAACCATGCATGTATTGAAGGCACCCTTCACATGGTCTTGGTCTTTACATACAGAAAGAACACACACACATTGCACCTGTTCCATTTCAACAAAATAGTTGAAGCCATTTTTTCTCAGAGCAATGCCTTGACCAAAGAAAGTCAACCTGCCGGGTTTAAAGGTTATAAAAAAACCTGACAATTAACTGTCAGCCATCATTTAACTGTGTCTCTCCATGGTAACAGCTCTACCAATCTAGGTCCACTTGCCAACAAATCAGCACTCCCATCTCATACAGGGCAGAACGGTTGGTTTCCTTCTATGTTGGTAATTCTTGTGAGCCATCCTGATGAGAGCAAGATGAAAAAATTCACCAAAATGTGTTTTCTTTAGCAACACTCAAGTTCTATACAACCAAACCAAAACAGGAGGGTATGAAGAAAATAAATTGCAGGCTTTTAATTCTGGTCTATTCATTATGACTCTATCAGGTCACGTTTAAGGGTGAACCAGCTATTGACCAAGGTGGTGTGTCAAAGGAGTTCTTTTCCATTATTACCGAGGAGCTGTGTACTCAACCAAAAATATTCAAGTCTTTTGAGGAATCCAGGCTTGTTTGGTTTCCAGAATGGGTACGTGAATTGTAAAATCATAGAACTCTGACAGAGCAGCAGTCCTTCAGCATGGCAATGAAGTGTTAATCTGAATTCTGTGTTCAAATCTCCCGAGTAGTACTTGAATCCACAGTTGGTACTAGTCTAGCAGTACGACTAACGTTACAATCCCACCATGGCAGATGGTGAAATTTGAGTTCAATGAATGGCTAGTCTAAAGGCAACCATGTAACCACTGTTAGTCATGAAAACCCTATTAATAGGGAGGCGATGGCCTTGTGATATTATCACTGGACTGTTAATCCAGAAACCCAGGTTTGGAGTCTGGAGACTAAGGTTCAAATCCTGCCACAGATAGTAGAATTTGAATTCAATAAAAATCTGGAATTAAGAGTCTATTGATGACCGCAAATCCATTGTTGATTGTTGGAAAAACCCACCTGATTCACTAATGTCCTTTAGGGAAGGAAACTGCCATCCTTACCTGGTCTGGCCTACATGTGACTCCAGACCCACAGCAATGTGGTTGACTCTGAACTGTCCTCTGGGGAAATTAAGGATAGGCAATAAATGCTGGCCTAGCCAATGTACTCTCATCCCACGGATGACTTTAAAATAATGTCCTTTAGTGAAGGAAAACTGTTGTCCTTACCCAGTCTGGTCTATTTGTGACTCCAGACTCACAGCAATGTGACTGACTCTTAACTGTCCTCTGGGCAATTAGAAAAGCAATAACTGCTGGCCTGGCTAGCGACACCAATTCCCACGATCAGATTACAAAAACCTTTCTGTCATAGTTGATAATGCTACATATTTAATTATGAGTTCATAATTATCACTAGTGCAACTCTTTAAACGATAGAGTTAGTTTTAACAGTGGCATTCTTTCAGAATATACTACTTCTGAAAAAAAAATCCATCGCTGTTTTTGCTATTTATAGATACATGCTTTGCTGACTTAAATATTTCAATCCCTTGTATTAGACCTCTAGTCCAGTCAATATATTGTGCACCCATATAACATGGTCAAATGCCAGTGACATTAATACTCTTTATCTTGGAGTGACGAGGTTCAATCTCACAAATGATGAGAATATGGAACTCACTGTGAAGTTTCTGCCAGAAGTGCTAAGTGGATATTCCTGAGGTCCCCAACATCACAAGTGCCAGTTTTCAGCCGACTAGGTTCACCCAATGTAAGGTCAAGGCTGAAGGTGCTGGAAGTTATGGCATCAGGCAACATTCCAGCTGAAGACTAGTTCACTAGAACTCACTATAACTTTACCCAAGGCATTCCTACACAGATACAAGAGTGAAACCTAACCAAAAATGCCAAAATTTGCCCAGCTATGTCTGTCCACAAAGACAGGATACAGGTCTGGGCTGACCAGGCTTTCCTCATAAGGCAAGCTGCTCATGTTGGGTATTGGTCAAGTAAACAAAAATAGAAATTGCAGGAAAAACTCAGCATGTCTGGCAGGATCTGTGGAGAAACATCAGAGTTAACTTTCCAGGTCTAGTGATCTTCCTTCAGAACATATCTGTCAAGTAAACCTTCCCCAAACTGCTTCCAATGTGTTAGCATCCACCCATAAGTACAGCATGCAGTAAATAAAAGGCACTATAGTCCCAGAGGACTACTGTCTCATCAGAGAGAAACAACTGGTTTTGGGTTAACCTGAGGATTACAATACCTCAGGGAAGGTGATCTCAGCCAGTGCAGGAATTGAACCCTCACTGTTGGTACCTCTCTGTATCACAAACTAGTCATTCAGTCAACTGAGATAACCAACTGCAGCAATATACAGTACTCCAAATGTACTCTTACCAATGCCCTGCAAATTGAAGCAAAACCTCCCCATGCTTCAATTTCCCTTGCAATTAAACATTGCATTCTATTAGCTTTCCTGATTACTTGCTGTTCCCCTGCAGACTAACCTTCTGTGTTTTATGTGACGGACACCCAGATTTCTCTGCATTTCAGAGCTCTGCAACCCCCCACCATTTAGACAATACATTTTCTTTATCTTTCTGCTAAAATAGACAATTTCACACTTTCCCACATTGTACACCATTTGCCAGATCTTTGCCCACTCACTTAACCTATCTACAGTCTGTGTAAGTTCCTTACATTCTCTTCACAACTCACTTTCTTACTTATCTTTGTGTCATCAGCAAATTTAGCAAGCATACCGCTGGTCCATTCATCCAAATCATTGATATAAATTGGAAAGAGTTGAAACTTGCACCAACCCCTGTGGTACACCACTCATGACATCTTGCCAATCTGAGAAAGACCCATTTATTCCTACTCTCCGCTTCCTGTTAACCAGCCAATCTTCTATCCATGTCAATATGTTATCCTCTACACCGTCAACTTTTATTTTCCACAATAAACTTTGAAGTGGCACCTTATCAAATACTTTCTGGAAATCTAAGTACAGTACATTCACCGACAGCACAAGTTATTTCTTCAAAGAAGTCCAATAAGTTAGTTAAACATGATTTTCCTTTGACAAAACTGTATTGGCTCCACCTGATTAGCCTGGACTTTTCCAAGTGCCCTGGTATAACATCTTTAATAATAACTTCTAACATATTCCCATAACAAATGTTAAACTAATTGGCCTGTAATTTTCTGCTTTCTACCTCCCTCTATTTAAAACAAAAGAGTTACATTAGCTATTTGCCAATATAAAGGAAACTTTCCTGAACCTAATGAGTTTTGGAACATTAAAAACAACATATCACCTATTTAATTGACTACTTCTTTTAAGACCTTGTGATGTAATCCATCAGGACCTGGGGACTTGTCAATTTGCAGTTCCAACAATTTACTCAGTACCACTTCCCTGGCACTTGTAATTTTCTTGATTTGATCTTTGATTAAGTGTGGCATCAATGAGTCCTAGCTAAAATGAAATGAATGCAGGAATCAAAGGGAGAACTCTTCATCCATAGGAATCCTGACATAAAGGATGATGGTTGTGTTTGTTGAAGGTTAATCGTTTCAGCAGCATTACAGATGTTCAGCGTAGTGTCCTAAACCCAACCACCTTTAGCTGCTTTATTAATGACCTTCCTCCCATCACAAAGTCAAAAATGGAATGCTCGCTGATGATTGCACAGTGTTCAGTTTTACTCATAATTCTTCAGATATGGAAGCTGTCTGTGCCTGCACACAGCAAGAGCTAGCTATTGTCCAGGCTTCAGCTGATAAATGTCAATGAACATTTGTGTCATACAAATACCAGAAAGTGACAACTGCCAACAGGACAGAATCTAACTCTTTCTCCTTGATATTCAATGGCATGATTGTCACTGAATCCCTGCCTATCAACATATTGGGTGTCACTATTGTCCAGAATCTGAGCTGGACTAGCCATATAAAAACTGTGGCTATAACTATAGGTCAGAGGCTAGGAATACTGTAGTGAGTAGCTCACATCCTATCTCCCAAAAGCATGGCCACTATCGACAAGGCACAAGTTAGGAGTGTGATGGAATACTCCCCACTTGCCTGGATGAGTGCAGCTCCAACAATACTCATGCTTGACACCATCTAGGACAAAGCAGCCGCTTGATTGGCACCACATCCACAAACATCCACTCCCTCCACCACCGATGCTCAGTAACAGCAGTATGCACTGTAGGAATTCACCAAGGTTACTGTGACAGCAACGTCCAAACTCATAACTTCTGCCATGTAGAAGGTGGAGAACAGTAGGTACAGTGGAACCTGCAAGTTCACCTCCAAGCCATTCACCATCCTGACTCGGAAATATATTGCTGTTCCTTCACAGTCACTGGGCCAAAATCCTGGAATTCCTTTCCTGGGGCATTGTGCATGGATGCAGCAGTTCAAGAAGACACCACCTTCTTGAGGGCAACTAGGGACGGGCAATAAATGCTGGCCCAGCTAGCGTTACCTGCATCCCATGGATGAATAGGGAAAAAAAACTAAAACACAACTTCTCCCACTCTGCAGCACAGAGGCTTGTGCTCCCAGTAACACTGTATCTCCTGATACTTCCTCTTAACTGAGGGAGCAAGGCTCTGAAGAGCAGGAACAATGCTCACTCACACACTAATTTATCATATGTGACAATTCAAGACATGGTCCTTCTGACTGGGGTCTTCTGCAGCCATGTCCTTGTGAAGGTCGGAGGAAGGATCACACAGGTCAGGCTGAGCTGACACTCCCACCCACAGCTAACCAGACTCATGGCATTTTCTGCAGAGAAACCTTTTCCTTCAGTGAGGGCTTGCGTAAGGCCCTAGACACCCTGAGATTGGTCTTTGCACGGTCATCCAACATTAAAAAATAAACCAAGAACTGCGAACACTGGAGATCTGAAACAAAGAAAAACAAACTGCTGGAGGAACTCAGCAGGTCTGGCAGCATCTGTGAACAGAGATGTTTCAAGTCCAGGGACCCTTTGAGAAAAATCTCCACAGATGCTGCCAGACCTGAGTCTCTCCAGAAATTTCAGTGTTTGTTTGTTGCCTAAGGATCCTTCGTGACTTTCTGCAGCGCATCTTATAGTTAGCACACACTGATGTTACTGAGCATTGAGGGAGTGGATTGTTTATGGATGTAATGCCAATCAAGCGGCTGCTTTGTCCTGGATGGTGTCAAGCTTCTTGAGTGTTGTTGGGGCTTCATTCATCCGGGCAAGTGGGGAGTATTCCATCACACTCCTGACTTGTGCCTTGTAGATGGTGGACAGGGTTTGGGGGGTCAGGAGGTGAGTTACTGCAGTCACAGTGAAGTGCTGCAGGATTCCTAGCCTCTGACTTGTTCTTGTAACACATCTTTTATGTGGCTGGTCTGGTTCAGCTTCTGGTCAATGGTAACTCCCAGTATAATGATAATGGGGATTTCAGCAATTATAATGCCATGCAATATCAAGGGCAAATGTTTAAATTCACAAATGTTGGAGGGAGCCATTTTTTCGCTCTTGCCAGCTCAAAACTGTATATTGTTCAGGCCTCAATGCATATCAACATGGACTGTTTTAATATCTGAGGAGTCACGAATGGTGCTGAACATTGTGCAATCATCGGTGAACATCCCCACTTCTGACCTTATGATGGAGGGAAGGTCATGGATGAGGCTGCTGAAATTGGTTGGGTCTAGGACACTAACCTGAGGAACTCCTGCAGAGATGTCCTGGAGCTGAGCTGATTGACCTCCCACAACCACGACCATTTTCCTATGTGTCAGGTATGACTCCAACCATCAGACAGTTTGCCCCCGATACCCATTGATTCCAGTTTTGCGAGGGCTCTTTGATGCCGCACTTAGTCAAATGATGCTTCAATGTCAATGGTAATTACTGGAATTCAGCTCTTGTGTCCATGTTTGAACCAAGATTGTAATGGGGTCAGGAGTTGCGTGGCCCTGGCGGAACCCAAACTGGGTGTCACTGAGCAGGTTATTGCTGAGCAGGTGCTGCTTGATAGTGCTGTTACTGACACCTTCCATCACTTTACTGATGATTGAGAGGACACTGACGGGGCGGTAATTGGCTGGGTTGGATTTGTCCTGCTTTTTATGTATGGGACATACCTGGGCAATTTTCCACATTGTCTGGTAGATACCAGTGTTGTAACTGTACTGGAACAGCTTGGCTAGGGGAGCGGCAAGTTCTGGAGCACAAGTCTTCAGTACTATTGCCGGAATGTTGTCAGGGCCTGTAGCCTTTGCAGTATCCAGTGTCTCCAACTATTTCTTGATATCACGTGGAGTGAATCGAATTGGCTGAAGACTGGTATCTGTAAAGCTGGGGACCACTGGAGGAGGCCAAGATGGATCATCTCGCTTGCCACTTCTGGCTGAAGATTGCTGCAAATGCTTCAGCCTTATCTTTTGCACTGATGTGCTGGGCCCTTCCATCATTGAGGATGGGGATATTTGTGGAGACTCCTCCTCCAGTGAGTTGTTTAATCATCCACCACCATTCACAACTGGATGTGGCAGGACTGCAGAGCTTAGATCTGATCCGTTGGTTGTGGGATCGCTTAGCTCTGTCTATCACTTGATGCTTATGCTGTTTGGTGTGCAAGTACTCCTGTTTGGTGGCTTCACCAGGTTGACACCTCATCGTCAGGTATGCCTGGTGCTGCTCCTGGCATGCCCTCCTGCACACTCCATTGAACTGGGTTTGATCCCCTGGCTTGATGGTAATGGTTGAGTGAGGCTATGCCAGGCCATGAGGTTGAAGATTGTGCTGGAGTACAATTCTGCTGATGCTGATAGCCCACACTTTCTCTCATAGATGCCCAGTCTTGATTGTTAGTTCTGTTCAAAGACTGTCCCATTTAGCACAGTGATAGTACCATGCAAAACAATGGAGGGTCTTCTCAAAGTGGAGGCGGGACATCATCTCCTCAAGGACTGTGCAGTGGTTACTCCAACCAACAGCCGCATGGACAGATGCATCTGTGGCTTATAGATCAGTGAGGATGAGGTCAAGTAAGCTTCTCCCTGCTGTTGGTTCCTTCACCACCTGCTGCAGTTATAACAGGGATATGGAATTAAGGCGTGTTAGTGGAGCTAAGATATAGGTCAGCCAGGATCCCACTGAATGGCAGAGTAAGCATGAGGACCAAACTAGTCTCCTCCAGTGTAGTTCAGTAATACCAGTCTGTGTCAACACTTGGTACATCATCAACGTTTTCTACACAGGACCCTGAAATCATTGATGTCTTTCACTTGGTGGGAATCCTCTGCTGGCTTGCTCTATACCATGGCTTTGTGGCAGATTTTCACTTTCCATTGGCTCTCTACAAGAAGCTGCTTAATGTCCAACCAACTTTGAATGACCTGAAAGAACTCTCGCCAACTTTAGGCCGGTAAGTCAAGGTCAAACATTTTATTCATTTCTGGAAGAGACATGTTGAGAATAATCTTTCAGAGAATCTGCAGTGTCCTCTGATATGGACTTTCACCATCACAGCCATTTGGATCAACTGGCAACACTCAGTCACATGATCCTGAGATCAAGATCCAGTTTAGAAGTGCAACCTAGGATTCATGGTCTAGCAATGTCCTTAATCCATAACAAATTTCCATTTTGTCTTTAAAAGAATGACCATTATCGAGCCACAAAACCAACAACTAGATTAACTAGAGATAGTAGGAACTGCAGATGCTGGAGAATCTGAGATAACAAGGTGCAGAGCTGGATGAACACAGCAGGCCAAGCAGCATCAGAGGAGCAGGAAGGCTGACGTTTTGGGCCTAGACCCTTCTTCAGAAATGGGGGAGGGGAAGGCGGTTCTGAAATAAATAGGGAGAGAGGGGGAGTTGGATAGAAGATGGATAGAGGAGAAGATAGGTGGTGAGGAGACAGACAGGTCAAAGAGGCAGGGATGGAGCCAGTAAAGGTGTGTGTAGGTGGGGAGTTAGGGAGGAGATAGGTCAGTCCTGGGAGGACAGACAGGTCAAGGGGGCGGGATGAGGTTAGTAGGTAGGAGATGGGGGTGGGGCTTGAGGTGGGAGGAGGGGATAGGTGGGAGGAAGAACAGGTTAGGGAGGCGGGGACGAGCTGGGCTGGTTTTGGGATGCGGTAGGGGGAGGGGAGATTTTGAAGCTTGTGAAGTCCACATTGATAGCATTGGGCTGCAGGGTTCCCAAGCGGAATATGAGTTGCTGTTCCTGCAACCTTCGGGTGGCATCGTTGTGGCACTGCAGGAGGCCCAGGATGGACATGTTGTCTGAGGAATGCGAGGGGCAGTTGAAATGGTTCGTGACTGGGAGGTGCAGCTGTTTAGTGCGAACCGAGCGTAGGTGTTCTGCAAAGCGGTCCTCCAGCCTCCGCTTGGTTTCCCCAATGTAGAGGAGGCCACAACGGGAACAGCGGATGCAGTATACCACATTGGCAGATGTGCAGGTGAACATCTGCTTGATGTGGAAAGTCTTCTTGGGGACTGGGATGGGGGTGAGGGAGGAGGTGTAGGGGCAGGTGTAGCACTTCCTGCGGTTGCAGGGAAATGTACTGGGTGTGGTGGGGCTGGAGGGGAGTGTGGAGCGGACAAGGGAGTCACGGAGAGAGTGGCCCCTCCAGAAAGCAGATAAGGGTGGGAGGGAAAAATGTCTTTGGTGGTGGGATCAGATTGCAGATGGTGGAAGTGTTGGAGGATGATGCGTTGGATCCGAAGGTTGGTGGGGTGGTACGTGAGGACGAGGGGGATTCTGTTTTGGTTGTTATTGCGGGGAGGGGGTGTGAGGGATGAGTTGCAGGAAATGCGGGAGACACAGTTGAGAGCGTCTCGACCACTGAGGGGGAGAAGTTGCGGTCCTTGAAAAATGAGGACATCTGAGATGTACGGGAGTGGAATGCCTCATCCTGGGAGCAGATGCGGTGGAGGTGAAGGAATTGGGAATAGGGGATGGCATTTTTGCAGGAAGGTGGGTGGGAGGAGGTGTATTCTAGGTAGCTGTGGGAGTCGGTGGGCTTGAAATGGATATCGGTTTCTAGGTAGTTGCCGGAGATGGAGACAGAGAGGTCCAGGAAGGAGAGAGAGGTATTACAGATGGTCCAGGTGAACTTAAGGTTGGGGTGGAAGGTGTTGGTGAAGTGGATGAACTGTTCAAGCTCCTCGTGGGAGCACGAGGCGGCGCCGATACAGTCATCAATGTAACAGAGGAAGAGGTGGGGTTTAGGGCCAGTGTAGCTACGGAAGAGGGATTGTTCCACGTAACCTACAAAGAGGCAGGCGTAGCTTGGGCCCATGCGGGTACCCATGGCTACCCCCTTTGTCTGTAGGAAGTGGGAGGAATTGAAAGAGAAGTTGCTGAGGGTGAGGATGAGTTCGGCTAAGCGGATGAGGGTGTCAGTGGAGGGGGACTGGTCGGGCCTGAGGGACAGGAAGAAACAGAGGGCCTTTAGGCCATCTGTATGGGGAATGCAGGTGTAATCGGACTGGACGTCCATGGGAATGATGAGGTGTTGGGGACCGGGGAATTGGAAGTTCTGGAGGAGGTGGAGGATGTGGGTGGTGTCACGGACGTAGGTAGGGAGTTCCTGGACCAAGGGGGAGAAAATGGAGTCGAGATAGTTGGAGATAACTTCGGTGGGGCACACCCTTACTGGCTCCATCCCCGCCTCTTTGACCCGTCTGTCTCCTCTCCACCTATCTTCTCCTCTATCCATCTTCTATCCGTCTCCCCCTCTCTCCCTATTTATTTCAGAACCGCCTTCCCCTCCCCCATTTCTGAAGAAAGGTCTAGGCCTGAAACGTCAGCCTTCCTGCTCCTCTGATGCTGCTTGGCCTGCTGTGTTCATCCAGCTCTACACCTTGTTAACTAGATTAACTAACTATGACTAGGAGATAGAAAGTACTGCAGATGCTGGAAGTCAGAATCAGTCAAATGTGGAGCTGGAGGAGCACAGAAGGTCAGACAGATGCTGTCTGTTGACCTGCTGTCATTATGTAGTACAATTACATACATCACGGCAACATTAAGAAATGGTCCCGAGTTTATATTTTTAACAGGTTTACACACACACGGAGGTAGAATTTCAGAACTTTCAAACACAAAAGGCAACTGTCGCTCTATCAATTATTCATTTAAATCTAATATTGATAGATTTTAATTAGTCAAAGGAATTAAGAGATACTAGTGCAAAGGCATGTTTCTGGAGTTAAATCTAACAGCAGCCAAGACCTCAGTGAAGATCTTGGCAAAGGCTTAAGAAATTCAGAGATAGTAGGAACTGCAGATGCTGGAGAATCCGAGACAACAAGGTGCAGGGCTGGATGAACACAGCAGGCCAAGCAGCATCATAGGAGCAG
>NC_063332.1:174342538-174358553 GCF_021869965.1 Rhincodon typus
GGTCTAGGCCCGAAACGTCAGCCTCTCTGCTCCTATGATGCTGCTTGGCCTGCTGTGTTCATCCAGCCCTGCACCTTGTTGTCTCGGATTCTCCAGCATCTGCAGTTCCTACTATCTCTGATACAATCTATTTGAAAGTCTCTATGATTCGTCTCTGGGGTTGCTGTTGGCAGTGTCCTGGGCTTTGAGCTTGGAGAGTCCCAGACAATCCTAACCCTATGAGGAATTTAGCACAATCCCCTCCATAGTAGGCATAGTGCTGGAGCTATCAACAAAGGATCCCATGTCTCTGAACGCCCCACCCAGTCAACTACCCCAGCCAAATAGATTTAAAACCAATCTTTGTTGTAAAATATTTTACATTTTAATTTTCATGGCCTTCTCAGTATTTTTTCTCTACTCAGAAGTATTATCAGACACAATTGAGCGACCTTCCCACCACCAAAATCACCATGATGTTTGTATTTGCTTTTCTTTTAACTACGTTCCACCACCAGTAAAAACACCCATGTAACCAGTTGGTATTTCCCTGCAGCAAGCCTGTGATGAGCAATGCAGACCTTCGAAAGTGAAGTGGGGGCCAGAGTCTTCTGAGTTTTCTCCAGAGTTTTTGATTCCTAGCAGCTTTCTGAAGAGTAATAGGGATATAAAGCATGGAAGCAGGCCCTTCAGTCCATGCCAACCAGATATCCTTAATTAATCTTGTCTCATTTGCAAGTATTTGACCCATATCCCTCTAAACCTCTCCTATTCATATACCCCTCCAAATGCCTTTTAAATGTTGTAATTGTACCAGCCTCCACCACTTCCTCTGGCAGCCCATTCCATAAATGCACCACCCTCTGTGTGAAAAAGTTGTCCCTTAGATCCGTTTTAAATCTTTCCCCTCTCACCTTAAACCTATGCCCTCTGGTTTTGGACTCCCCCACCCAGGGAAAAGACCTTGGCTGTTCACCCTATGCACGCCCCTCATGATTTTATAAACCTCTATAAGGTCACCCCTCAGCCTCTGAAACTCCAGGGAAAATAGCCCCAGCTAATCCAATCTCTCCCTATAGCTCAAACCTTCCAACCCTGCCAACATCCTTGTCAATCTTTTCTGAACCCTTTCAAATTTCACATCTTTTCTATAGCAGGGAGACCAGAATTGAATGCAGTATTCCAAAAGTGGCCTAACCAATGTCCTGTACAGCTGCAGCATGACCTTCCAGCTCCAATAGTCAATGCACTGACCAATAAAATTATTAATTGCTGGAAATTCTGGGACCTTCTCTAAGAGCTGCCAATTCTATGGAGGTTAGTGGAGGAAAGTGGGGATTTGTTGGTGGTGAGAGGGAGCTCGTCGACACCCACCGATCATTGGGATCAGACATGACTCTGTGGCTGCCAGTTCTCTGGCACTGTTTCGGAAGCAGGCTGTTCAATGTATTAACTGGTCCATTGGCAAGCCCCTGGTCCATCTACCTGTGGCCAAGCTATTACTCTGGGCTGTAACAATAACTTACATTTGTATGATGCCTTTAATGAGGTTTAAAAAGTTCCCAGGTGCTTCACAGAAGCAATTATCAAACAAAATTCAATGTTAAGTCGCACAAGGGGCTGTCAGGACTGGTGACCAAGAGCTCAATTGAAGAGATAGGTTTTACAGAACATCATAAAGGACGAGAGGAGGGGTAGTGAGAAGGAGAGGTCCAGAGAAGCACAGGTTCAGGAGGTTGAAGTGACGGAGCAATCCAAGATCAAGGAAGTAGTTGAGGCACAAAGCTGTTGATGGGTTGTTTGGACTGGAGGAGATGACAGAAAGAGGGAGGGATGAGGCGAGCAAAGGGAATTCAGACACATGGATGGATCTCCTGGCTGAGAGAGCAGGGCTGTGAAGTTCCGTCTTCAATGTGTTTCTGTCAGATTCATCTTTATTCGAATGAGAGGATTGACCAATCAAAAGTAAGTGAGGTCAACTTTGCTTTTGGGCTGCATTGTAGAGAGGGAACTATTGATTAAGTTCCCTTCCTCCAATATCTCCACCTGATTTGCACTTTCAGCAAACTGGGTGAGAACTATAAAGGGTGGCTTGATGTTTCTGACAATTACATCATTCTCCATAATGTTTCAAGAGATGTCTATTTAAAGGCTCCAACAGACCATGCCCAAAGATACTGATTTAGGTGTCACTTTACTACAACAGGCCTACAACTAAGGCTATGATTGTATTTCTCCAAAGGACCAATGTGCTAATATCCCTGTGCAGTTGGAGTCCGAGAATCTTAGTACAAATGTACTTGGTGCTCTAGTGATAAAATCGCTTCTGAATCTGTTTCCTATTTACCATAACACACTGAAAGTGATACTTAGCACAGTTTGTTGGCATTGTCTCTTTCAGGTAGGGAGAGAAATGGTTGATGGATCAGTTACTGAACATGAACTTATTCCCAATGGTAAAAACATTCCTGTAACAAAACAGAACAGGTAAGAACTCCTTTTGGTAAGAAAAAGACTTCCATGACCTCAGGACATGTCAAAATGCTTCATGGGAAGCACAGCTGAAGGGAGATAGGCTGTTTGATTCGGGAGTGTTTGGGATGCACTATCTTCAAAGCAGTCAAATTCACAAACCCCATTCCTCATTGCGTGGTAGGTAGCATCCTGTCAGTGAAAAATGCACTCACATTGCTACTGCATAGCGATACAGCTAGCTTCACCTATCATTCACATTTTTGAAACATTCTACCCTTCCAGGGTAATTTGATATGGACTGGCCACTTTCCAGGACAGAACATAGTGGTCTTGGGACCATTGTGAGTTTACATAATAGACAGTGAGCAATGATCTGATCAAGGGTAACCATTATTCCACAGAATAGCTTTGTTGGGCCCTGTTTCAGCCTCAGGTATAGCGGGCAAATGTCTTGGACTGTCTGCAACAGGCAGCATACTGACTGCATAAGCCTTTTTCAACTTGAGAAGGCAGTTAACTGTTCCCTGCAGCATTCCTCATGACAACACCTTTCCTACTCAGAGTCCATTTGCCAATGAAACTGAACTGTCTTGTAATGTTGCATAAATTGTTGTTCCCTTGAAGTTTGGTATTCTTGTGATTCTGGGTCCTGATACAATTTTTAAAAATTAAATTAACAATGAAGATATTACAAACTAAGTCAGCATTTAATGCCCATCCCTAATTGCCCCTTGAGAAGGTGGGGGTGATCTACCTTCTTGAACCACTGCAGTCCATGTGCTGTAGGTATACCCACAATGCCCTTAGGGAGGTAGTTCAAAGTTTGACCCAGTGACTCTGAAGGAACGGTGATATATTTCCAAGTCAGGATGGCGAGTGGCTTGAAGGGGGTGGTGTTCCCATGTATCTGCTGCCTTTGTCCTTCTAGATGGAAGTGATCGTGGATTTGGAAGGTATTGTCAAAGGAGCCTTGATGAGTTGTTGCAGTGTATCTTGTAGATAGTACACACTGCTGCGAATCAGCGTCTTGTGGTGGAAGGAGTGAATGTCAAAGGTGTTAGATAAGGTGCCAATCAAATGGGCTGCTTTTTTTAGATGGTGTTGAGCATAGAGTCATGGAGTCATACAGCATGGGAAACAGACCCTTCAGTCCAACCAGTCCATGCTGAACATTATCCCAAACTAAGCTAGTCCCACCTGCCTGCTTTTGGCCCATATCCCTCCAAAGTTTTCCTACTCATGAACTTGTCCAAATGTTTTTAAACATTGTAATTGTACCCACAATCACCACTACCTCAGGAAGTTCATTCCACATGCGAACCACCCGCTGTGTAAAAAGTTTGCCCCTCACGTCATTTTTAAATCTCTCCTCTCACCTTAAAAATGTGCCCCCTAGTCTTGAAATCCCCCATCCTAGGGAAAAGACAACTACATTACCCTATCTATACCCCTCATGATTTTATCCACCTTTCAATCTCCTATGCTCCAGTGAGAAAAGTCCCAGCCTATCCAGCCTTTCTTTATAACTCAAGCCTTCCATACCCATCTTGAGTTCAAGCCAAAAAACTTTGATATTGTTTTTGATATTTTTTGCCAACGCTTAAGGCATTTCAGAGCTATTTACCCTGACTGATTGACATTAAATTTCCAAGTCTTTACTGACAGCTCTGTGCAGTCAATGAGTTAGAGTGAGGCAGCTCTTACCACAGGACTCACATCAAAAATCCATTTCCTTAGCACAAAGTCCATTTAAACAAAGCATCCACAACCTATAGCAAACAGAGGTCATGACAGAAACCACTGCAGAGTCTATCTCTAATAGTGGGAGTATTTCTCCAGCACAATGTAATGACTATTGCACAATTACACAGCAACATGTAAGTTTTAAAGTCAGAACTGACCTACGATGAGATAATAAAATCAATCACTTTACTTAGAGATGTGATTGATAATAGAAATGACGCAATCATTTCCATTCTGATTGGGACTTGTGTGTCACTACATGCAACATATAAACCTACCTGGTTTTTGTTGTTCTGAGGTGTGCCCATGGGCCTGAGGGAGTTGGTTAGCTCAGTTGCTGGATGGCTGGTTTTCATTGCAGAATGACACCGACAGCTTGGGTTTAATTCCCACACTGGCCATGATTACCATGAAGGACTCTTCTTAACCTCACTCCTTTCTGAAGTGTGTGACCGTCAAGTTAAACCACCACAAGTTGTATCTATCTGATGAGAGAGTGGGACCACGTTAACTTCATCTTTAGATTGGCATGAAACTTTACATCACGTTACACTGAGTCAACAGCAGAGAATGTGATCATTCAGCCCAACTGGTCCATACTGATGCTTGTGCCCACAATGAGCTTTCTCTTACCCAGCTTTATCTCAATCCAATAGCTTCTCCTCATTCTCCCTTCTCCCTCATGTGTTTACCCAGCTTCTCTTTAATACATCCAAACTACTTCCCTGACTCAGTTCCTATGGGAGCGTGTTCCACATTTTCATCATTCTCTGTGTAAAGACCTTTCTCCTGAACTTCCTGTTTGATTTATTAGTGACTCGCTTAAACTTATGACACCTAAATATGCACTTCCTCCTCTTGATGCCTGATTCCATTACAGTTCAACTGATGCTCTATTTGCATTTCTCTGTTTCAGAAAGCAGTTTGTTGATTCCTACATCGACTATGTGTTTAACACATCAGTAGAGAAACACTTTAAAGCCTTTGCAAAAGGATTTCGAAGGGCTTGCCCACTGCCGGCTGTCGATATTTTTCTGCCAGTTGAGCTGATGGCTGTGATTCATGGAAACACCAATTATGACTGGCATCAGCTGGAGAAAGTGAGTCGCTATCTCCCTGCACCTTGCGTATTTAAGCATTGTTGTGATCTCTTTGTGGCAAACAGGCAATTTCATTTTATCTCCCTGGAAATCTGCCTTAGGTGCGCAAAGTGAGATTGATATGGGATGTCCCAGTGGCAGTGTTGCAGGGATCTACCACTGATAAACCCCAACCCCTGCCAAAGCCTGGTCTCTTTCTCCATGCTCATCAGCCTCATAATGACTTCCTCCAATTAATTCACAGAAAAGTCAAAGCCTTTGTTCTATCCTCACTATAAACTCCATTGCCTCATCACCAACTTTTACAGAATCCCTACAGTGTGGAAGCAGGCCATTTGGCCCAACAAGTCCACACTGCCCCTCCGAAGAGCATCCCATCCAGACCCATGCCCATCCCCCTACCCCTGCATTTCCCCATGTCTAACCCACCTAACCTAAACATCCCTGGACACTACAGGCAATTTAGCATGGCCAATCCACCTAACCTGAACATCTTTGGACTGTGGGAGGAAACCACAGCACCCGGAGGAAACCCACGCAGACACAGGGAGAATGTGCAAACTCCACACAGACAGTTGCCTGAGGCTGGAATCGAACCCGGGTCCCTGGTGCTGTGAGGCAGCAGTGCTGACCGCTGAGCCACCGTGACGCCCAAACTCTATGCCTCTTCCCGGCAACTGTCTGAGCCTGAGCCTGAACCTGACTGTTTGATGTGACATAGTGTGATAGTTGATAATTATCATGAAGTGGTTCTTGTGTTAATTCCTGTAATATACGAATGGGCTGAGGGTCACATAGTACTGAAGAATTCAATGAACCTTGTGTCTATAGATATACACTGTAACTCTGAACTCAAGCTAGCAATTCAGATAGCCTGCAGCACAATCCCTTCAAAATGTTATGCTTCAGGAGGCATCAGTAAGATAGGGTCTGAGGGCTTTATACCATGAGGTCACATGCCATGATATGGTGATGACATCATGAGCATGTCTCTTAAAGGTATATCGTCTGTCCATTGCGAGGCATAACTAACATCACTGAACACAACTGGTGCTCAATTGACCCTGTGGCGAATTCTGGACCACATATTTCCACCAACACCAAAACTGCCTATTCCCACCACCTTAACATTGCTAGTCTCAGCTTATCTGCTGCTGAAACCCTCATCCCCACGCTTGTTACCTCCAAACTTCCTTATTTCAAAACTCTCCTGTCCAGCTTCCAACATTTTACCTTCTGTAATGTTGTCATCCCAAACTTTCTGCACGACTTAACTAGCACCAAGTTCTGTTCACCCATCACCCTTGTAGCTACTGACTCATGCTTGCTCCTAGTCCAGTTTTAAAATTCTCATCTTTGCTTTCAAGCCCTCCAGTACAGCACAGAAACAGACCGTTTGGTCCAACTCGTCCATGGTGACAGGTGTCCTAAACTGAACTTGTCCCATTTGCCTTTGTGTGGCCTATATACCTCTAAACCTTTCCTATCCATGTACTTGTCCAAAGTCTTTTAAATGTTGTAATTATACCAGCTCTACCACTTCCTCTGGCAGCTCATTCCATACACGCACCACCCTCTGTGTGAAAAAGTTGCCCCTTAGGTCCCCTTTAAATCTTTCCTCTCTCACCTTAAACCTGTGCCCCTCTAGTTTTGGACTCATCTACCCTTGGAAAAAGACCTTGGTTATTCACCTTATCTATGTCCATCATGACTTTATAAACTTCTATAAGGTCACCTCTCAGCCTCTGACACACCAGTGAAAAAAATTCCAGACATTTTAGCCTCTCCCTATAACTCAAACCCTCCAGTCCCGGCAACATCCTTGTAAACTTTTCTGTACCTGCTCAAGTTTAAAAACATCCTTCCTAGAGAAGGACAACCAGAACTGTATGCAGTATTCTAAAAGTGGCCTCACCAATGTCATGTACAGCTGCAACCTGACTCCCCAACCCTTATACTGTCCCTTCCTGTAACCTCCAAACTGTCAGCACTCCCCAAATCTTTAACTCCACCCTCTTGAGCGTTCCCAATATTTTCCCACTGGTGATTATTTTTGCAGTCGTCTGTGCTCTGAGTTCTGGAGTTCCTTCCCTAGATATCTCTAACTCTCTCTCTTTCCTTAAGATCCTTCTTAAACATACCTGTTTGATCATGTCACCTATCTGAGGAGCTCCTTAAGTTACTCTGTATCAAATTGTTTCTGATCACTCTGCTATGAATGGGACATGTTGCTACATTAATAGGAGAGGTGATGGTGTTTTAGAAATGTCACTGGATTAATAATCCAGAAACTCCAGGCTAATGTCCTGGGGAAAAGAGTTTGATGGTGGAATAGTGAAATTTGAATTCAATTAAAAAATTAGGAATAAAGAGCTGACCTAATAGTGTCCATTTAACCACTGTCAATTGTTGTAAGAACCCATCTGGTTCACTAGTGTCCTTCATGGAAGGCAGTCTGCCATCCTTACCTGGTCTGGCCTACTTGTGACTCCAGACCCACAGCAATGTGTTGATTCTTAACTGCCCTCTGGGCAAATAGGGATGGGCAATAAATTCTGGCCCAGCAGTGATGCCTGTGTTCCTGAAATAATTAAAACAAACACAAAAAATATTGTTGATGACACCCAAAGTCACATTTTGTTTTGTGGAATGATATGTATTTTTGCGTGACAATTTTGTAATACCGTGTTCTGTGCACAACGATGATTCCACTTCATGTGTACGCACTGACAGAACACAAAGTACCATGGATACGTGGAGGCTGACAAATCCATTGCAAATTTTTGGGAGATGTTTCACGGACTGACAGAGGAAGCAAAGAAACATTTTCTCGGTGAGTGAATTTGCTGTTTTGCAGAGTTACAGAAGCTCTGATAACAACTGGGCCATGAAGGGAGAGGAGAGACAATCAATAGCTGGGAAAGCCAACCAGAATGGATTTGCCAGGGGGTCCATCAAATTTAATCACCTCAGTAAAAACAATTCTCTGTTTCAGGCCATAGTCAGCCAGATTGGAGACTCTGGCCTGACAACTGTAATCAACAAGGGAGTGAGTGATCTAAAGGAATAATTAATCAGGAGGGGAGCTTTAGGATCCATTTGGGGGTGGCAGGGTAGACTGGATAGGGTCAAGATCTAGATTGGGGTAGGGTCTAGATTTGGGTAGGAACTGGATTAGGATGGTTTCTAGATTGGGGGGTATGGGCTTGCTTGGGAGACTGGAGTATCATTCTTGGAGGTATGATCTAGATTGGGAGAGAGAATCTAGATAGTAGGACAAGGTCTAGATTGGAGTGAGGATGCAGATCAGGGAGACTGGGCCTAGCTTGTGGGATAGGGTTTAGATTAGACAGGAATGCTGTGGATTTAAGTCGTCGTTGGGTCTACAACCATCCAGAATGTTTTCCCATTCACCAGCTATGACCACATCATGGCTACATCTGTTAACTAAAGCACTGTCATCCTGTTAATAAATTCAGACCCATGCCAACCCAAACTACCAGTGCTCCTGGCATTGCCCATTGTCAAGCCCTGCTTTCCTCACTTTCTTATGCCATCTAGCTTTCTTATCTGTATCAATCTTAGATCAATAAATAACAGTCTCTGAGTCGGAATGTTGAGGCTTCATCTCTCAATCCAGGTGCCTAAGCATCCCAGTGAAATCACAACTGCCATGCTGCACTGTTAGAGGCACTGGCTTTCTGATGAGATATTAAACCGAAACCGCATCTGGCCTCTCAGAAGGGTGAAAAATCCCCAGTGTTCGAACCAATGTTTATCCCTCAATCATCATCCTTACAATGAAGTATCTGGCCATTATCAGTGGGAGCTTGCAGCATGCAAATTGGCTGCCTACATTACACAGAGACTGCAATTCAAAAGCTACTTCCTCGATTGTAAAGTGCTTTGGGGAGTCTTAGAATCCTATGTAGGAAATGATCCAGGAATGCCAGCACTTTTGTTGACAATGTTAATAATTGTTTGTTTCTTGTTGCTCAGCCTTCCTAACAGGATGTGACAGGATTCCAGTTGGTGGCATGAGGAACCTCAGCATTACTATCGTGCATGTCCCAAAGGATGATCCCGATTTGTACTTCCCAGCTGCCCACACCTGTAACATGATCTTGGATCTGCCCAAGTACAGCAGTATGGAAATTCTGAAGGAGAGATTCCTGCGTGCAATTGGATGCTGTAGAAAATTTGGCATACAGTAATGACAAATCTTCAGAAGACATTTCTTTATTTTGACTATAATTATTCTTATTGGTCATCAATTCACAGTAATTGAATCTACACAGTGGCTCATCCCCATCCTTTCTACCACAACCTCTTATTACCATTTACACCTGTGTAAACATTGACCTGATATAAAAAGTGACCTGTAAGGTTTTGGTTTAGAAGGTCATAATTTTTCATATGCTTCATGTAAGCATCAACTTTGGTTTTTCAAGATTTATCGACCATCAGCTGCTCCCGTCCCTGATCCTTCAAGACCCTCACTTTGCACTCTCACCTACACAAAAGACAGGCAGGAGACACTGTCTGAGGAAAGCCCTAGTGTCGATCAGCTTGTCCACCTGGAGCTGCTTGAACAGATGCTCTGGTAAAATGGGTACTACAGGCGGCCAAACCCCAGCGCTCCCTGATGAGGCAATACCACAACGGAAAGATCTGTCAATGTAACCCCCATCCCCCTAATACCCTCTTCCACTCCACCCACCCTCCCCACTCCCCTCTCCCCGCACCCAGCTCAGAACTAAACTACACAACTGTCTGGCTGTGAAATACCAGAATCACGGAGAAAGCAGGAGAAAGGCACTAGTTAATGATGCTCTTTGAAGAGCTGGAGCAGAAATGATGGGCTGAATGGCCTGCTTCTGTAACATAACACTTCTGTGATTCTGTGGATTCACCTGGTGGTACCAATAGCAACACACCAAGATCATCGGACATTCCTAGATAACCAATCCTGTACAAGATACTGCAAATTAACCCAAATTAACTGCATAAATATCTCAAAAATATTACAGTATTTTTGTAAAAGTTGATACTTAAATTTCTGCCTAAGACATTGACCTCAAAACTTCACCTTTCTATGAACATATATAGTTGATAGTTTTAGTTGATTGGCTCTTAATTTATTCACATTTTGGATGTGACATCAGCAGTTAACAAACTGTAATTGAAGGAGATTAAGATGATTATAGTTTCAGGTTTAAGGCAATAACTATCATAATGTCTCTGGCAATAAGTCAGTCTTAAACATGTGTCTTTTTATACTGCTCAGGATACTGGTGGCATCATGTTCATAGACTGTATGTTGGATAGAATAAGAAGGAATGGATAATGTTTCAACCTCCAACATTTGTGAAGTGGTGTTTTCCCACTAATTGGTTGTGGGATTGGAGTAGGTGGGACGGCTAGATATCCTGGTGCATTTGAGCCTCAGCAATTTGTTGCTATTGTCCCCTTAAAGTAAAGAACCATCCGAAGGCTCTTCAGGGGAACATTACAAAACAAACTATGACGTACAGCCATGGAACAAATCCTCGGTCAGATAACCACAAACTTGGTAAAACTGGTAGGTTTTAAAGAGTGATCTAACAGAGGGAAAACAGGGCACAGTTCTCAGTTGTCCCCAACAACAGATTCTGCACCAACAGCACCACAACAGCACGAATGTAGAGTAACTCTCCATCACTCTTGCACGATAAAATGCTGAAAAAGTCAGGGCTGAAGTATTTAAGAGTAAGTAAGGTTTTAAAGGCATAAGAAGCGATAATGACTATTGATCAACATTTCTGGCCTGGAAAAATCAATATGTCAAGTGTTGAATCTCATTCCCGGAGAAGAAAATAATGTTCCACATTATATTTCAAAACATTTTATACTTTTTACCTTCTTTTAAACACCACCTGTATACCAACCAATTTTACTGTCTCTATCATGATTTTAATGTAATTTATCATTTTGTTTTAATTCCTGGTTGGAAGATTGTGTCTTAGTAAGGATTCTTGATGATGACTGGTTGAAGAGCCTTTGCTCGTAGGTGACCTGTAGAGGGTGCCACCGAAGCAGACAACAGATTGGATGAACTGAATTTGCTGGAAAAACTCAGTTCTGACACTAAGTTCTGAGGAAGGGTCACTTGACCCGAAACATTAACTCCAATTTCTTTCCACAGATGCTGCCAGACATGCTGAGCTTTTCCAGCAAATTCTGTTTGTGTTTCTGATTTACAGCATCTGCAGTTCTTTCGATTTTTATCGGATTAGATGATCTGTTCATATCTTCAGCTATGTCTCTCCTTGGGCCACTTTCCTGGAGGTAAAGAGTGAGTATTGTTCCTTTGTGACTGAAAGCAAACTCCAAACCAATCACATTCATCCAGCTCGTCAGTGTGAATACAATATGTATTGTAGAAAATCATTTCATTCATTTTATAAAGTGGCCATCACACATCTGCTAAATTGCTACTTGTTTCAATAAAACAACTTCCTCCTCACCTATTGTTGACATCCTTCCATCTGCCTAAGAGGATAGACCCACGATAAACGTGCTGGGGTGAGCAGCTTCATATGGTGCATGTTTGCTGATGGAGAGACCGATCCATTGGAAGTAGAATATGCCTGAAGGGCTGAATTTGAGATGGTCCTGGGTATTGTGTGGGCTCTTGATTCTGATGTTGAGGCTTGGTGTTAAGCTGCTACAGCTACAGAGTTGTCATGGTGGCCCAGACCAGCCCACAGGAGACATCCTCGTTTCCCTCTGCCTTGTGTCTCCCAAAGGTACAGGTCAATGTTTAGGGCCTTCATGTTGTGCCTAAAAGCATCCAAGAAGTGGAACTGGTTTTTAGGCTCTGGCAGTTTGTTAAACAGAAACTACACAGAAAAGCATTTTTCTTCTGTCCTCACAGAGGCTGTTAATTAGAAAACGTTAATTATTGATTGAAATCATTTCCCCATGGAGCTTAAAAGAACAAATTATGAGTTACACAAGAACATAGGAATGCACTTGACACTCATCAATTTTCATCAATAAAATATATCCACGTCATTTAATTTGAATTAAGTAAATGAATCCGTGTTCCCCAGGATGCTCACACTCAGTGTTTGTTCCCAGTCTGGCATTACACTAACATTGAATCTCTCATTCCTAGTCTTAAATTCTGCCCTGAAATTTAGTTTTGCTTCCGTATATTGGTGGAGATCAAAGAAGTAGAGAAAGTCTATCGAGCACAACATTCTCCACCCTACTGTGGTTGTTTATTAAGTAATGATCGGCATTGATGGAGTACTTTGTTACATTTTATAAATCAAAGCCTGCCATTACTTATTAAACCGTGGTTACTCTTCCAACATTCCTCCTAGTAGAGGATGTTGCTAGGATATTGCTTGTTTGCTTCAATGTTGCACCGTCTCTTAAATACCCACTGAGTCTTTCATTTCTCCAGCAAATACCCTGCGTATATCCGCAGTCAATCTGCTTCAAGAGCTGCCAAAAATCCAGGATTGACCTGCACCAGTTCTGAAGAAGAATCATACTGCACTCAAAATCATAGAATCCCTACAGTGTGGAAACAGGCCATTCGCCCCAACAAGTCCACACCGCCCCTCCAAAGAGCATCCCACCCAGACTCATTATCTTACCCCTAATTTCCCATGTCTAACCCACCTAACCTAAATATCCCTGGGCACTATGAGGCAATTTAGCATGGCCAATCTATCTACCCTGCACATCTTTCGACTGTTGTTAATTCTATTCCTCTGTCCAGGGATATTTCATGATCTGCCAAGTTTCTTCAGCACTTTCTGTTGTTGTTTCAGTTTTCCAGCATCCACAGTATCCTGCCTTTACAGGATTGACTAGGATTTCTGACGATCAAAGACTAACTCCAGGATGTGGCTATCAGCAAAACCAAGCTGGGGCAGGCGATGGCCTAGTGGTATTATCACTGGACTGTTAATCCAGAGACCCAGATAATGTTCTGGGGATCTGTGTTTGAATCCTGCCATGGCAGATGGTGGAATTTGAATTCAGTAAAATATCTGGAATTAAGAATCTAATGATGACCATCAATCCATGGTTGGTTGTCGGGAAAAACCTATCTTGTTCACTAATGTCCTTTAGGGAAGGAAACTGTCATCCTTACCTGGTCTGGCCTACATGTGACTCCAGACCCACAGCAATGTGGTTGACTTTGAACTGCTCTCTAGGGCAATTAGGGATGGGCAATAAATGCTGCCTGGTCAGTGACGCCCTCATCCCATTAATGAATAAAGGAAAAAAAATGAGCTTGATAAGAAACAGTGTTTCAAGAATTCTTTGATTATGCTTGTTTGGTTATTAATCATAGCAGTATTTGGAATGCAGAAAAAAAGGCTGATTGTATGACATTTGGGATTATTCAATTGGTTAATGAAGAGCACATTCATTTTCCAAACAGCAAAGGGAAGGTGGGCCATTGCAACAGTAGAATATCCAGGAGCCAATGGAGGGGTGTAGTGTTCTGGGAGGTGGAGGTTATTAAGGGTCCATGTGATCAGTAATATGGGCATACCTGCCCCAGGTGGACTGCAATAGTTCAAAAAGGCTCACCACCACCTCCCTGAGGGCAACTAGGGATGGATAACATGTGCTGGCCTTTTGCCAGCACCACTCACATGCCATGAAAAAAATAACCATAACCTCCAGGACTATGACCAACTAGAATTGACAACTTCAATTGTACAGAATATGCTGTGTGGCCCTGGGGCTCACAGGTCAACAGTCCATCATTAAAAACTTCCTCTTCAACATCCTTCTTTTAAAAATATTTACTATTCCATAATAATTGGGCAGTGGAGAAAGTATTTTATTGTGGACAAATCCCTAGTAGAGTATTTAATCATGGGGGAAGATGATGATCGGGTCATTTTGTAATCCAGAGACCGTGGTAATGCACTGTGGACATGTGTTTGAATCCGACCTCAGCAGTTGGTAGAATTTGAGTGATAGACAGAGCTAAGCGATTCCACAACCAATGGATCACATCTAAGCTCTGCAGTGCTGTCACATCAGGTTGTGAATGGTGGTGGACAATTAAACAACTCACTGGAGGGGGAGGCTCCACAAATATCCCCATCCTCAATGATGGAAGGGCCCAGCACATCAGTGCAAAAGATAAGGCTGAAGCATTCGCAGCAATCTTCAGCCAGAAGTGCTGAGTGGATGATCCATCTCATTCTCTTCCAGAGATCCCCAGCATTACAGATGCCAGTCTTCATCCATTTTAATTCACTCCACCTGATATCAAGGTGTGCCCATATTACCTGATTGAGGTACTGAATACTGCAAAAGCTATGAGCCCTCACAACATTCTATCCATAGTTGAGAGGATGTGAGCTGCAGAATATGCCACATCCCTAGCCAGGTTGTTCCAGCAATAACATTGTTATCTGTCCAACAATATGAAAGATTTCCCAGGTACATCCTGTACACACAAAGAACCTGGCCAATTACTGCCCCATCAGTCTATTCTCAACGGAAGGTGTCAGTAACAGCGCTATCAAGTAGCACCTGCTCAGCAATAACCTGCTCAGTGACGCCCAGTTTGGGTTCTGCCAGGGCCACTCAGCTCCTGACCTCATTCCAGCCTTGGTTCAAACATGGACAAAAGAGCTGAATTCCAGAGGTGAGGAGAGAAGAAAGATCTTGACATCAAGGCCACATTTGACCGAGTATGGTATTGAGGAGTCTTAACAAAACTGGAGTCTATGGGAAATCTCTCAGCTGGTTGGAGTCATACCTGGCACATTGGAAGATGGTCGTGGTTGTTGGAGATCAGTCATCTCAGCTCCAGGACATCTCTGCAGGAGTTCCTCAGGGTAGTGTCCTAGGCCCAACCATCTTTAGCTGCTTCTTCAATGACATCCCTCCACCATAAGGTCAGAAATGGGGATGTTCGCTGATGATTGCACAATATGATCAGGGTCTTAATGGGAATGTGGATTTGAAGTTACAGTCTATTCAGTAATGTTTTTCTTGAATGGTGAAATCAGATTGACAGACTGAATGGCTAATCCTGCTCTTTATCTGAATGTTTATATTCCTGTGGGATCTATCACACCTGCTTCAATCCACCTAGGTGAAATATCCTTTCTCACATCTAAAATGTTTTAAATAATAAACAAAGCTCCTGAAAAACAAATTCAAATACACCAAGCAATTCATTTAATGGACGTATAATTTCTCTTTGGGCTTTTGCAGCAGAATCTTTAAGTGACAACATGACAATATTTGTACATGTTGAAACAATAACAACTTATATTTACAAAGAACCTCGAACATAATAAAACACCAGAAGTTTCTGCACAGGGAAGTTGTAAAGCAAAGGTAGACACTGACCACATATTTCGGCAATATTCCATCAGACAGCTTGATCGAAGATCGAGTTGAAGATGAGATCGCCCTAGAGAATAGGTGAGCTTTAGGGAGGGAATTCCAGAGCCTGGAACTGGGTAGCTGAAAGAATAGCCTCCAATTGTGCAGCACTGGATATCCTCAAGGCCAAAATTAGATAGCACAGAGATCTGGAAGGTTGTATGAGGTGACAGAGATAGGGAGGGATGTAGGGGCTGGAGGAGGTGACAGAGATAGGGAGGGGTGTAGTGGCTGGAGGGGGTGACAGAGATAGGGCGGGGTGTAGGGGCTGAAGGAAGTGACAGAGATAGGGAGGG
>NC_063332.1:174358563-174359165 GCF_021869965.1 Rhincodon typus
ATAGGGCGGGGTGTAGGGGCTGAAGGAAGTGACAGAGATAGGGAGGGGTGTAGGGGCTGGAGGAGGTGGTAGAGATAGGGAGGAGTGTGGGGGCTAGAGGAAGTGAAAGAGATAGGGAGGGGTGAAAGGGTGTAAGGCCTGGAGGAGGTGACAGAGATAGGGAGGGTGTAGGGGATGCAGGAGGTTATACAGACAGGGAGGGGTGTAGGGGCCAGAGGAGGTGACAGAGACAGGGAAAGGTGTGATGACTGGAGTGGGTGACAGAGACACGGAGGGGTCTGGGGACTGGATTGGGTGACAGAGACAGGAAGGGGTGTAGGGACTGGAGGGGGTGACAGAGATAGGGAGGGGGTGCAGGGACCGGAGGGGGTGACAGAGACAGGGAGGGGGTGAAGGGACCAGAGGGGGTGACAGAGACAGGGAGGGGGTGCAGGGACCGGAGAGGGGGACAGAGGGAGGGAGGGGGGGGGGGGGGGGGGGGGGTGACAAGATAGGGAGGGGTGTAGTGGCTGGAGGGGGTGACAGAAATAGGGCGGGGTGTAGGGGCTGAAGGAAGTGACAGAGATAGGGAGGGGTGTAGGGGCTGGAGGAGGTGGTAGAGA
>NC_063332.1:174359265-174359734 GCF_021869965.1 Rhincodon typus
GGGGTGTAGTAGCTGGAGGAGGTTACAGAGATAGGGAGGGGGTGTAGGGACTGGAATTGGGTGACAGAGATAGGAAGGGGTGTAGGGGCTGGGGGAGGTGACAGAGATAGAGAGGGGTGTAGGGGGCTGGAGGAGGTGACAGAGATAGGGAAGGGGTGTAGGAGCTGGAGGGGGTGACAGAGATAGGGAGGGGGTGTAGGGACTTGAATTGGGTGACAGAGATAGGAAGGGGTGTAGGGAGTGTAGGGACTGGAATTGGGTGACAGAGACAGGGAGGGGTGTAGGGACTGGAAGTGGGTGACAGAGATAGGGAGGGGTGTAGGGGCTGGAGGAGGTTACAGAGATAGAGAGGGGGTGTAGGGGATGGTGGGGGTGACAGAGATAGGGAAGGGGTGTAGGGACTGGAATTGGGTGACAGAGACAGGGAGGGGTGTAGGGACTGGAAGTGGGTGACAGAGATAGGGAGGGG
>NC_063332.1:174359834-174368107 GCF_021869965.1 Rhincodon typus
GAGGGGGTGTAGGGGGCTGGAGGAGGTGACAGAGATAGGGAGGGGGTGTAGGGGCTGGAGGGGGTGACAGAGATAGAATCCAGACTACGGTGGGGTTTGAAAACCAGGATGAGAATTTTCAGAAAACCAAAGAACTACTGACGCTGTAAATCGGAAACAAAAAACAGAAATTGCTGGAAAAGCTCAGCAGGTCTGGCAGCATCTGTGCAGAGAAACGGGGTTAACGTTTCGGGTCCGGTGACCCTTCCTCAGAAGTGACTGTAGCCGGGGAAAGGTGCTGAAGATGGGATGCGGGCAGGGGGTAAAGGAGTAAAGAATAGGTAGAGATGGAGCCCAGAGGGGGGGAAACACAGTTGGACAAATGAGTGGGTAATGGTCAGCCTGGGAGAACGAATAACTGCTGATGAAGTTCCGTGTGTTTTGCCCTGTAAGTGTGACTCGCTTGTTAATAAAGACTGAGAAGGATGATTTCCCTTTCCCTCTCTGTTACACTTCCTCATCAGTTGCATTCCTCACTACAGGTCCCAGGGTGCAGCAGAACGCAATCAGAGTAGGTGGGGCGGGAGGAGCAGCTTGAAAGTTCCTGTTAACTTGTTCTTTTTGGAGAGTCAGTGAGGGTTTGTGTGAGCAGCGTAGTGCTGGCTGTGGAGGTCTTGGGCAGAGAGAGAGAAAGGGGACTGACTGATGGGACAGAGCTCTCCCTGAGGGAGATGGACAGTTCACTGAATGTGCAGCTATCCAGAGGCCGGGCCGAGGAGAAGGAGGATGGACTGTCCGAACTCGAGTGAGTCTAGAGCTTCCTTCTGCTTTACAAATCTGTGTCTGTGTGATTTTCTTATATTACTGTTGTCTGTTGGAGGCGGAGGATACATTCTATGTTGTAATTAAATATAATTTTTCTCCTTGAAAATTTCTGCTGGTGTGTCAGTTTCAGGATGTTCTGGTCAACATTTTGAGAAATGGGGAACGTTTCTTAATCAGCGTTCCTGTTCAGTCTGCTGTTCATTAACCTTTGTGACAGCCCTCTGTGTAGCATCATGCTCTGCACAGCGGACTCCCGACCGATTAGAGTTCCCAAAGAGTCACCTACTGTCATTTCTCTCAATCTATCAACGTGTCACTTTCAGACCTGCGATGCATGATCTCTCATCGTTTCCAAAATAAATCACGGGCACCCCCCATCCCCTCCACCTTTCCCGAGCCAGTGTGTCCCAATGATTGAATAATTCAAATCGCCGATGGTTTATGTCACTTTTATTAAAGGAAAAACAAGCTCTCGGGGATTAGACATAACCTGTCATTGTGTGGATGAAAGCAAAACGCTGCAGGTGCTGGAAATCTGAAAGAAGAACAGAGAATGTTGGAGAAACTCAGCAGGTCTGACAGCATGCGTGGAGAGAGAAACAGCGTTGATGTTTCATGACTCCTCTTCAGTGAAATTCTGTTTTGGGATGAATTCATTGCTTCCTCCTTGGCAACAGCAACACCTCAGTGATAGGCGCCAAACATCCATTGTTGCAGGGGCCCTGTGTTCTATTTTCTGATCTACCTGTTCAGAGATGCTGTGACACATTTCTGGAGCAGGTAGGACTTGAACCTCAGAAAAAAAACTCAGCAGGTCTGGCAGCATCTGTGAAGAAAAATCAGAGTTAACCCAGTTTTGAGGAAGGGTCACCGGACCCGAAACATTAACTCTGATTTTTTCCTCACAGATGCTGCCAGACCTGTTGAGTTTTTCCAGCAACTTCTGTTTTTGGTCCTGATTTACAGCATCCACAGTTCTTTTGGTTTCTCCTGGCTCAGAGGTAGGGACACTACCACTGCATCAGAAGAACCCTGTAAAGTTTTGATGATGGATTCCAGTTCTTGTTCTATATTGTACAGATAATTGTCTCGAATTCTTCTTCAAAATGTTCATTTTATTTTGCCATTGAAAACAGCACAGATGTTAAACTGCTGAAATGCTGGACCCTCTGTGATTCCTCTGTAACTGGGAAAACATAGTAATTCAGTTGTGTCAGTTGTGAGTGTCTTGAGTTAATACCAAATCCTGTCCCAAAATAATTTGTTTTGAGCTAATATTTGTTAAAACTGCACTTACGTGTATCTGGTTGTTTCCAAATTATTATGTGGAATGTGCAGCAGAGTAACAGGCCATTTGGCCCAACATATTGGTGTTTACGCTTCAGACAAGTCTGCTGTCACTCTTTGTTGTTTTGCTCAATCTGTATCTTCTTCTTCTGTTCCTTTATCCAGCTTCCTCTTAAATTATATTCGCATTGTTCACCTCAACCACCACACGTGGTATCAAGTTCCACATTCTCCCCAGTCTCTGGGGGCAAAGAAGTTTCACCTGAATTCCTGATTGTCATTGATAAATCTAATCTAACATCAATAGCCCCTTGTTCTGGTGTCACCCACATGAGACCTGGTCTCTAACTTTACCCTATCAAACCTATTATAATCTCAGTCAGAAACACACCCCTCATAGGAAAGGCAGTCAGCCCTGTTTACTCCCTCCCATGGAAGGAGAACCTCTCCATTCTGGTATCATTCTAGTCAAACTTTCTTTGTGCCTTCTCCACTGTGTCTACCTCTTGTTTGTTTCATGATTACAAGGATTAGTTACCAACCCTCCAGTTGTTTGAAACTGAAAACAGGAACTACTGGAAACAATCAGCCGGTTTGTCAGAGTCTGAAGAGAGAGAGCATGAGGCGAGAATGTAGGCTGGGCCCTTTCTCAGAATGGAAAATGAGGGCGAACAATGGTTTTGGTTTTGGCTAGAATTGTAAAGAAAAGATAAGGTGACAGCAAGTCGCTCAACAAAAGTAACATAGGAGGAATCAGTGGAATGATGATGAGAAAGCGGTGTTTGTAAGCAAAGAACTTCTGTGTAGGTACTGACTGACACAATGAAGGGAAATTGACAGAAATCTTATCAAACAGCATTTTAGTAATATATCAGATTCTTAAGGAGCTTGACAGGGTTAATGCTGAGAGGATGTTTCACGACATGGGAGAGTCTAGGACCAGAGGGCACAGTCTCAGAATAAAGGAGTACCAATTTAAGACTGAGATTAAGAGGAATTTCTTTTCTCAGAGGGTTGTGAGTCTTTGGAACTCCTTGCCACAGAGAGCAGTGGGAGCAAAGTCCTTGTGTATATTTAAGGCTGAGATCAATAGATTCTTGATCAGTTACAGGGAGAGGACAGGAAAGTGGGTGTGAGGAATGTCGGATCAGCCATGATCCTATTAAATGGTACAGCAGGCTCGAGGGACTGAATGGCCTAATCCTGTTCCTTTTTCTTATGGTCTTACAGTGTATTCGGACTTGTTTGGGTCGAACATCAACAATATTTATTAACAAACTGATGATCTAGCAGCAGACATTTCTGCCTAGAACTGCTCTTGTTCCAACCTTCTGGTAGAGTCTCAGTCAAATCACAGATCACAGTCACATCACAGGATACCTCCAAGTTTAATGTACTTATTCATTAAAGCCAATTTCACTTATCAGGACATGAAATTAAACATGTTAATAAACAGAAATTGGTGGAAACACTCAGCAGGTCAGTCACCATTTGTGGCGAAGGAAACAGTTGACATTTCAAGTTGTGGATTTCCAGCATCCACAGTCTTCTGAAGTTCAAGATTTAGGATGAAAATGTGGTCACCAAAATTCTCCGCCCCAGGCATGTGCTGGGAAGTCTTGTATCTCTGTTGGATTGGTTTTGATCCAATGTAGGTACAATTTGAATCCATAGTGAAGTGAGACAGGTTCTCATTGTGCTACACAGATCAGATTAACTCCTGGTTTGTAGTGGAGTTGGTGTGAAGCTGGATCAGCGCTGCGGTTGGAGCATAGTCACAGCCTTGGAAAGGATGACGTGGCTCAATAGGTAGCACTGTCGCTTCTGATTCGGAATGGGATTTCAAGACCCACTCCACAAAAATCCGAACACAGTAACAATGTTGACATGCCCCACTGCAGTGTTCAGGGGGTGCTGCACTGTCAACAGTGCCATTTTGCAGATGAAATGATGAACCAAGTCCTTGTTTGCCCCCTACGATGGGCACAGAAGGTCCAAGCAGAGCAGGGTAATTCTCCTGGTAACCAGTTTTTACCCCTCAACCAACAACTAAAATATGTCATTATCTTGGTCACTGTTCTATTATTGGTCTGGGAGCTTGTTTTGCACAAATTGTCTGCTGTGTTGCCTGCATTATAACAGTGATATCTTCAAAGGTACATAATTTCCTTTTAAAGTGCCTGTGGATGTCTGAGCTTGAGTGATGCTAGTCATTTTTAAAATCAGAAAACAGTGTTCCACATCCCTGAAAGTATCCAGGAAGGAACTGAATATTCCTGCAAATAAAAGCTAAATACTGCGGAAGCTGGTAAACACAGAGTGTTGGAGAAACTCAGCAGGTCTGGCAACGTTAGAAACGGAGTTAACATTTTGAGTCTGGTATGACTCTCCTTCAGTACTTTTTGAGTCATATCAATCTGTTTCTCCATTCACACATGCTGCCAAATCTGCTGGGTTTCTCCAAAATTTCTGATCTTGTTTGTCTTGAAAAGTCCTAGAGCGCTCTGAGTGGCATAAATCCCAAAGTTCCATGTTATTTAGGTTTTGTGATGAGTGAGTGAATTTGGTTGATGACATTAGGACAACTTACATATGCATAAAGCCGTTAAACAGAAAAATCTGAATAACTTCACAGAGGCTTAAGGAAGAAATGGAAATTATAAAATATCGATAATAAAAGCAAAATACTACAGATGTTGGAAATCAGAAAGAACACAGAGAATGCTGGAGAAACTCTGCAGGTCTGGCAGCATCTGTGGAGAGAGAAACAGAGTTAACGTTTCGAGTCCGGTAGTTAAGTTTTGAAGAAGAGTCACTGGACTCGAAACATTAACTCTGTTTCTTTTTCCACAGATGCTGCCAGACCTGCAGAGTTTCTCCAATACTTTTGGTTTCTGTGTAAATATCTATGTATGATGAATATCCGAAGGTTTTTATAAGAAGTGGAAATTGGGAAATATCTGAAAGAAAGATCTTGCTCTTAAGTGACACCTTTCACAACTTCAGAAAATCCCCAAACTGTTTTAAACAGTTGGGCGCTTTTGAAGCGTGCTAACAGCCATTTACACATAATAAACATTGATGAGTAACAAAGGCATAAAAAACCAAACCAACTGCTTTGCTTTATTTAGCTCATTCACAGAAATAGCAGTGCTGGCCTAATATGCACCTAGCATGGGAAGCTCAGAAAATTAACAGTTGGGAAGATCCGAGTAAGATCAATTCAAACAGAAAAATGATAAGAAGTGAACTGATTGAGATCTTTATGATTCTGCAAAGGGTCTTTAGCTAGATACAGAGAAGATATTTTCACTTGGTGGGAAGATCAAAGTTAAGGGTCGTCATTTAAGATAGTGACTAATAAATCCAATAGGAACATCAGGAGATATGTCTTTACACAGAAAGTAGAACTCGCCAGCACTTGAATCATCAAAGTCTGTAGTTACACTTGAGTCAAACCTAGATGAACACAAGGGAGGAAGGAACAGAAGGCTATATTGATAGGGTGAGATGAGATGGGATAAAGAGCGAATCATGCGGAGCATAAAGGCCAGCACAGACGAGTTGGGCCGAATGGTCTATTCTGTGCAATAGGTTGCACAACATTCATATAACCAAAGTTTGAGTACATCCTTTGATGCTAGGAAACATTGTTTGTTTTGAGGTGTCGAATGTTAAAGAAACACAAGTCTGATTAGAGTACACTCTGGAAGGGACCCTCACAGAATTGGATAGCCAGAGGGCACATGTTGTACTGAAGAAAATTTGAGCTGGCAATTTAGATAGAATTTGGAATCACCAGCCTCCTCCTGTGCAGAATCCTGCAGCCCATAATATCTGAGCTAGCTTTTTGAAAATTGGTCCCACTCACTCCTATATAAGCATTTAAACAATATATTTGAACAGAAAGGTGACTGATGTGGGACAGTCTAGGTGTTTGAACAGGATATATGTGGTCGAGGGAAGTTTTTTGAAAGAAAGTTACAAATTTCTGCAACAGACAGTATTTGGAGTTATAAATGACATTGCACAACGTGGATGAGCTGACAAGCAGATTTCAGTTAGCAGATGGAATAATTTAGGATTTATAGCAGAGAAACAGGCCATTCAGCCAAATTATTTATACTCTGCTCAAGCCTCCTCCAATCCTACTATCTCTCCTCCAATCCTATTTCATCTCTCCCTATCAGCATACCAATCTGTTTCTTTCTCCTACATGTGTTTATTCAGCTTCTCCATTAGACTTATCAATACTATTCCGCTCAATAATGCTGTAGTAACAATTTCATGTTCTCACCATTTTCTAGCTGTGTCCCAAACTCCCTGTTGTATTTATTAGTGACTATCGCATATTTATGGCCCCTCGCTTTAGACTCTCCATCAGTCAAAATTCTGGAACTTCCTGTGTGATCTTTAAAACTAGGACTGCAGCCATCTGTGGAGGAAGCTCACCCACCATTGTCTCCAAGGCAATTAGGGATGGGCAATAAATATTGGCCCGACCAGAGATGCCCATGTCCAATTAACAAATCAGACCCTCCTCATTTTTAATTACTTCCAACAGTTTTCCTCAGACGCAATTTATTAGAGAGCAGAAGCCCAGGTTGTTTAGTCTTTACTGAGAGTTGCTCCCCTGTTCTGGTATCATTCTTGCAAACCTGTATCAACAATCCACTAAGATCAACAGAGGAAAAAAGATGGCTTTTAATGTCACTACAGTTGTCTTAATCCTTGCAAAGACTTTCTTTAATTCAGTAGTAAGCAGGAAGATCTGACTCGACACGCTATCGTGCTGTGGCTCAACTATAAAATTCCCTGAACGTAATTGATAGCTTCAAGAACCACACGCCATGCGAATAGATGTAGGTGGATATTGCAATTCAGTACGTCTGCAATTGACACTGTGACAGGGACAACTGCTGCACGGACACACTTGGAAACAGTACCAACAAGCAAGAGTTCAAATCACAGCGGCTTCCTGGAAGGTGTTTTGTTTAAAATTTCAAAACTCTGGAATTTCTCGCACTGAGCGCAGAGACAAATCATTTCTGTGCAAACCATGTTTTAAGAAACAATTACCCTCCATCGCCTTTGTAACCAGGATTGCAATCAACTGGACAACACAATAGTTAGAGCAAGTCTGCGAGTTTATACAGCAATGGAAGTTGCTGTCACAAAGTGGGTGTAACAGGGAATAGCTGATGCTTTCCGGTCTGGATGTTGCATTTTTGCATTTGTGTAGAATCTGAAGGCCTTTACATCCAATGGAACTGTATTGATACATTGTCACGGTTGTGATCGTAGAGAGAGATGGCAGCCGATCACTGCACAGTAAGATCCCACAACAGCAATATCACAATGACCACATCGTCCGTTGTTTGCACTGATATTGATTTAAATGATTCAGTGTTAGAGGCGTGGACTGGGGAGAGCTCTGTGCTGTTTATGGAAGTAATGGCTGAAGTATGGTTTACAGCTGGCTCATGTGGAAGATGAGGTCTCAGTGAAAGGTACTGTATCAGTCCCACGTTTACCTTCATTAGTTTGGAACTGTTCCCAGCAGTTCTTACTGCTATAGCTTTGTATCATTGAAGCAACTGCAGCATTTGTACAAATAAGTGTAAAATTATTCATTTTGTGTTTCGTGGGCATCACCAGCAAGGCCATCATTTCTTGCTCGACTCCAATTGCCCTTGAAATAAGCGATTTGCTGTCCCGTTTCAAAGGGCAGCTAAGGGTCAATCCCATTGCAGTGGGTCATGTGAGCCAGAATAGAAAAGAATTGTAGATTTTCTTCCATGAAAGACGTCTAATGCACCAGGTGGGTTTTACAACAATTGGTGGTTTCATCGTCACCATCACTGAAACTAGCTTCTAATTCTGGATTTGCTGCTTGAATTTAAATTCCATCAGGAAAGGGGTCTGACCCCATGTCTCCAGAGCTTTGCCTGGGTCCCTGGATTACCCGTGCAATGAAAGTACCACTACCCACAGTCTTAATCAAATTCCAAAATTTTCCAATCATAAAATCAAGTTACAGTTATTTACTAATCAATCCATAAGTTATTCGTTTTACTCATTGTGTGCTTCAGATTTTAAATCCATCTATGGTCTTGCCCCTCCCGATCTCCTACTTCCTCCAGCCCCTACACCCCCTCCCTATCTCTGTAACCTCCTCCAGC
>NC_063332.1:174368117-174368471 GCF_021869965.1 Rhincodon typus
CCTACACCCCCTCCCTATCTCTGTCACCTCCTCCAGCCCCTACACCCCTCCCGATCTCTGTCGCCTCCTCCAGCCCCTACATCCCCTCCCTATCTCTGTCACTTCCTCCAGACCCTACATCCCCTCCCTATCTCTGTCACCTCCTCCAGACCCTACACCCCTCCCTATCTCTGTAATTCCCTCCAGTCCCTACACCCCTCCCTATCTCTGTCACTTCCTCCAGACCCTACACCCCTCCCTATCTCTGTAATCCCCTCCAGTCCCTACACCCCTCCCTATCTCTGTAATCCCCTCCAGCCCCCTACACCCCCTCCCTATCTCTGTCACTTCCTCCAGACCCTACACCCCTCCCTA
>NC_063332.1:174373471-174384711 GCF_021869965.1 Rhincodon typus
CCCTTCTCTGATGAAGGGTCTAGGCCCGAAACGTCAGCCTCTCTGCTCCTATGATGCTGCTTGGCCTGCTGTGTTCATCCAGCCCTGCACCTTGTTGTCATTGGAAATATGTGTTGTCCGCAATGTAGTACGCATATCAGTATTTGAACGTATTCTTCGAGCTTATTGTATTGTCAACTATTGCTGTGTCCTTTCCAAACATTACAGTTGGAATCTAATGGTCTAGGATTTATTGTTGGGATAAGAGCCCCTTTTAAATTCACCAATTTAAGCTTGAGTGTTGAGTATGAAAGTTTAGTGCTGTCTTCAGGTGAGGAAAGGTTAGCAGTAAACTTGATGTCAACTTGTTCAATACTACTCCTGCGAAGCACTTTGGGATGGTTTATTACTTAAGAATGGTATATAAATGCGATTCAGGGATAGTTGGACCAAGTGGTGCTATGTAATTCAACTACCCATATTACAAGTTGTGCAATTTCTACTTTAAAAGACCGTCTGCCTGATGTTTTCTCGATGTCTCCCCCTACAGCTTCCAACATGCACACTCTTATGCTCCCTCTCACCCTTCCCCCCTCAGTCTTTTTCTCTCTCCCTCTCTCTTACTCTTTTTCTTAAGACCATAGTCCATAAGATATTGGAGCAGAATTAGGCCATTTGGCCCACCGAGTTTGCTCCACCATTCCATCATGGCTGATGTCTTTCTCAGTCTCGTTCTCCTGCCTTGACACTCCTTACTAACCATGAGCCTATCTATCTCTGTTTTAAGTACATTCAATGACTTGGCCTCCACAGCCTTCTGTGGCAATGATTCACTACCCTCTGCCTGAAGAAATGCTTCCTCATCTCCGTTCTGAAGGGTCAACCCTTCTCTGTCTCTCTCTCTCTCTTTCTCTCTCTCACACACTTCTTCTTGTCTTCCTTCCCCCCACCCACCCCCCATTCTCTTTCTGTTGTTCTGTCTCACTTCATTTCTTTCTGACTCTGGGTCTGTGGAAAGGAGCCACAGCTGGTTGCCTTTGATGGTTGCGGAGTGAATGCAGCATTTTCCAACCTGACTGTGTTACAATCACATTCCCATTCCTAACCTGTCATTCCTGCTCCATCTGTCTCTTTAACCTCACTCCAGCCAAATGTCTCGGGGACTGGGTGGAGCTGGAGAGGTGTGAAACTCCTTAAGCCTCCCCCTCTGTCTTTGTCCTGGTAAATCTCTCTCCATGCCTACATGATATCTCCCCCCCTCCCATCTTTGTGTCTTCATATGTTTCTCTGTCTCCTGCACCATTCTTAGTTCCTCTCTTTCACTTTCAGGAAGAAGTCTGTATCTCTGAATACAGATGACCTCATTTAAAGCTTGTTCTAATAATGTGTTTTTTGTTCTAATGTGGTTGCTATACTGGGATTTTTCTCCCAATGACACAGCTGCCATTTTCATTTTAGCTTGGTTACCGAGCATACTGACTCATTTCCCAAAAAACAACCCAGCTGCCTCCCTTCCAACTCACTGCCTTGCTTCCTGATCCTCTCACTCATCGACTTTTGTACTCATCGCCTCTCCCTGATTCTCCCACTCCTCCCTCTCCCTCGCTCATACCTTCCCTCCACTCAGCCCTCACTCACAGTGAAGCATCTGGAGAGAGGTGAGTGAAAAGGAGTGGATCAGGGATGGGCAAATGGGAGAGGCAATGGGATGGGAATGTGAGTGGCGGAGGTGCTGGGCAGGAAATGGGAAATGGGGATCGGGAGTAAATTGACAGCATTGGTGCTGGGTGTTGTCAATAAGTGGTAAAAGAGTTCTTGGGACAGTTAGGCTCAAGGCAGCCAGTAAGCTTTTTAATAAAAGATTACAGATCGGGAACTTAACATGTAAAGACAGTGGGTTTTCTGATGGGGATATGACTTTCATTTAGCAGGTTGTTTATTAGGGAAACATGAGATTTACACTCATTCTTCTATACCCCAGAGAATGCAGGCCCAGTTTCCTCCATCTCTCCACATGCGACAGTTCTACCATCCCAAGCTTCAGTCTTCTATGGCGGGTATCTCCTTCCCTAGGTAATGGGACCAGAACTGAATATAGGACTCCAGGTATAGTGTCACCAGCATCCTGTACACCTGAAGCAAGACTGTTTTGCTCCTATAATCAAATCCTCTTGCAATTAAAGGTAACAAACTGTTTGCCCTCCAAATATCTTCCTGCACTTCCATGTTGGTTTTCAGTGATTTGTAAAGAACACTTTAAGTCCCTTTTGTATATCAATATTGCCAATCTCTCACCACTCAACAAATAGTCCACACCTTTGTTCCTCCTACCAGAGTGGTTAACCTCACACTTATCCACATTGTATTGCATCAGTCATGTTCAGACCCACTCACTCACCCTGTCTAAATCCCCTTGAAGCCTCTTTGCATCCTCCTGCAAACTCCCTATTCCCACCAAGTGTTGAATCAACTACATTGTTTGGAAATATTGCAATTGGCCCCCAGAACTAAATCACCGTTATAGATTGTGAAAAGCTGAGGCCTAGGCACTGACTGTTTTGGTACCTCACCAACTACAGCCTGAGAATGGCCCATTTATTCCTGCTGTCTGCTTCCTGCCTGTTCAACGATCCTCAGTCTGTGCCAGGATATTAACCCAAGCTTTAATTTTCTTTACTGATCTCCTGCGTGGAACTTGTCAAAAACATTTGAAAATCCAACTGCACCACATCCACTGGTTTCCCTTATCGACTCTCCTGGCAATATCCTTACAAAAATCTACTACTATCTAGCTTGCCAAACATGATTTCCTCTTTATAACTCCATGTTGGATAGAAGCAAACAGACAATTATTTGCTAAGTATCTACTAATCATATCCTTTATAATAGATTAGAGCATTTTCAGATGACACTAAGATGAGTGGTAGAGCAAAGTGTATAGAAGACACTGAAAGTCTGCAGAGGGATATAGATAGTCTAAGTGAGTGGGCAAAGGTCTGGCAGATGGAGTACAATGTTGATAAGTGTGAGGTCATCTATTTTGGTAGGAATAACAGCAAAATGGACTATGTTTTAAATGGTAAAAAATTGCAGCACGCTGCTGTGCAGAGGGACTTGGGTGTCCTTGTGCATGAATCTCTGAAGGTGGGATTGCAGGTGCAGCAGGTAATTAAAAAGGCAAATGGAATTTTGTCTGTCATTGCTCGAGGGATGGAGTTTAAAAACAGGGAGGCTATGCTGCAGCTGTATAGGGTCCTGGTGAGGCCACACCTGGAGTACTGTGTGCAGTTTTGGTCTCCTTACTTGAGAAGAGATATACTAGCACTGGAGGGGGTGCAGAGGAGATTCACTCGGTTGATTCCAGAGTTGAGAGGGTTGGATTATGAGGAGAGACTGAGTAGGCTGGGATTATATTCATCGGAATTCAGAAGAATGAGGGGAGATCTTATAGAAACATATAATATTATGAAGGGAATAGATAAGGTGGAGGCAGGGAGGTTGTTTCCACTAGCAGGTGAAACTAGGACTAGAGGGCATCGCCTCAAAATAAAGGGAAACAGATGTAGGACTGACGTCAGGAGGAACTTCTTCACCCAAATGGTTGTGAATCTGTGGAATTCCCTGCCCAGTAAAGCAGTTGAAGCTACCTCGCTGAATGTTTTTAAGGCAAGGCTAGATAAATTTTTGAACAGTAAAGGAATTAAGGGTTATGGTGAGCGAGCGGGTAAGTGGAGCTGAGTCTCAAAAAGATCAGCCATGATCTTATTGAATGGCGGGGCAGGCTCGAGGGGCCAGATGGCCTACTCCTGCTCCTAGTTCTTATGTTCTTATTTTCCCTACCACTAATATCAGAACAACATTCAAATGTATATAATAGGAGCAAAGTAGGCCATTAGAAGACTATTTGGTCCCTAGAGCCTGCTTTGCCTTTCGATTGGGTCGTGGCTGATCCCTTTTGTGTTACAAATTCCACACTCTCACTCCACTTCCCCTTGCTCCTCAATAGACTTCGATGCTGTCTAACAGGAATCTATCTCCCTCTTTCTTAAAAATATTCAATGACCCCTCTCCCACTGCCTTCGGAAATGGACAGTCCTGAAGTCACTGAGAGAAAAGGTTTCTGCTCATCTCTGCCCTAAAAGAGTGACCTCTAATTTTAAAACAGTGCCTATTAGTTCCGGTCTGACCCACAAGAAGAAAAGTCCCTTCCTGTTGTAAAGACCACATCTTTTTATTTTTCTTTATATTTTTGATTGTGGGCTGAAATGCTGAAAAAGGCTGTTTTTACAAAAACAAGGACTATGGAAGGAATTGGTGCACTTTGAAAAACAAGTGACTGGATGTCATTGTGAATTGTGTTTACTCTGTTGGTTTGTAAGCAGCAGGGGAAATGAGATAAGATGGCACGGCATTGCGATAGATGCGCAGAGTGAAATTCAACTGGCAACAGGTAGCTGATTGGTTTGTGCAATTGTGACCAGTTGGAGGGTGCCAAAGGTCATCAATTTGATGACAGCTTTCAGGCTCCTGGGAAGGTTAACAGCTTGGGTGCTTGCAATGGGTGAGAGGGAAATTTCCAGACAGCTGGAATTGCACATTCTACCTCCATCTCTGTGCAATAAAGGTACTTTAAGAAAGCCAATTATTTTCTCCCACAAGCTTCTGTAAGCTGTTGCTTTTAACCAGTAACTAAGAGACATTGGAATCAGTATACCAATTGTCCTGTGCCTCCTGCAAAGATATGAAAGAATCTGGATGAAGGGATCCAATAAAAGAAGGCTTTGGGAAGCAAAATGAACATCTCATCAAATTCTGATGCTAAGATAACAAGGTGGCATCCTTAGAACCTGGAACTATTGAACTGTGTTTCTCAGTTATTTCCCTCCATCCATAACCCCAGTGTTTTTGTGTTTTTCTGTATGTGTGTGTAGGGGTTTAAAAGGGGTTAATGCTTCAGCTCGTAAAATTATGTGTTGATAGATCATATGTTCTAGCCACACGTCAAAAAAACTATTTATTTGGATTAAACGTGGGATCTTTTTGAGTATGGAAACCTGGTCAGTTTCCTGTTAACAAGATTCTATCAAATAGAAACTGGGGACTTTGCATAATTTGATTAAACCATTAACCTTTGTGGTGCCCTCAGGAGTAGCGGAGCTCAATAATTAATGCAGTTTTCCAGGTGGGTTGTAACAACATCCACCTTTTCAAGACTGTTCAGGACCTTATAAACTTCAATCAAATCACCCCTCATTCCCGTGGAAATGAGCCTAGCCTGCCCAACCTATCTCCATGTAACAATCCACTCGTTCCAGGTATGAATTGAGTAAACCTCCTCTGAACCATTGCCCCACGCATTTTAGAAACTTCCTAAATACGGAAGACAAAAATGCACACAATACTTGAAATGCGGTCTCACCAATACACTAAATAATTGACACTTAAAATCTTTACTTTTATGTTCAACTCCTCCATTGTAAAGAATTATATTCCATTAGCCTTCTTGATTGTGAGCTGTACTTCCTGATTTTAAACCTTTTTATTTCTTCACCAGTGGTCTTACATTTGCAAGCTTTCCATATTATACACACCACTGCAGAATTAATATAATTTTGAAAGATGATCTTCAACACATCCACAACCCCTGTTGCTATCTCTTCGAACAGAGTGAAGATCATCCGATTCCCAGGGTTTATCAACTTTCAGTTCAATTAACGACCAATTTACTAATACTATTTCTTACAGTTTCACACCCTCAAAAGACCCTTGGATTTTAATTATTTCAGGGAGACTTCTAGAATCTTCTTCTGCGTAGACAGTTCTATTTAGCTTCTCTGCCATTTCTCTTTTTCCTATTTATAAACTCTCATCTCTCCACCTGTAATGGACCTGCATTTGTCTTTGCAAATCCTTTCCTTTTTACGTAGTGACTGAAGCTTTTACAATCCGTTTTTATATTGCTTGCTAGTTTGCATTCATATCCTATTCTCTCCTTAATTTCTTTATTAACTTCTTAGTCCTTCGTTATCAAATTCTAAAAGTCTCCCAATCCTCAGAACATTTTTTGACAACTTTATAAGCTTTCTTATTTGATGTAAAAGTATCTTTTAACTTCCTTTGTTAGCTACGGCTTTTTCACTTTTCCTGCTAGGTGTTTGCTTCAAAGAATTGTATGTTATTGAAAACTAATCGCTAATCCTTCAAATACTAACCATTGCCTACTATCAAACCTTTTAATATATGTTTCTGATCCATCTTTCTGCTCTTTCTTTCATTATTAGCCTTGTTTAATTTTAAGACCCAAATTTCTGATTCAACTACAACTTTTTCAAACTATCACACAATTGTCACTATTCTCTGAAGATTCTTTTATAGCAAGATTATTAATTAGACAGTTCTCATTGCATAATACTGGACCTAAAATAGACTCTGCCCCAGCTAGTTCCTCAACATATTGCTCCAGACACATTCCTAAAGTTCTTATTTATTATTTAATTACTCATGAGATGTGAGTTGGCTGGGCCAGTATTTCTTGCTCATCCCTAGTTGCTTATTGAGAAGGTGGGGGTGAGCTGCCTTCTTGAACCACTGCAGTCCATGTGCTGTAGGTAGATTCACAATGTCCTTAGGGAGGGAATTCCAGGAATTTAACCCAGATACACTGAAGATATGGTGATAGATTTCTAAATTAGGATGGCTTGGAGGAGATATTGCAGGTTATGGTGTTCCCATGTATTTGCTGCCCTTGTCCTTCTAGGTGGAAGTGGTAGTGGGTTTGGAAGGTGCTATCTAAGGATCATTGGTGAATTTCTGTGGTGTGTCTAGTAGATAGTAGCAGCAGTGTGCACTGAGCGTGGGTGGTGGAGGGAGTGGATGCTTGTGTATGTAGTGCTTTGTCCTGAATGGTGTCAAACTTCTTGAGAGTCGTTGGAGTTGCACTCATCCAGGCAAGTGGGGAGTATTCCATCACACTCCTGACTTGTGCCTTGTAGGTGGTGGACAGGCTTTAGTTAGTCAGGAGGTGAGTTACTTGCCACAGTATTCCCAGCCTGTGACCTGCTCTTGTAGCCACTGTATTTATATGGCTAGTATAGTTGAGTTTCTGGTCAATGGTAACCCTTAGAAAAGCCAGATCCCGAGTTGGTGATCTGACTGCACTGACAGTCACATCAATGCTATGTGTTGCATCTCAAGGGAAGAATGCCGTGAAGACATTACGTTGGGTCCAGGTGTGTCAGAGCATAAAGAAAGAGTGTTGAACTGTAAGTGCTTCTTTGTAGAATTTGCTTCTTCATTTTCATTCTGCAGTGAGTTTTTGAACCTGCAAGGATAGCTGGAATATTTTCACGAGTCAGACAGTGTTTTGTGTCTCTTTCGTACTCAAAACATGTACCCGAGAAGCAAAATACAACCCAAGAGATTGTGTATGGGTCAGGGATTAGAAATTGAAACAAGTGGAGATGTAAAATCAAGTTCAATTTTTGACCTTTCTGGCCCTTCTGATTCAAGAAGTATTTATGTAACATGACATCTTATCACAGCTTTGGAATTATTGAGAACTGGATTTCTTTCATGTTTGTACTATCATGTAGAGAAATGTAGTGACCTGTCACCTATAGCACAATCCTGCTGCATGTGGGGCTGGCTCTTAAAAGGGTCAGGTTTGGAGATTGCATTAACCTTCACCCAACCTGATGACGTTGTACGGAATTGGATGGGGAGAAATCAGAGCAACTTAGTATAAAGACTATATTTTAGTGTCTTTTTATTTTTCTGTGTTTTTGATTGTGGACTAAAATGTGAAAAGGACTATTGTGAAAGTCAAGGATTGTTGAAGGATTGCTGCACTTTTCAGAAAGTAAGTTCATGCAGTCCCTGGTTTATGAACTTATAAATGCTCGCACTCACAAACGTAATCCCGTACAGGGGTGTAATGTATAAACATTTCCTGCACTTACAATATATATGTTATCTGTATATTATCCTGCATTTTTTACTGACTTGCATACAAATTGATTTGTGAACAGACTCGAGAATAGAACCTGTTTGCAACCCAGGGACTGCCTGTAACCTGACTCTTAATGTCAGTGCTGTTCAGACAGCTGCTTGTTCAAGCAATGGAGGAAGGTCAGTACAAGATGAGCTGCAGTTGAGGGTGTGGTGAGTTTCAGCCAGTAACAAGTAGCTGATTGGTCTGTAGCCTTATGACCAGTTATCAATGAAGAAAGCCTTTACCTGCCAACAGCAATATGATTAGCTCCCAAGTAGCTGCACTGCTTGTGGGTGTGAAAGAGATAGGCAGAAGCTATCAGATCTTTGCTGGACCAGAGGTTGTCTCTCTTTTTCTGTGAAGTAAAATAAGCACCTTAAGGCTGCAGAAGGGCAGTTTATTTTTTCCTCCGTTATTGTTGTAAGCTAACTTATAAGCTAGAGACCTAATAAAGTGTGAACCAGCCACTCTGTGCCTTCTCCAAGCAAGTGAAAGTATCTAGAGAAGGAGAATCTTGTCTTCACAAGTCTGCTTCAACACTCTTCCTTCACTGCTAACAACCCCCATAACCCCGTGGCACCTTCCCCTGCAACCGGCAACACTTCACCTGCACTTCCCAGAATCTAGCCTATTGCATTCGCTGCTCACAATGTGGTCTCCTCTATACTGGAGAAACGAAGCGTAGACGGGGTGACCACTTCGCAGAACATCGACATTCTGCCCACAAAAAGATCTTGAGTTTCCAGTTGCCTGACACTTTAACGCACTGCTCTGCCCTCTGACCAACATCTCTGTCTCAGACTTGCTGCAGTGTTCCAACGAAGCTCAACGCACACTGGAAGAACAAATTTTCCACTTGGGGACCCTGCAGCCCTTCGGACTTAATATCCAGTTCAATAATTTTAGGGCCTAAGCTCTCCTATGTCCTAGCCTCCTGCCCCACACACCAGGCCTTGTTATCACATAGCCTGCCATTACACACTACCTATTATTGGTCACTAACAGTCCCCATTAACAGCTATTCACCCTCCCAGCCTAATCGTTATCAACTCCTTTGTCTATTCAACTGTTCTTCTCCCTCTTTGGGCTCTATCCTTTTATCCTACCATTCACTCCCTACCCCAGCCCCCTCCCTATTTTCTGCATATAAACTGACGTTTTCTCAGCCACCATCAGTTCTGAGGAAGGGTCACTGGACCGGAAACATTAACTCTGATTTTGTCTTCACACATGCTGCCAGACCTGCTGAGCTTTTCCAGCAACATCTGTTTATGTTCCTGATTTCGAGCATCTGCAGTTCTTTTGGTTTTTATTTAAAAGATGCAGTATGCGTTTACATATTAGGCTGATCCCAAGGTATGAAGGGACTGTCTCATGAGGAGAGGTTGAGTAGTTTGGCCTGTACTCATTGGAGTTTAGAAGTCTGAGAACTGACCTAATTGAAACATACAGGATTCTTAGGGGACTTGACAGGGGACAGAGGGAACAGTTGATTCGCCTTGTGAAAGAGTCCAGGACCAGAGGGTATAATCGAAAAATAAGGGGTCACCCATTTAAAGCAGAGATGAGGAGGAATTTCTTCTCTGAGGGAATTGAATCTGTGAAACTCTTTACCACAGAGGGCTGTCAAGGCTGGGACATAAAGTATATTCAGGGCTGAGGTACAGAGATTTTTAATCAGTCAGGGAATCGGGGTTAATGGAAAAAGGCAGGAAAGTGGAGTTTTGGATTATCAAAACAGCCATGGTCTCTCGAATGGAGGAGCAGACTTGATGGGCTGAATCACCTTATTTTTATTAATTCATGGGATGAGGGCATCGCTGGTTAGGTGTCCACATCTGCTTCAACATCTGATGGTCTTATTAATCAATTTCTTACAACAGCAGGGAAATTACTGAATGGGTAGTTCAGCATCATTTCAAATCCTGCTAAAAATAATCAGGGGAAGTGGCTGGTTAGTCTCTTGACTGTGATTCCTGATACACTTTCAAGTGAAACAGCCTGATTCTGGATCATTCTGTTATTCAATATGTTTACATTCTTATCTTTGTATTCAGTGTTCATTCAGAAATTGTCATGATTGTAAAATATTTGTGGCTTAAAATGGAGTTAAATTTAACTTGTTAATTTTTCAACAAAAGGTGGAAAAAATAAAGGTTGCTCAACAACTGTTGCCTATGTTCAAAAAGACAGCCTCGTCTCCTTTCATATATTTCTTCATTTCTACTTTCAGAAGGCAGATTAGTATAGATAATGAATATTTGAGGTTGTAAATTGCTTTTACAGTTGCAGGGTCTCATGGTGGGGATGAATGTCTCTCTCTGAGACTGTGCTAGATTTTACAGAGTGTCCATGAAGTGTCAAAACGTAAATGTTCTGAAAACAACATTTCTCAATGACCGTGCTGAAGGCAAGATGGAAGCTCATCTCCACCCCCCTCCACACAACCTCTTTTCAACTTCTGCTTTTATCAGTCATTGCAAATGTGACTTTTACTATTTTAATCAAATGATAAGATCAAATGGTTTTGCTGTTTATTAGTAAATCTTGCAAATGTTCTGGAAGGAAATTTGCAAAAGGCAAAGCTACTTTCATTTTCTAGTTGTTACCAGTTTTAGTGCATGGCATGAAGTTGCTGTTCGGTAAATTCCCGTTATCCACAGGGATGGAGAATTGGGAGGGGGTTGCACAGTGGAGGTGGTATTGAGCACTAGTTACATCAAACGGCCAGTTTCATGAGGAATATCTGAACTCTTGCAGAAACCCAATATTAATGCAGTAAATACAACCTAAACTCATCCCAGGAATTTCAATCTTCTCTAGAAGTGAGATGAGGAGGAATTTCTTTGGCCAGAGGGTAGTGACGCTGTGGAACTCGTTTCCTCAGAGGGCTGTATAGATCAAGTCATTGAGTGTATTTAAGATAAAGATTCATAGATTCTTGATTAGCAAGGGGAACAATGGTTACGGGATTGAGAAACATGTCAGCCAGAATTGAATGGCAGAGCAGACTTGATGGGTCGAATGGCCTAATTCTTCTCCTGTATCTTATGGTCATAGCCCAGTCTTAGAACCCAGTCAATCAACAACACTGCCTGCTGAAAATTGTCTTTCATTCCTTCAGCCTTTAATTGTTGTTGGAGATTTCAAGAAAGTTTTTTGTTTTGCTTTTTGCCAACCTGCTCCTGTCTCTCTCTCTCCCTCTCTCTCTCGCTCGTCACCCTCCCTCTCTCGCCCACTCTGTCTCTTTCTCTCTCTCTCTGTCTCTCTC
>NC_063332.1:174384721-174390478 GCF_021869965.1 Rhincodon typus
TCTGTCTCTCTCTCTCCCTCTCTCTCTCGCTCGCCGCCCTCCCTCTCGCCCACTCTGTCTCTTTCTCTCTCTCTCTCGCCTGCTTTCTCTCTCTCTCTCTTTCTCTTTCAATCCAAATCTTCATTACCTTGTCTTTCTATATGTCGTTTAACATTGGATCTAATTTACACTTCCTTCACAGTCTTGCGCTGTTTAGTTTCTCTAGAGACGGTGCAGAGGAGATTCACCAGGATGTTGCCTGGGTTGGAGTGGTTCAGTGATGAAGGGAGGCTGGATAGACTGGGGTTGTTTTCTTTAGAGCAGAGAAGGCTGAGGGGGGGGACCTGGTTGAGGAGTACAAAGTTCTGAGGGGCATAGACAGGTAGATGGGGAGAAATCTTTCAATTAAGGAGTGGGGGTGGGGGTCAATAACCAGAGGGCACAGTTTTCAAGTAAAAAGTAGGAGGTTGGAGGGGATTTGAGGAATTTTCACCCAGAGGATGGTGGCTGTCTGAAACTGCTTGTCTAAAAGGGTGGTAGAGGCAGGAATAACACAGTGTGGAGCTGGAGGAACACAGCACTTCTTTTCTGAAGAAGGGTCCTGACCCGAAACATCAACTTTTCTGCCCCTCTGATGCTGCCTGGCCCGCTGTGCTCCTCCAGCTCCACACTATGTTGTCTCTGACTCCAGCATCGACAGCATCTCTGGTAGAGGTGGGAAGTCTCAAGGCATTAATAACTATTTAGATGAACATTTGAAATTCCATTCCATTGAGGTTATGGGCCAAGTACTGGAAAATGGGATTAGATTAAATGGCTGTTTGATGAACAATGCTGAAACAATGCGCCAGCGACCCTCTTTCAATGCTGAAAATACTCTGAATCAGTAGTTCATTTGCTTGGTTAAACATTTGGCAGTTTCTTGTCTTGTCCACTTTGGTCCCAGTTTTCCCTCAAGTCCAATCATCCATTGGTCTCTTTTTGATTCTACATGGTTCTCAGTAAGCACTTCTCCTTTACTCCCAGTTTACACAATCCCTCCTCATAAAACAATTCTCTTACTCTGTGAATCAATCTAGAGAACCTTCATTGCATTCTCCCTAGAGCAGGTATATTCTCCTGTATGTGAGGAGTCCCAAATTTGGTCCATACCCAAAACATAAGAACATAAGAACTAGGAGCAGGAGTGGGCCATCTGGCCCTTCGAGCCTGCTCCACCATTCAATAAGATCATGGCTGATCTTTTCGTGGACTCAGATCCACTTACCCGCGTTCTCACCGTATCCCTTAATTCCTTTATTGTTCAAAAAAAATCTACCTTACCTTTAAAAACATTTACTGAAGTAGCGTCAACTACTTCACTGGGCAAGGAATTCCATAGATTAACAACCCTCTGGGTGAAGAAATTCCTTCTCAGTTCAGTCCTAAATCTGCTCCCTCTAATCTTGAGTCTATGCCCTCTTGTCCTAGCTTCACCTGCCAGTGGAAACATCCTTTCTACTTCTATCTTATTTATTCCCTTCATAATTTTATATGTTTCTATAAGATCCCCCCTCAATGTTCTGAATTCCAATGAATATAATCCCAATCTACTCAGTCTCTCCTCATAAGCCAACCCCCTCAACTCCGGAATCAACCTAGTGAACCTCCTTTGCACCCCCTCCAGTGCCAGTACATCCTTTCTCAAGTAAGGAGACCAAAACTGCGCACGGTACTCCAGGTGTGGCCTCACCAGCACCTTGTACAGCTGCAACATAACCTCTCTGCTTTTAATCTCAATACCTTTAGCAATGAAGGACAAAATTCCATTTGCCTTCCTAATTACTTGTTGTACCTGCACACCTACCTTCTGTGATTCATGCGCAAGGACACCCAGGTCCCTCTGCATACGTCAGCTTTCCTGCTCCTCTGATGCTGCCTGGCCTGCTGTGTTCATCCAGCTCCACACCATGTTATCTATACACAGTACTTGCCGTCTAGTCTCATCAAGATTCTGTATAATTGTAGTAAGACTTCTTTGCTTTTATATTTCAATCTTTTAGCATCCTTAACTTCCAGAATGGTTTCCAGGACTGGTAGATACTAATATACTGTTCTTGCAAAACATTTTTCAAAATAAAACAAAGTCGCTGGCCTGAGATGTAGTGAAAATTGATCCTTAAGTAAGTATTCCAAATTAAAATTACAGACTTCAACCTCAAACGAAAAGAACACCTGCAAAAGAAAATCCTGTTCTCCTTTGCATTTACCATCAAGCATTGCTGCTTTTATTAACAACTCCATTTGAAATCAGCATCATGAAAAGATTAGATCATTGCCAGAGTCTTACAATTTTAATATTTTCACATCGAGGACAAAGCAGGCGCTTGATTGGCACCACATCCACAAGCACCCTCTCCCTCCACCACCGACACTCAGTAACAGCAGTGTGTACTATCTACAAGATGCACTGCAGAAATTCACCAAAGATCCTCAGACAGCACCTTCCAAACCCACGACCACTTCCATCTCGAAGGACAAGGGCAGCAGATACATGGGAACACCACCCCGAGCAAGTTCCCCTCCAAGCCACTCACCATCCTGACTTGGAAATATATCGCCATTCCTTCTCTGTCACTGGGTCAATATCCTGGAATTCCCTCCCTAAGGGCACTGTGGGTCAATCCACTGCCATGGTTCAAGAAGGCAGCTCACCACCACCTTCTCAACTAGGAACAGGCAATAAATGCTGGGCCCAGCCAGCAACACCCACATCCCATGAGTGATTTTAAATGTGTTCCTGGTGCTTTGAGTAATCATGAAAATTTTGACCCTGATCATGAAGTTAAACCAGTGGGAATGAGATAGTACCACCCCACCAACCTCCGGATCCAACACATCATCCTCCGACACTTCCGCCATCTGCAATCCAATCCCACCACCAAAGACATTTTTCCCTCCCCACCCTTATCTGCTTTCCGGAGGGACCACTCTCTCCGTGACTCCCTTGTCTGCTCCACACTCCCCTCCCTCCCCACCACACCCAGCACTTTTCCCTGCAACCGCAGGAAGTGCTACACCTGCCCCTACACCTCCTCTCTCACCCCCATCCCAGGCCCCAAGAAGATTTTCCACATCAAGCAGATGTTCACCTGCACATCTGCTAATGTGGTATACTGCATCCGCTGTTCCCGTTGTGGCCTCCTCTACATCGGGGAAATCAAGTGGAGGCTTGGGGACTGCTTTGCAGAACACCTACGCTGGGTTCGCACTAAACAACTGCACCTCCCAGTAGCAAACCATTTCAACTCCCCCTCCCATTCCTCAGACGACATGTCCATCCTGGGCCTCCTGCAGTTCCACAACGATGCCACCCGAAGGTTGCAGGAACAGCAACTCAAATTCCGCTTGGGAACCCTGCAGCCCAATGGTATCAATGTGGACTTCACAAGCTTCAAAATCTCCCCTCCCCCTACCGCACCCCAAAACCAGCCCAGCTCATCCCTGCCTCCCTAACCTGTTCTTCCTCCCACCTATCCCCTCCTCCCACCTCAAGCCGCACCTCCATCTCCTACCGACCAACCTCATCCCGCCCCCTTGACCTGTCTGTCCTCCCTGGACTGACCTATCCCCTCCCTAACTCCCCACCTACACTCACCTTTACTGGCTCCATCCCCACCTCTTCGACCTGTCTGTTTCCTCTCCACCTACCCTCTCCTCTATCCATCTTCTATCCGCCTCCCCCTCTCTCCCTATTTATTTCAGAACCCCATTCCCCTCCCCTTTTCTGATGAAGGGTCTAGGCCTGAAACGTCAACCTCTCTGCTCCTATGATGCTGCTTGGCCTGCTGTGTTCATCCAGCCCTGCACCTTGTTGTCTCGGATTCTCCAGCATCTGCAGTTCCTACTATCTCTGAGACAATGTAAATTATCAGGTTCTCTAAACACTTTCCTCAAATCTGCTTTACATTTTGGTTCCAATCCAAATTCCATAGAATCCACCCAGTGCCTTCAGTATTCCAGTCTTTCATGTGTGAGCGGCAATAGCCAGCATTTACTGCCTTTTGAAGGAAGTGTCTTTCAGACGATGGTTAAGAGTCAATTATATTGCTGTGGGTCTGAAGTCACCAAACCAAGTAAGAATGACAGATTTCCTTTCCTAAAGGACTTTAATGAACCATACAGAGTTTTCATATCAATTGACAGTATTTGTCATGGTCATCATTGCTGAGACTAACTTTATAGATCAGATAGAGTCATACAGTTGTACAACACAGAAACAGAGTCTTTGGCCCAACTTGCCTACGCTGACCAAGCTTCCCAAACTAAACTAGTCCCATTTGCCTGTCTTTGGCTCATATCCCTCTCAACATTTTCTATTCATAAACCTATCCAAATGTCTTTTACATGTTGTAACTGTACCTGCATAAATCACTTCCTCTGGCAGTTCATTCCACATATTAACCACCCTCTATGAAAAAGTTACCCCTCAGGTCCCTTCCAAATCTTTCCCCTCTCACCTTAAAAATGTGTCCCCTACTTTTGAACTTCCCTACCCAAGGGAAAAGATCTTTTGCTATTCACCTTATCTATGCACCTGATAATTTTATAAACTGCTATAGGGTCACCCCTCAACCTCCTACGCTCCAGTGAAAAAAGTCCCAGCCTATCCAGCCTCTCCCTGTAACTCAAACCCTCCATTCCCGGCAATATCCTTGTAAATCTTTTCTGAACCTCTCCAATTTAATAGTATCCTTCCTACAGCAGGGGAACCAGAAGTGGACACAGTACTCCAAAAAGGCCTCACCAAAGTCCTATTTAACCACTACATGACGTCCAAACTCCTATACTCAACAGTCCGAGCAATGAAGACAAGCATGCTAAATGCCTTCTTAACCATCCTGTCTACCTCTTGTGCAAATTTCAAAGAATCATGTGCCTGAACCCCTAGATCTCTCTGTTCTACAACAGTACATAGGGCCCTATTGTTGTCTGTATAAGCCCAGCCTTTGTTTTACCAAAATGCAACACCTCACATTTATTCAAACTAAACTCCATCTGCCATTCCTCAGCTGATTGGCCCAACTGATCAAGATCCCTCTGTAATCTTTGATAAACTTCTTCATAGTCCACTATACCACCAATTTTGGTGTCATCTGCAAACATACTAACCATGCTTCCTAAATTCTCATCCAAATTGCTTATATAAATGACAAGCATCAGTGGAAGTATTCATTGAATTTAAAATTCCACCAGTCCCTGAGGTGGGATTTGAAACCGTGTTCTTGGAGCATTAGCCTGGGCCTACTGGATTCCTACTCCAGTGACATCACCACAAACGCCATCATCCTGAGCTCTGGAGTTTAAACATAGCCGAACGTGATCTGATGATTGTAGGGTTTTCAGTAATACATTTAGGGAGGACCTGCCCATTCAAACTTGATTGCTTGTTACTTATTAGGAAAAATAACCAATAAACCCTTTCTGATGTTAATGTCTGTTATATTTTGAAATCCCTTCAAGGTTATTGCTAGACAACACACTGACAGTTTCTTCCCATTTGTGTGATTTTTGCCTCCAATATACTCATTGATTGTTTTTAAGGTGTGGTAAATTGATTTTTGACTAACTCGAGGATCAAGAGTGGGTGGAAATGTATAATTGAGGCCACAGTCAGAACTATCATGATCTTATTGAACAGCGAAATAAACATAATAAAAACCAAAAGAACTGCGGATGCTGTAAATCAGGAACAAAAACAAAGTTGCTGGAAAAGCTCAGCAGGTCTGGCAGCATCTG
>NC_063332.1:174390878-174414938 GCF_021869965.1 Rhincodon typus
CATAGGAGCAGGAAGGCTGACGTTTTGGGCCTAGACCCTTCATCAGTATCCCTTGAATTTAAGTCATTTCAATCATCTTTAAACATTTAATTATGAAAGCAAATTTTACCGCAAAAATTGGCTGCTAATTTGGAAATATTTAAAACTTGAAATTTCTGACAAGGAATATTTTTTTCGTCATTTATGCAAGGAAGTTCTTGAGGGTACAGCTTTAATATCAATTCATCTTCATTAAATAACTGATTACAATATTTAGAAGACCTTTTTGAAGATTGTTCGACATTAAGTTGTTCAATCACTTCCTTACTGTTCAGCCCTTTGAAAATAAAAACTGGTCACACGTACAGAAATTATACAACTTTCTAAGTGGCTGAGTAGAGGGGACTAATTCTTTTCTTTTCATGCCTTAGTTTATACACATTTAACATCTTTTTTTTTCCCCACTAATAACAAGTTTTTGGCTTTTGCACTGGTCAGCTGTTATCTGCCCTCTTGCTCCTCACCTGCTAAGACTGCCAAAAATATTTTAAAAAAGCTGTTTTCCAACACCTCTCACTTCTGAAGTAGAATTGAAACAAACTTGAAACATTACCTACGTTTCCTCTGTCCACAGTTGCTGCAAGGACCTGCTGAGTTTCTCCAGCATTCTCTGTTTTTAATATGCCTGGGCTAGTTTGAACGCTGAATTGGCTGATCTATGCTCGTTGGTTAATCTTGGGCATGGTAATTGGCCACACAACATTAACAGGGAAAGTTAGCCAGTGATAAAAAACAAAGTTGCTGGAAAATCTCAGCAGGTCTGTCAGTTCTGAGGAAGGGTCACCGGACCCGAAACGTTAACTCTGTTTTCTCCTTCACAGATGCTGCCAGACCTGCTGAGCTTTTCCAGCGAAATAAACATGATGGGCCGAGTGGCCCACACCTGCTTCTAATTCCTATGTTTGTATGTGGGACAATCTATGCTGCCTTGGAACCCGACATAGATGGACGCAGACTAGCTGTCATTCTGTGGAGTTATATTTTAATGATCTGATGCTCAGTGTGCAAGCCATTTGGGGAGCCAATGGCCTAGAGCTAGACTGTTAATCCAGAGATAGGTAATGTTCTCGGGATCTGGGTTCAAATCCACGGCAGATGGTGGAATTTGAATTCAATAAAAACCTGGAATTGAGCATCTAATGATGACCATGAATCCATTGACAATTGTCAGGGGGAGAACCCATCTGGTTTACTAATGTCCTTTAGGGAAGGAAATCTGCCATCCTTACCTGGTCTGACCTACACCTGACTCCAGACCCACAGCAATGTGGTTGCCCCTCTGGGCACTTAGGGATGGGCAATAAATGCTGCCTGGCCAGTGATGCACACAATCCCATGAATGAAGTTTTTTTAAAAATTGTACCATTATTCACTGAATATAATGGCATCTGCTCTTCAACTTGCCCCCTTTGCATGTTTTCGGGGCTCAGATTAAACAATTAGGTTACTACAGAGGAGCATACTTGAGGTAAAGTGTCAAGCTTTAAGTGATCTGAGGTAAGATGGGATATGAGGCCTTTATGATAGAGTGATGATATCAGCATGATAGAGGTATACTGGCAAACTAACTCTGAGACATGACCATGCGCTATCCGATTAAAACTTCGCTGAAGCATTTGTTGTTTTCTTGGTGCAGTGGACAGTGCTCGGTGAGAATCAGAAAGTTGTAGGTTCAAGCTCTGCTTCAGTGACCTGAGCGCACAATCTAAGCTGAGAAAGTGCTACTCTGCCAGAGGTGCCTACTTCCCTGTGAGATGTTTAACTGCTTCATTGGATCTTGGATGGGCCCAAACGATCTCGTGGGGCTGTGCTGAAATGGTAGGGCAGGGCGTGTGAAAATGGAGTCTTTTTTTGTGGTGACCTAACGGATATTTATTCTTCAGCCAATATTAATAAAAGCAAGTAATCTGGTTGTTATCACATTGCTGCTTGTGGGAGCTTGCTGTGCACATTTACCCATGTTTTCTACATTTCAAACATGAATACACTTCAAAAGCACTTCATTAGCTGCGGAGGGCTTTAGATAATCCTGAGGGCATAAAACTGATTTGTGCCTTAATTTTTATCCTTTTTGTTTTTAGTTTTCCTTGCCTTAAATCTTTGACACCAATATCCCAGAAGTGTGTAAACTCAAGGAAAGTCTTAATAAAAATTGAAAGAACTGCGGATGCTGTAAATCAGGAACAAAAACAGAAGTTGCTGGAAAAGCTCAGCAGGTCTGGCAACATCTGTGAAGAGAAATCAGAGTTAACGTTTCAGGTCCGGTGATCCTTCCTCTGAAGGAAAGTCTGTCTGTTACTAACGGAACTCAGCTGCCTCCTTGAGCAGAGGGTGGTGGAGTCAAAATGAAATAGCTCAGAGCCTTTCAATTCAGGGTCAGTTGTGGCTCATTGCAACTTACTTCACTCCATGGCACACATTCCCTGCCTCGCATTGAGGAGATATCGAGTTGTCTGCTTTGCAAAAGAACAAGTTCAGGTTGGGGCTGTCACGAAAAAGGAGGAGAAGACATGAGGCGAGTGCCTTCAGACATCTGAGTTGGAGGCTTTGAAAAGGTTAAATGAGTGGCAGGAAGGAAATCATTTTGTTGCAATTGACTGAGCTAGTTTGAGTGAAAAAATAACTATTTAGTTCCTCTCAATACTGGTACAAAGTTTATAATGCGAATTAAAATATCAATTTAATCTGGCCTTATTCTTATTGTCCACTTCTTTTGGAACTATCCCCCAATAATTCTTGTGCTTTTTAACAGTTTGAGCATCAAGCCTTTGGAGTGTATGTTTCTAGTTTGGATGTGGGGAGTCTCCTTCAGTCAGGCTTGGTACAGTTCAATGTCGAGTAAACCTTACTTCTCATCTCTCAGAAACCAACTGCCTTACACTTTCCTGCAGCTGTGAGACCTTTCCTCCATTGATTAGCCTTACCAACTGTGGAAGGATGCGTTCCTGGAGGTTTCATCACTTGGTCTCTCACCTCCTTGACCTTGCTGCGAATTCAGTGTCTTGCGGATATTGACTCTTGGTGTCTCCAGACCAGCTGTGGTGAGAGCTGGCAATTCTAAAGCCTCAATGATGTTCCCAAACTCTGAGCAATTGGAGAATTGCCCAACGGTATAGGGCCCTAATGGTCAGTGAGAGAGAGGGGTGAAGTGGTAGACAGAGAAGGAATTATCATCTGATTTATCAAAGAAGGATTTAAATCTGGGTCCTGGAGGTAAAAATCATTGCATGGAATTGTGGAATGTGCAAGCATGAATCTTCAAGCCTGCAGCAATATTTATTTTTGTTTGAGTTACTCCTAGTCTCCTGATTTCCTGCACCTTTTTACCATCTTTCTTTCCAAGGATAGTTCTAACTTCTTTCTTTGTTTCAAGTAACTATCACTGTTTATTACGGTGATTATTCTTGTGCTTGACTGGAGGGGACAAAATTCTGTGCCCAAAGGGATGTGGAAGCTCAGTCATTGAGTATGTTCAAGACAGGGATCAGTAACATTCGAAAGTCATCAAGCCATGCGAGGATAGTGTCAGAATATGGCATCAAGGCACATGATCAGCCATGATCCAGAATGGCAGAATAGGCTCAAGGGGCTGAATGGCCCGTTTTTTAATGGATGAAGTAGAGTTCATGAAAGACACTGTAGAAATACGAGTTGTGGATTCTAACCACTGACTGCGTGGAATTTTTTGCCTCCCTGGAGGGATTGAGAAGGGGAAATTATGGGGTGAGTTGTCCCTGGAGAGAACCTGTCCCTTCCTCTTGCAATAACATGATGAATGAGAAAGACCAGGGCTGATTTGTTTGATTGACCAGTGATTAAGGCTCGTAACTGGCCAATCAGCAATTGCTTTAGGGCCTCAACGTGCTACTTTCTGGATTACCTGCCTGGCCAGTAGATGAGAAAGGTGGTTAGTTTTTTTTCATGTGGAAATCAGGGTGACCTGCCTGCTGGGTTCAGGTAAAGGAGTCTCCAATTGCCCCAATCTGGGGACAGTCGGCATGGATGGCAGGCAAGGGCAGGGTGGTCTCTGAAAGCTATTCCCTTGTACTTGTCTTCTACACCCACTGCTTTCCCCCACGTTCCCCCCAGGGAGGGAAATTTGCCATCCTTACCTAGTCTGGTCTCCATGTGACTCCTGACCCACAGCAATGATTTAATTCGATTTGATTCGATTTATTGTTGTCATATGCACCTAAGTACAGTGAAAAGCTTTGTTTTGTGAGCAATACAGGCACATCATAGGGTGCTTAGACAGAGTGAGACATACAGGTTACACTTCACAGGAAGTGCACAAAGCAAGATCAACATTATTTGAAGTTAGAGAGGTCCACTCAGCAGTCTAATAATTCCAGGGAAGAAGCTGTTCTTGAGCCTGTTGGTGCATGTGTTCAAGCTTCTGTATCTTCTGCCTGACAGAAGAGGTTGTAGGAGAGCATTACTGGGGTGGGAGGGGTCTTTGATGATGTTGGCAGCCTTTCCGCGGCTACGAAAGATGTAAATGGAGTCCATAGATGGAAGGTTGGCTTCTGTGATGGTCTGGGCTGTGCACACCACCTTCTGTAGTTCCTTACGGTCCTGGGCAGAGCAGTTGCCATACCAGGCCGTTATGCACCCAGTATGCTTTCAATGGTGCATCTGTAGAAGTTGGTGACATGTCAAATTTCCTGAGCTGCCTGAGGAAGAAGAGGCGTTGTTGTGCCTTCTTGACTGTTGCATATACGTGGGAAGTCCAGGACATGTCATCAGTTATTGTCACTCCAAGGAACTTGATGCTCGCCACCCTCTTAACCTCGGTTCTGTTGATGTAGATGGGGGCGTGTTCTCGTCCTTTCGTTCTGAAGTCAATGATCAGTTCTTTTGTTTTTCCAACATTGAGAGAGAGATGATTATCATTGCATCATGACGCCAAACACTCTATCACCTTCCTGTATTCTGATTCATTGATGTTTAATATCCGTCCTACCAAGGTGGTGTCATGAGCAAACTCGTAGATGATGTTTGCACGGAATGTGGCTACACAGTCATGAAAGTATAGGGAATACAGTTGGGGCATGAGAACGCATCCTTGCGGTGTGCCAGTTTTGAAGCTTATAGTGGTGGAAGTGCAGTTGTCTATCTTCACTGTGGTCTGTGGGTCAGGAAGCTCAAGATCCAGTTGCAGAGAGCAGAGCAGGGACCTAGATCTGAGTTTTTGAGATCAGTTTGGTAGAGATTGTGGTGTTGAAGGCAGAGGTGTGGTCGATGAGTAAGAGTCTTGCATACACGTCCTTGTTGTCCAGGTGGTCCAGGGATGAGTGCAGGGCTATGGAAATGGTTACTGTTGTGTACCTGTTACGTTGGTAGGCAAATTACAGGGGATCGAAGCAGGTTGGGAAGCTAGGCGTAATGTGGACCATGACCAGCATCTCAAAGCACTTCATGGTTATGGAGGTCAGAGCCAATCTGCTTCAGCTTGAGCTGCTCCCAGAAATGGCTGAGCAAAGCTGATCCATTTTTACTTTTTCACGCGACATGGGTGTCACTGGCCAGGCCCAGCATTTATTGCCTGTCCCTGGTTGCCCCTTGAGAAGGTGGTCATGAGCTGCCTTCTTGAACCACTGCAGTCCACGTACCCACAATTCCGTTAGGGTGGGAATTCCAGGATTTTGACCCAGCAATACTGAAGCAAGGGTGAATAATTTCCGAGTCAGGATGGCGAGTGGCTTGGAGGTGATGATGTTCCCATGTATCTGCTGGCCTTGTCCTTCTAGATGGAAGTGATTGTGCGTTTGGAAGGTGCTGTCTGAGGATCTTTGGTAACTTGCTTCAGTGCATCTTGTAGATAGAAGCTGCAAGGTGTACTGAGCGTCAGTGGAGGAGGGAGTGGATGGTACTAATCAAGCAATTGCAGTCAAGAAAGCTTCTTTTGATCAAATACAGTGAGGGATTTAATTTTGATTTAATTTGATTTATTTATTGTGGTCACGTGTACCTAAGTACAGTGAAAAGCTTTATTTGCAAGCAGTACAGGCAGATCACAGTAAGCAAGGACATACAGAGCGAGAGGGCACTTAGACAGAGTGAGGCATACAGGTTACATTGCACAGGAGGTGCGCAAAGCAAGATCAACTTTAACAGGAACAACATTATTAATTTTTACAGACTTAGAATTTCGGTTTAAAGTGTGGAATGGTTGTAGGATCTGCTGTAGTGAGCTCACAGGGATTGTACGGTGTCAGGACCATCTTGAGTCATTATTAACGATAAATCTTGGTTTGAGCCACATCCTATGATTGCCTGATGAGTTTATTTCATTATGAAACTGCTGACAAGTAGAAACAACATGATCATTATTTACCAGATTGCAATTCTTCATAATTGTGAGTTCCACCAGGTCATTTCTTAATCACTGGGTCTAACGGCAGGGAAATGAACCTCTAGCTTTCTAAGCTTTGCCCCATAAATGGAAGACCTAGGCAGCATTCCCAGCTCCCTCGCTCCCTCACTCCCTCCCATACACACACGCACACACACCACTCTCTGCTCCGTCCCATCACATAGTATTTAAATAATTGAGTCAGCTTCCTCTTTCTGTTAGCGTATTGTACAATTCAACAAGCTTGGGTCCAGTTCTGCTTGTTTCACATCTTATCTGCTTGAGGTTTTGCCTGAACCAGCACAATTAGATGGTGGTATGACCAAATCCAGCCGTTGGACTCTTCTGACCTGAGGTTGGTAACAAACATTTGTGATAATCAGCCTCCTAATGCCCCCCCAACCTTGCCAACCCCACTTGCTATAAATAATCGTGATCAGGAACTCGAGAACAACTTGTGGGAATGTTTGTTGCAAATTTATTTCCTGTTTGATTCCTTTCTAAATTACTTTAGTGCAATGTACAGAAACCTTCTCAAGGTTGGTGATGGGGCAATCAACCCTATTTTTTCCAATGATGCCCATATCTTGTGAATTAATGAAAGTGATCTAGTTCTGGTTGATCAGCTGTTTGTCACTGTGCACTGACCATCTTAATCCTTTTCCAAGATTCAACTCAGTGAAAATTCATTGCTGTTTCCATTGAATCTCTTACAATCTCTCAATCTCTTTGTGGCGGTAAAAATGAGTAGCTCTACTCCTGGGTAAATGGTTTTTGCCTTGAAACAATCAATTTTAGCTAGAAATTACAGATTCGTGTTTTCGTTTTACATGTGCTTTATTTTAAACTTGCAGTTTTCTTTTTGTTGTCGGTGACATTTTGACATTTTTTTTGCTGGTTTTTCCCTCTGGACGCTAGCTCAGACCAAGCCCCTTTCCTGCACTATTTTAATTTTCATCATTTGCGATTCGTGGTTGTGAGATGTGGATATAGTGCAGACAGTTTTACAACCAAGTTAGAAGAGACTTCAGTATTGAGGTTCCTAAATTTAATAACTCCTGAATTTTTTTTAAATGGTTTTATGCTGAATTATTTACTAATTTGCACAACTGACTTGTAAATGTACTTTCATAAAATTCTCTGATGCATATGCTCCTCATGTCAAAGGGCTGAGGTTAAATCTTGTTTAGGTGGTTAAAGACCATTAAGGAGGAAAAGGTTGGGGAATTTGACACAAAACCCTTAAAAATCCTCAAGTAGTGAGTCTCTCTAATGTGCCTGAATCCTGCACTGGAGTGGTGGATGAATAATTAGCTGAGCTGATAATCAGAGAGAACAGTAAACAGTACAAAAGGAATCTCCTTTAGCTGCACCCATGGAACTACAGAGACTGCGAGCAGGGAGAACAAATATCGAATAGAAATTGAAATATCTAATAATAGATCTTAAATGAGGAATCTCTGACTCAGCTGTTAGCAGAAGCAGTGCTGTTGATATCACTTTATACTCATTTTGTGATATTGATAGTGTCGAGCAACTTCTTCATTTTAGCTCATTTTGCTAACAGTTTATTATTCCATTGGCCTAAACAGGTTCTGTAACTAATTTGTTGCACGATCACAAAAGTTTGGAGTTTTCACTGGAAGTGCACACACAGCATCTGAAATATTTACTGTGAATTTTCCAGTCTGATACATATCATGAAAGATTCTTATGAATCGGAGATAATGCAGACCGACAGAAAAGTGATACTTCTGCAATTTGTGAGATGGCAGGTTGTGAATTTCTGTAACTAGCTTCAGCATAACGATTGAACTGAGGAGGTCAAAATTTTTTGTAAACAGTTAGGAAGTAGCTTTCAAAGGAAAGGAAGATGAAGAATAGTGAAACATGACTGCACTGGGATAAGGATTGAAATAAAAGAGTCAGCATTGGGGGAAAGCATTTTAAAGTTCTGTGATTAGTCTTAGATCCAGTTGAGGTGTATGAATTATCTAGTGAATGTGTGGAATTTTGCCGTAAGTACCTGTTAGAGGATTCCCAGTGGTAAGAATCACCTCTACCTGATTCAGAGCCTGAGTGATTTTTAAGTAACAACCTCTAAGACATAACACAGTGTGGAGCTGGAGGAACACAGCAGGCCAGCAGCATCAGAGGAGCAGGAAAGTTGACATTTCAGGTCAGGACCCTTCTTCGGAAATGGGGGCGGGAGAAGGTAGGTGGGATGGTGATTGGTCAGTGCAGGTAGGAAGTGGCGGGGATTGGTCATTGAGATGGGAGGAGCAGATAGGTGGGAGAGAAGATGATAGCTAACAACAGTAACGTACAACTGTTCAACAGCATTACCTTAGATAACAAGCAGCTACTATAAAATGGGATCGGTTAGATCAATAGGCTGGATGGCTGGTTCATGATGCAGAGTGAGCCCACTGCATGGGTTCAATTCCCACATTGCATGAGAGTCCATCCTTCTCAACCTCTCCCCTCACCTGAGGGTTAAGCCTCTACCAGTCATCTGTATAATCTCAGAGCAGCATTATGGTCATCTGGGCTGATGGTAACTTTACAGATTTACTTTATCTTGTGTTTTGGAAATATAGAATATTTAAACTAGGAAAGGACTGGTGAATCACAGCAGGACAGGCCGCACAGAGTCATAGAGATGTACAGCATGGAAACAGACCCTTTGGTCCAACTTGTCCAACTTGACCAGATATCCTAAATTAATCTAGTCCCATTTGCCAGCAACTGTGGGGATATCTGTCGTCTTTGATTAGAACAGGAAAATATGACAGATGTACAGACATTGTACAAGGTTAGGAGAACCCGGGAGAGGTGGTGACAGGGCAGGTTTGTGGATGGATGGAAAGCAGCAGATGTTAGATGAGTAGCAAAATCAATTACAAGTTGCTCCTGACCAAGGTGAAATGGGGACAGTGGTTATCTTCTGAAATTTCTGAACTTGTTATTGAGTCTGGAAGGCTGTAAAGTGCCTAATCACCTTTCCTTGAGATTCTGCATGTAGTTTAAACAGTTAACATAATTATAGTTAATCTAAGAAGCAATTAATTTAACCTCCACGATGATCAAACTTGTAATCTTCAAATCAAGAGAGCTCTGACTGTTTGCCAGAGAAATCCAACATTTGGAAGGACCATTTCCCACCGTTACGCTAGTCCTTGACCTGAAATGTCATCCCTCCAGGCCAATACCATGTCCTGCCTGAACACCTCCACCCTGCCCCACAAGCTTCGTTTATTGTGCTATAACACATGGCACAATCAACTTCGGCTGTGTGGGCCTTCAGAGTTCTGATTACTTTACATCAATGACTTGTATTTAAATAGGGCCTGAAATATCACAAAATGTGCAATGCTGAGAAAAGGCATACTTTGTCCAAAATTTTCATCTTGCAGTCATCAGGACAACTTGCAAGAATGCCAATACAATGGGTACAAGACCAAAAACCCATGACAAAATGTTATTTTTTTCAGCAATACTCAAATACCGTACAACAAAAAGAGTAGTTGAACAGTGAATTGTCCTAAGGTGCAAAGTTAGAGAGCAAGACACATAAGGTGATGGGAGGAATGATGGTTGATAGGTAGGTGGACAAGGTAGGTTTTGAGGAGCATCTTAAAGGAGGAGAGATGGATGGAGGAACAGAGAGGTTTAAGGAGGGAATTCAAGAGATAAAGGGCAGCTGAATTGGGGATGCACAGGAGGCCGTAATTAGAGAAATGTGGAGAGCTCAGAGAATAGTGAGGCTGGAGGAGATTACAGAGAACTCAGAGAAAAATGAGGCTGGAAGAGATTATAGAGAACCCGGAGAATAGTGAGGCTGGAGATTACAGAGAGCTTGGAGAATCATGAGGCTGGAGGAGATTACAGAGATTGGGGAAGGTGAGGCCATAGAGAGAATTGAAAACAAGGATACGAATTTTAAAATTGCTGATGTTTAACCAGGCGCTAATGTAGATCACTGAGTGAAGAGTGCTGGTTGAACAGGACTTTGTGTGAGATGGGGCATGAGAAGCAGTGTTTTGGACAAACCCAAGTTTACAGAGGGGCAGCGGGGAGTAGGTTGGAATAGTCATGTGTAAAGGCATCACTGGTATGGATGAGAGTTTCAGCAATGGATGCATTGAGACAGGGATAAAATTGGTCAATATAATGGAGGTGGAAGTATGGGCTGAGCATTGACATGGATATGGGGCCTGGAACTCATCTTGTGGTTACACATGACAGCAAGTTAATGAATGTAGTGCGAAATTGTCAGACTGTTTCCAGGAGAAGGATGGCATCGGTATACACTGAGTGAAATTTGATACAGGATCAGAACAAGGAACTTGAGCTCTCGCATTATTTAATTGGAGAAATCCTGTACTGACCTTTGGATTCACAATCTGAGAATTTAGCCACAATAGAGGTGTTCAGGGAGATGCTGGGAGGCAGTAGATTCTCAATATTTTCAGTTGCTGAGGGGCCTTCCGACACGATCACTGAACCCGATGGGAACTTTCTCTCAAATGCCAGTGCTTGCCATCATTCTGAAACTGCAGTAATCTTTGTCTTGTAGTTTTCAAAATATCTTTTTGCTCAAACTAAAATCAACTTCCCTTTTCTCTGCATTAACTCTCTGACTAAAACACTAAAGCAAAACAAGCGGGGACATTTGACCATTAAAACTGTTTTGAAATATTCTAACAGGTCGTTTGTTAGTTTTGTGATTAATTATTGTCAGTTACAGCTACTGTTATGTGCTTAATAATCTGTGACTGTCTGTAATACTGGGAGCCTTATTAAACTGAGGAGCAATTGGAAGATCCGAGTCATTAACAACTTGAGTGCATAGGAAGATGGTATGGGAGGAGAAAGGGTCAAAAGGATCCTTTAGAGACAATTAGTGGTACTCCAAGGAACAATATGAAAGTTTGAGCCATGGGCATTGACTGAATTATTGGAATGTTGCTGCAGTTTGGAATCCAGCAATATCAAGTCCCCTTTAACCATCCCACCGCCACCCCTCCCCACTTCTCTGAGCTATGTTGGTTCCTAGTCCTGCAATGCCTCATGTTTAAAGTTCTTATTCTTGATTTCAAATCCCACCATGGTTTCATCCTCCTTCTTCCAGCTCTCTGAGATCTCAGGGTCCCTCCAATTCCGTGCATCCCTGATTTCCATTGATCCACCTTTGGTGGCGATTCCTTCAGCTGCTTTGGTCCTAATCGAATCTGGTGATTCCAATTCAAAAACCTGTCCACTTCTGTCCCCTCCTTTAAATTCCTGCCTTAAATGGACCCTTTGGGCCAATATAATATCGCCCTTGCAACATGGCACCAGGTTTTTTTCATATGTTGCTCCTGCAAAGTGCCAGGGGCTGCTTTATTAACAGTGAGAAGTGGAATTGTGGAAATAATCCCTTGGAGCTGGAAGGTGATAAGTAAAGGAACAGGCATTAACTTATAATAGTACAAAGGCAACTGACCAATCAGACTAAGAATCTCAATACGTGATAAATACACAATATGATTAGCCATTCACAAATATTTCTCCTCCTTCTCCACTCCAACCCAGCTTTCCAAATATATTTGGGTTTGATATTCTGTATCCACCTCCATCCATGTGCTTTGCTATATTAAAGGTGCTGTACAAATGCATGTTGTTGTTGTTTTGCTTCACTGCAGTAAGTCAAGTAGATTTTTGTTTACCTGGATGGGAATGAATGAGAGAAGGTGATGAGTTTAGACTGCTGTATGAGCTATCCCTCTGTTTACGCTCATAACTCTGTTTGGAGCTGGGTAGATGGCGGGTTGAATGATTAAATGTCCAACTAAATCTTCAGACCAGAACTCATCAACCACGTGATTTTTGATGATTACCAGCAAAGCACTGAGGGCAGGGTAGGTAGCATTGAGAGAGAGAGTACCTTTATAACCACAAAGTAAACCTTAACCACAAGATACTTAACACAATCTATGACAAATGCATTGAATTTTAAGAACAAATTGATTGTCAGCCACATGGAAAGGTTGAGTTATTCTAATTGATGGCCTTTAATGGAATTTGGAAAAGCGATAGCTTTTTTTTATATTTGGTCCTTGAATTCTCTTATTTTACCCTTGCATGTTGACCTCCCACCCCACAACATCCACCCCCACTCCCACCCCACCTGCCCCCTCAATCCTCCATGACATTATTCTTTGATGTGATCCAGTTCTTTGTCTGATGACGATTCCATAAAGCACCTTGGGACGTTTTGCTGTGTTAAGTGTGTGATAAAATCTTTCAGGCAAAAGTTTAAGCAGGTGATAAAATGGTCATGAAAACTTTTTTGCTTGATGAGCAATGTGTAAGGGGGCCTAAAAGTATGTTTCTTTAATTCATTCTCCGGGATACAGGCTTCACTGGTAAGAAATATTTTCGCTGTTTCATCACTGAAAACCCTGGAATACCCTCAGCTATGCTGTTGGTATTTGCATCTTAAGAACCTGAAATGTAGCCATTCAAGAAGGCAGCGTGCTACCACCTTCCCATGGCAGGATGGGCAATAAACACTGAGGCTTGTCATCAAAGCTCATATTCCTAATAAAAATAACCTTCCTCAAATTCTGGAGTTGTAAACTGAACTGCCAACTTTGTCTGTAACCATCATGTAGTTGGTGTAAGCTTTGCACTGTAGAATATGAGTGATGTCCTTGTTAATCTTCTGTTAGTGAGTTACTCAGTCCAAGGTTTTTATTGATGATTATGAGAGAAGTGAACACTGGATGTTCCTGCCTTGTCTGATTTATAATGAGCATGTTGTGTCCCTCTCTCTGACCAGTTGGTACCACTACGATCTCTCTCGACACGCTGCTGAGGCCATTCTCCTTTCCAATGGGAAGGATGGGAGTTACCTTCTGAGAAAGAGTCAAGATGGCCCAATGTTGTACGCATTGTCAGTGAGGTAAGTGTATCCAACATGGGTGCACAGTTGTTGGATTATAGAGCAGGACTTTACACAGAGGGTGGGCTTCCTACACCCTAGCCTAAACATTACAGGGAAACACTGCCTCCATTTAGCCAACGTATTTATTTTAATTTTTTGGGCCACAGCCATAATGGAGACGGGTCATCTGTCTGCTTCATGGAGCTGCCAACCAATTGGAGGCCACTAACTCCTCACCACCATGGCAGGCCAAAGGGTCTGTTTCTGTACTGTATGACAGTGCCAGCAGGAGTGGTGGTCAGTGCTGGTACTGCAAGTAGAACAGGAGGAAGGGTTTCACCAATGGACCTGAACCGGCTGGTCAGTCTGACACCTCTCAACGGCCAGACTGAGAGGTCCCAGTGAGTTGTAGGGGGAGGTGAGGAGTGCGCGTTGCACTGGACATTGGGCGTAATGTGGATGTTGGGAGGCAAAACTGTCACAACAGGAAAGAAAACAGTAAAACTTAGAAATGAATGTACTTGTTGTGCTAGACCTTAATTTTAAAGATAGAATAAAGTAGAAATGCGGAGCTGGAGAACTCATTCAGCGTTTCAAATCCTCTTTGTTATTCTGTATGATTCCAGCTGATCTTCTATTCCATATCCCATACTCCTTGATGCCTTTAAAATGTACATTTTTCTTTCTTAAATGTGTTGTGTCTTGCCCTCCACGGTCTTCTGTGGTAGAGAATTCCACCGCTTCACTACACTCTGGGTGAAGAAATGTTTCATCATCTCAGTACTCAACGATCTATCCTGTATCCTGAGACTGTGTTCACCGCCAACCCGTGCCCCCCCCCCCCACCCTCCACCGCCCCCCACCCCAGATTGAGACTCCCTACCCAGGAAAAACAACTTCTCTACATCTACTCTGTCCAGTACAATAACATATGACATAAAAGACAAATCAGACCGGTATGTGTGCCATTCACTAGTTTTAATGGTTTTCTTTCTTCCTCTGGGGTAGGAGTGGAAGCTGCCAACCAATACAGGAGGCCAGGGAGAGAGAGTGTGTTAACTACAAGCATTTCTAAATGTGGCAAAAATGAGTCATAATGGACTCAAAGTCATCTCTGTTTTCTCTTTATACAGATGCTGCCAGAACTGCTGAGGTTCTTCAGCAATTTCTGTTTTAGTTCTAAATATCAGATTGTTTTGAATGTCGAGATGCTTATAATCTGCAAGCTAGTACCTAAAAGAGTGGTAGGAGCAGATTCATAAGTAACGTTCAAAGAGGAAATAGATAAATACTTCAAATAGGAAGGATGTTGTGAAACTTGAAAGGGCTCAGAAAAGATTTACAAGGACATTGCCAGAGTTGGAGGATTTGAGCTATAGGGAGAGGCTGAAAAAGCTGGGACTATTTTTCCTGGATCGTCGGCAGCTGAAGGGTGACCTTTATAGAGGTTTATAAAATCATGAGGGGCATGGATAGTGTCAATAGGCAAGGTCTTTTTCCCCAGGGTGGGGGGAGTCCAAAAGTAGAGGGCGTAGGTTTGAAGTGAGAGGGGAAAGATATAAAAGGGACGTAAGGGGCAAAGTTTTCACATAGAAGATGGTGCGTGTATGGCATGAGCTGCCAGAGGAAGTGGTGGAGGCTGGTACAATTACAACATTTAAAAGGCATCTGGATGGATATATGAATAGGAAGGGTTTAGAGGGATATGGGCCAAATGCTAGCAAATGGGACTAGGTTTATATAGGATATCTGGTCAGCATGGACAAGTTGGACTGAAGGGTTTGTTTCCATGCTGTATATCTCTATGACTCTAAATGCAGGGCTATGTTGATAGAGAAGAGGCAGTGGAACTAATTGGAAAACACATTCAAAGAGTCAGCATAGGAACAGTTTTAAATTTGCGATACAACAGAGAAGGAATCTCTTAAATTGCTCTTCTCATAGCCATTGTGTTTTTTTAATACTGGAGATTTAGGAATGGGTTATATTTGGAGTATGGATGAACTGGAACTAGGATAACACATAGACTGGCATCACTGGATTTGATAACCGTGACATCCAAATAGGAGTGAGAGGGTTAGATGTAAAATGTACAGCAAATTTCATGGTGTTTTTCTTCAGCTGAATGTGAAAAATCTTATTTAAGAAAAATGGGCAAATGGAGTTGAGGTCAACTCAGTCACAATCTCATTGAATGACAGCACTGAGGGACTGAATGGCCTTCCTGACTATATGATGCATGGAGGTTAAAAAAACAGAGCTCAGTTTCCCCAGGGATTCAGCTTCATTTCAGATTCAAACTGGTCATAAATCCATCAGACTAATCTGCAAGATCTTCTGGATGTTGATGAGGATAAAGGCTAGAGCAAAGTTTGGCACAGCACAGTGGCTCAGTGGTTAGCACTGCTGCCTCACAGCACCAAGGACCTGGGTTTGATTCCACTCTTGGGTGACCATGTGGAGTTTGCACATTCTCCCCGTGTCTGTGCGGGTTTCCTCCGGGTGCTCTGGTTTCCTCCCACAGTCCAAAGATGTGCAGGTTAGGTGGATTGGCCATGCTAAATTACCCACAGGGTCCAGGGATGTGCAGGCTGGATGGATTTGCCATGGGAAATGCAGGGTTATAGGGATAAGCTGCGTCTGAGTGGGATGCTCTTCAGAGGGCCGGTGTGGACTTGATGGGCCAAATGGCCTGCTTCCACACTATAGGGATTCTATTATTGTGTCTAGTGGCCAAGATCTTGAGAGATGTTAGAAAGCTGGTAACCATGCTGTAAAGTAAACCTACTGTAATAACCATTGAAGTTAACTAACGATGACAATCTTCCATTGCAGAGGCAAAGACTCAGTCAAACACTTCCAGATTGAACGGACCGAAAATTCAATTAAGTTTGGGTTTAATGAGTTTCGGTCACTATCGGACTTTGTCAACCATTTTGCCAATCAGCCGCTGATTGGCAGTGAGACAGGTAATCAGGTAGAACTTCCATCAGAAACACTGCTGTAATAAGGGCTGTTGTGGCACAGTGGTAGCGTCCATCCGCCTGGACCGAGGGATCTGGGTACAAGTCCCTACCTGCTCCAGAGGTGTGTAATAACATCTCTGAACAGGTTGATTAGAAAAAAGGTTAAATTTTTAAAAAAGATTAACAACTGCACTGCTATAATAAGGGCTTTTGTAGCACAATGGTAGTGTTCCTACCTCCAAGCCAAGATGCTTGGGTTCAAGTCCCATCTGCTCCAGATATAATAAAATATCCCTGAACAGGTAGATTAGAAAATGTCTACTTTTGTACTTGTTGAGCGCTTGTGGTGCAGTGCTGGTGTCTTTACCTCAGTGCCGGTAGGTTCATTTCTCAGAGGTAGTAGGAACTGCAGATGCTGGAGAATCTGAGACAACAAGGTGCAGAGCTTCCCTTGCTTCAGATTGACGACAAAATATCTGCATTGTTGTAATAGAGGGGCCCCAGGAAGCCTGGGTTCAGGTTTAACCTACCTCGGTCAGTCGTGTGGCATAACTTGGTGGAACTAGTTGATGAGAAAATCTCTACGTTGCTGTAATGTGACTTGGCCTTTAATAATTACTGTTATTTATGTTTCACAGCTTTTGTAAACGTTTCAGTTATGTTTTGTGGGTTTTCATTTACTTTAGGGTGATGAGATTTATTCTTTCATGCCTGTGTCATGATGACATTTGCCCCCCTCCCTCCCTCCCTCTGCAATCTCCTCCAGATCTTCAGGATGGTTAGCGGTAGATAATAAATGTTAGCCTAGCCAGCAGCATCCACATCCCATGAATAAATTTGAACCAAACTCTACAGCCCCAAAGCTCCCCATGAGACCTGTGCACGTTAAACTCCCATTGTGTGTGAGTTCCAAAAAAGAAATGACATGAAGTGTTGCCTCTGACCTCTGAGGTCCCAGCACTTCTCCAATTCCAGCCTTTTGAGTAACTCTGTTAACTAATGGTGGAGTAATTAAAATCAACCTAAAGAAAGGGCCAGTTTACAGGAACAATCATCCCTTGCACACAGCTCGCTAAGTTCAAGACAAGCCTTTGCAACTTTACTCCCATCTGCAGTAAATGGAAGAATGCAAAGCAACTGGATAAAGGCTTACGGCTCATCAATCCTATTTCTAATTTGCATTTCATATTGTCAACTATATCCCATTTAGTTAAAACCTGGGACACTTTAAGGTGTTACCACCGAAATGACTTGAGGCAAATTCAGTGGCTGCTTTGTAAACCCATTATATTTTAATATAGTTCACAGCACCATTTTTACAATAGCTGATAATCTTATTCAAACTTAACCCAATATGTGTTCCTGTTGTAATTTTCTGTTGATTGAAAGGACTCCCAATGATGTCAGTTGATTCCTTGAAGTTAATTAAGCAAATTCTCCTAAGTTAATTAACTTAATCTTCGGGGTCTGTGTTGCCTGTGGCTCAGAAGGGAGCACTCATGTCTGTTCAAGTTTCTGGGTTCAAATCCCACATACCGCAACCTAAGCACAAAAACTATTCAAGTGTGGTATTGAGGATGTGCTACACTGTCTTCACCTTCTGGAGGGAAAGGTAAAGTCACCATAGTGGCATACTGGGCCATAGGGCTGCTCTCTTATTTGAGAGAATGGGTCACTACACTTCCAGCAACAGGAGAGGTTGAGATGAAGAGTCCTTCATAGTAACCTCAACCAATGCAGGAATTGAACCCATGCTGTTAGCATCACTTTGCTTCACAAACCAGCTGTCCAGCCAACTGAGCTAACCAACCCCAAAGATATTAAACTTGGGTCACAGCTCCCTGCATTGGGTACATGTCGAAGACGCTGTGACACGATCTCCAGGGAGTGCAGGGGGAGTTACCAATATTTATCCATCAATGAATATCACTAAAACAGATTGTGTGGTCATTGTTGCTGAATGTGGGCATTGCTTTGTGCAAAGTTGGCTGTTGCGCTTCCTGCAGTAAAACTGTGACTACACGTCAAAAATACTTAACTGGCTGTAAAGCACTTTGAAATCTAAGCTAATCTGTGAAGAATGCTGTATAAGTACAAGGCTTTCTTCCTGTAGAAAGAGTCAGGTTAGAGAGAGGCACAAAGAAGCATTTGCAGCTTGAATGTAGCTTTCACTTACTGTTGAACCTTTCTTCCCCCTTCATGTTTAACAAAGGGACCCTTCTTATACTTAAAAAACCATATCCTCGAAAGGTAGAAGAGCCTTCCATATACGAGTCAGTGCGAGTCCACACAGCCATGCAGACAGGCCGCAAGGAAAGTGATCTCGTTTCTGAGGCACCTTCAGTAAGTTGCTGTTTCAGCTTCACTCCAGCGTTTGACTTAGAAACACTAACTGGACTCCTCTTTAAATAATTCTCTTTATCTTTCAGCTGGGCACCAAGGAAGGGTACCTCGTAAAGCAAGGAGGCAGAGTAAAGGTAACATTATGCATTGTTTTTTAATGTGGAAATTCTAAAGGTAGACTTCAGGACGATGTAACTTTACGTGTGCCTACACATTCTCAGGATGATTGTTAGGTTTTGGAGAGGGTGCCGGGGGATGTACCAGGAGGATAGCAGGAATGAGACTGGGGATGTGGCGAGATTAGATGCCCAGCAGTTTGACTCTGTCCTGTGATGTGATTATATGGACAGCGCCATCTTTGAGCCAGGAGGCTGCTGTTCCATTCAGTTGTGCCACATTGGTCAGCATGAATGAATCATTCTGTGCCACTTAGCAGTGCCATTGACAACAAACACAGACTTTTTGATCACAAACAGCATTCCGACAGAGTTTAGACATTCCAGTGGAATTAATTGTTCCCACGTTCATAAAAACAGGTTTTCTGAAGAAGGGTCCAGACCCGAAACATCAGCTTTCCTGCTCCTCTGATGCTGCTTGGCCTGCTGTGTTCATCCAGCTCCACACCTTGTTATCTTAAATAATTGAACATTGTGCACTTTGAGAATGTCAGCAAGACTGTAACAGGATGAGTCAAGGATAGTATTCCATACTTAGGAAGGGAGATGTTCAGGGGAAGGTGGACAGTTATCTAAACTGTGAAGGCAGAGATAACCACAAAGGCAGCAAATTTGTACAATGAGTGATCAGGATTTGGAACACATTTCCTGAGGGGATTATTTCACATTTTTGTGATGGGGTGTGGGTGGGATTTTGTTGCTCTTGAACTGAGTAGGATGGCTTTGCACCTTCAGAGTCTACCACATTGCTGTGGGTCTGGAGTCACACAAAGGCCAGACCAGGTAAGGAATACAGATTTCCTGCCCTAAAAAAGGGCATTTGTGAACCAGATGGATTTTTACAACAATCAATGATAGTTTCATGGTCAACCGTTACTGAGACTAGTTTTCAATTCCAGATTAAATTAATCGAACGTAAACTCCAAATTCCAGAATGGCATCTGGTGAACTCTAATTCCCCCCATGTTTGGATTTTTGGATTACCCTACCATCACCCCTCAATGATCGAAATAGCCTCAATAGGAGCTTTCAATAGGGAACTGGTTAAATACCTCAAGGAGAAAGGAGTCCGGGCTACAATCCCTCTTTTATACTTCTTCTACACTGAGGTCTGGGCGTGGCAGTGACTTCTGAGAGCGATGGTAATGCTGGGTGTGGTGTCAGCATGCCAATTGTGCAAAGCCTTGAAGCAGCCACTCGGTTTAGAGGGAACATTGAGTACAGGGATTCCAGGAATAAGTGGGGGACTGGGATGGAACTAGATTGGTCTTTGAATGAGTCAGCTGAGATCTGACAGGCTGAATGGCCACAGGTAGGACTGTACTATTCTATATTCCCATTGGTGAGAGCTTTGTCTGGAGACCTCTTATTAGAAATAATGTGGGAAGGCTGAAGAAAGCAGGAGAGGTAAATATAGCAGGTCAACTGTGCTAAATATTGCAAACCAGAAACCTGGTTTGATGATGCAAAATTAGTTTTGGTTTTTCAGGTCAACTTCTTCTGCCACACCTCGGGAGCCAGCAGCATGTTCTAAGAGACTGTCTTGTAATGTGCCCACTCCTTTTCTATATGGCCGTACTATTTATTTAAGTCGAAGCCTAGAGATTCTTTACCCTGAAATCCCAGTCAAGTGTCAATACAAATACGGCACAGTGGAATAGTCACGTTAAAATCATAGAACAGAAATAGTCCATTTGACCCATTCAGTCTGCTCATCCTGGAATAGTAATCTAAAGGATTAATACTGATATTATGAAGGTGTGAATTAAAATCCCATCATAACAGTTTGGAGGCTAATTAATGGAGAAGAATGAAATAAAGAGGTGGTATCAGTAAAGGTGACTATGAAATGAAATGAGTAGGTTATTGTAAAATGTAATTGGTTCATTAACATCCTTTGGGAAAGGAGACTTGTTATTGTTACCTGACTGGTCTATATGTGTCTTCAACGTGGCTGACTCTTAACTTCCCTCTGGAATGGCCTTACAAGCCACTGTGTGGTAACCAAAGTCAACACACAGACTGCAGCTCTTTAAGAAGGCAGGCCTCCTCCAGCTTCTGGAGGGCAATTATGGACAGGCAATAAAAACTAACATCAAAATGGAAAGTGCTATTGAAACTCAGCAGGTCTGCAGAGAGACGAAGAGAGTTAACATTTCAAATCCGATATGACACTGACCTTACCTGGCCCTGCTCACGTTGTGTGGGTGAAATGTTCATGAGGCAGAAGGAATAATATGTTTTACTGGAGTTACCTGAGCATTCAGAGACAGGCTGGTGAGGCTCTGAGGGATTACAGGTTACAGATGAGGCAGGGTCTCAAACTTCAAGCTGGCAAGTGAGCTAGTCACTGACAGTCATGGGCAGCAGGTTTGTTCAAGTTTCCTGTGACTGAATTTATCACTTAGAGGGTTGAGCAATTTTACACTTTGATGAATGATTGCTTTATTTATCTTTCTCTTCTGCTTCCCCTCCAGAGCTGGAAAACAAGGTGGTTTATTCTACATAGAAACGAATTGAAATATTTCAAGGATAAAATGGTTAAGTATTGAAAGAAATTGCATCTTATTAATTTTTTTTAATAAAAATGTTAAGTTTGTCTGAATTTTAGATAAATTCATGACCAAGGAATAGAAGGGTATACTGATAAGAGAAAGAAGAGCTTACATTTAGATATGATGTGGAGGTGCCAGTGTGTTGGACTGGGGTGGACAAGGTCAGAAATCACACGACACCAGGTTATAGTCCAACAGCTTTATTTAAAATCACAGGCTTTCAGAGCGCTGCTCCTTCATCAGGTGAAGGTGTTAGACTTTAATCTGTGTCTTGTGCCTTCTGATTACATTTACATAGGGCTTTTGACAACAATCAGAGCTGTCAGGGTACTTTTTGTGCGGGTAACGTGGGAAACAGATGCTGATTTGTGCACAGCAATCTCCCAAAACATCAGTAATAATCAGTTTTTCTGATCATTTCTGCTGTTTTTCAAAATAGTGCCATGGGATCTTTTTGCATCCACCCAAGCTGCCCTAGGTTTTTATGTCTTACACCTCCAACAGAGCAGTGGTCCCTCAGTACAGAAAATAGGGTGTCAACCTTGACATTTGTACTTGAGTCCTGGAGTGAGACTTGAATCTGGACCCATCTGACACCAGCTTAGTGACAGCTAACATTTTAGGGTTAGATGTTGGAGGACGTTTGAGTGAAGCCTAAATATTGATTTGGACTCATATGCTTTTCTGGGTGTTGTGCATTCTATACATGTATGTTATCTACTAGGGGAGTGCTGCACTGTCAGAGGTGCTGCCTTTCTGACTGTGTTAAAGTAAGACAATGTGTCCTCTCAACTGATTGTAAAAGATCCCAAGACACTGTTTTGAAGAATGGAGGGTATGGTTCCTCAGATACCTTGGTCAACTACTTTCCCTTAACCTACGTGACTAATAGAATCAGATTACGTGACAAGTGAATGATTTGTCATATTGGTGTTTGTTGGACTTTGTTGATTGTTGCATTATTTCCCTTTTTAAATCCTCTTTTGTAGAGATTAGGTTACACAATTGTGCAACCAAAAAGTGCTTTATGATCTTGTGTTTCAGTTTGGAATATTGTTGTTCTAAGACATTGCAATGTTACAATTTATAAAAAGGCACAGATTTAGAAGAGATGCTGTAAACCACAAATATGCATTATGTAAAATCAAAACTGTGGATGCAATATCTGCTAATTTATAAAGTGTTAGCTTTGTAAAATATATTTGTTTCATTTACTCTGCAGTCGACAGAACCAATTAAGACACTCGATCTAACAGAATGTACTGGGGTTCAATTTGACTACTCTCAAGAAAGGATTAATTGTTTCTGGTAAAGAACCTCAAATTATTCTCTTTTTTCTTCCTTTCTGCCTGTCCATTGACTTTAAATGAAGGAGATTCCCTTCTGTAAATACCCAGTACACACATTGCAGCTGGACTCTCATTAAAGTTGTGGAAATCTGTTGAAGATGAGATATATGGGACTTATCAACACCCTCTGCTCTCACAAAGCTCCTTAAGAACCACCTTGAATACCACTGATATGTGTTTACTTGACAGCAGAGAGACGTATAGCTTGGAGAGAGCAGTCAAAAGTTGGTTTAAAGCAAACCAGTTTCTTCTACTTTGTCAGAGATAGTAGGAACTGCAGATGCTGGAGAATCCGAGACAACAAGGTGCAGGGCTGGATGAACACAGCAGGCCAAGCAGCATCATAGGAGCAGAGAGGCTGACGTTTCGGGCCTAGACCTTTCATCAGAAAAGGGGGAGGGGAAGGGGGTTTTGAAATAAATAGGGAGAGAGTGGGAGGCGGATAGAAGAGGGATAGAGGAGAGGATAGGTGGAGAGGAAACAAACAGGTCGAAGAGGCGGGGATGGAGCCAGGAAAGGTGAGTGTAGGTAGGGAGTTAGGAAGGGGATAGGTCAGTCCAGGGAGGACGGACAGGTCAAGGGGGCAGAATGAGGTTGGTCGGTAGGAGATGGAGGTGCGGCTTGAGGTGGGAGGAGGGGATAGGTGGGAGGAAGAACAGGTTAGGGAGGCAGGGACGAGCTGGACTGGTTTTGGGATGCGGTGGGGGGAGGGGAGATTTTGAAACTTGTGAAATCCACATTGATACCATTGGGCTGCAGGGTAGCCATGGGTACCCGCATGGGCCCAAGCTACGCCTGCCTCTTTGTAGGTTACGTGGAACAATCCCTCTTCCGCACCTACACCGGCCCTAAACCCCACCTCTTCCTCCGTTACATTGATGACTGTATTGGCGCCGCCTCGTGCTCCCACGAGGAGCTCGAACAGTTCATACACTTCACTAACACCTTCCACCCCAACCTTAAGTTTACCTGGACCATCTCTAACACCTCTCTCCCCTTCCTGGACCTCTCTGTCTCCATATCGGGCAACCACCTAGAAACCGATATTCATTTCAAGCCCACCGACTCCCACAGCTACCTAGAATACTCCTCCTCCCACCCACCTTCCTGCAAAAATGCTATCCCCTATTCCCAATTCCTTCGCCTCCGCCGCATCTGCTCCCAGGATGAGGCATTCCACTCCCGTACATCTCAGCTGTCCTCGTTTTTCAAGGACCGTAACTTCCCCTCCTCGGTGGTCGAGAACGCCCTCAACCGTGTCTCCCGCACCTCATCCCTCACACCCCGTCCACGCAATAAAAGCCAAAAAAGAATCCCCCTCGTCCTCACGTACCACCCCACCAACC
>NC_063332.1:174419938-174440844 GCF_021869965.1 Rhincodon typus
GGGTGGGAGGAGGGGATAGGTGGGAGGAAGAACAGGTTAGGGAGGCAGGGACGAGCTGGACTGGTTTTGGGATGCGGTGGGGGGAGGGGAGATTTTGAAACTTGTGAAATCCACATTGATACCATTGGGCTGCAGGGTAGCCATGGGTACCCGCATGGGCCCAAGCTACGCCTGCCTCTTTGTAGGTTACGTGGAACAATCCCTCTTCCGCACCTACACCGGCCCTAAACCCCACCTCTTCCTCCGTTACATTGATGACTGTATTGGCGCCGCCTCGTGCTCCCACGAGGAGCTCGAACAGTTCATACACTTCACTAACACCTTCCACCCCAACCTTAAGTTTACCTGGACCATCTCTAACACCTCTCTCCCCTTCCTGGACCTCTCTGTCTCCATATCGGGCAACCACCTAGAACCCGATATTCATTTCAAGCCCACCGACTCCCACAGCTACCTAGAATACTCCTCCTCCCACCCACCTTCCTGCAAAAATGCTATCCCCTATTCCCAATTCCTTCGCCTCCGCCGCATCTGCTCCCAGGATGAGGCATTCCACTCCCGTACATCTCAGCTGTCCTCGTTTTTCAAGGACCGTAACTTCCCCTCCTCGGTGGTCGAGAACGCCCTCAACCGTGTCTCCCGCACCTCATCCCTCACACCCCGTCCACGCAATAAAAGCCAAAAAAGAATCCCCCTCGTCCTCACGTACCACCCCACCAACCTCCGGATCCAACGCATCATCCTCCGACACTTCCGCCATCTGCAATCCGACCCCACCACCAAAGACATCTTTCCCTCCCCACCCTTATCTGCTTTCCGGAGGGACCACTCTCTCCGTGACTCCCTTGTCCGCTCCACACTCCCCTCCAGCTCCACCACACCCGGCACTTTTCCCTGCAACCGCAGGAAGTGCTACACCTGCCCCCATACCTCCTCCCTCACCCCCATCCCAGGCCCCAAGAAGACTTTCCACATCAAGCAGATGTTCACCTGCACATCTGCCAATGTGGTATACTGCATCCGCTGTATCCGGTGTGGCTTCCTCTACATCGGGGAAACCAAGCGGAGACTCGGGGACCGCTTTGCAGAACACCTACGCTCGGTTCGCAACAAACAACTGCACCTCCCAGTCGCGAACCATTTCAACTCCCCCTCCCATTCCTCAGACGACATGTCCATCCTGGGCCTCCTGCAGTGCCACAACGATGCCACCCGAAGGTTGCAGGAACAGCAACTCATATTCCGCTTGGGAACCCTGCAGCCCAATGGTATCAATGTGGATTTCACAAGTTTCAAAATCTCCCCTCCCCCCACCGCATCCCAAAACCAGTCCAGCTCGTCCCTGCCTCCCTAACCTGTTCTTCCTCCCACCTATCCCCTCCTCCCACCTCAAGCCGCACCTCCATCTCCTACCGACCAACCTCATTCCGCCCCCTTGACCTGTCCGTCCTCCCTGGACTGACCTATCCCCTTCCTAACTCCCTACCTACACTCACCTTTCCTGGCTCCATCCCCGCCTCTTTGACCTGTTTGTTTCCTCTCCACCTATCCTCTCCTCTATCCGCCTCCCACTCTCTCCCTATTTATTTCAAAACCCCCTTCCCCTCCCCCTTTTCTGATGAAGGGTCTAGGCCCGAAACGTCAGCCTCTCTGCTCCTATGATGCTGCTTGGCCTGCTGTGTTCTTCTACTTTGTCTGCTGACTTGAGTTTGGTTCCAAACACACACATTCAAGAAAATGGATAAAAATAATTCTGTAACTCTTTATCCTAATGCACTGCACAAACTATCAATTTTTTGTTTTAAGTTTATACCAAAGATGTGTTGCTAAACCTCCCTTTCCTTTGCAGTTTGGTATTTCCTGAAAGAACATATTATATGTGTACAAAGACAGGAGTTGAAGCTGATGAATGGATCAAGTTAATACGATGGAAGTTGGTAGGTGCCTACTTTTTAAGAAAAACAGTTTTGAGTATGACAGTTCCCTGGGAATAGATTGGAGTTTGGGTAAATCATGGGAAAGGCATCTACTGCTGCGAGCATTATTGATTCTAGTGATTGGACGTTATCTACTGATACATCCTGTGGAGAAAAGTTAGTTGGTTCGTGTATCAACCGGTAGAAAGTTGGCTACTCAAAACTAGCGTGGAGTTGGCTGCAACTAAGTCACAACACTGTTCTGTAAAGTGCTGGGAACACAGGTGGTCAGGCAGCATCTTGGAGTTGACATTTTGGGTTGATTTGCAGTATTTTGTTTTTAAAAGTCCCAGTTAACTTTTCTCTGTTTTTTTGATTTCAGAGTCAAATGAAGAAAGCAGCAAAATCTTAAATGGATCACCAAGAATTGTCATCTGCAGTGCCACAACAGACCTAGCTTTTGATGACAAACTGCCATCTCTACAAACTGAGGGATTTGGAAGTCCATTTATTTTGCTTTAGTTTCCCTTCTTTAACCCTTTGAAATTAGAGCATAGCACACAGATTTGACACCAATTTAACACAAGGCACTCAGGACCATTTCTAGAAGAATGGAACTCAATAACCAAAGTTATATCGAACTCACTGGATAAAGAATGACTCTTGAAAAGATTCCTTTATCAAATGACTGGGCAGTTTGGGGCTCTTTTCTCTTGCAGTCTTCTGCTGGAGAGAACTTTGTTATAAATACTTAAAATAATGGAGTCTCTTCTTTCAAGTGATCAGTGAGAATGTGGAGCTTCTGCCAAAGCAGAGTTGCATTTAAGGAAAAGGCACACAAGTGGTGAAGGAACAGCCCAATGTTATGCTGCTACAGTCAGATGAAATAGTGGGGGAGGTGGTTTGTACAGAACATAAACACCAGCATAGACCTATTTCTATGCTAATACATTCTATGTAGTTATCATTAGTAAAAATGAAAAGGATGAAGTAACATGTTTAAATGCTACCTGGAACATGAGCCCTGGCTGGCTCTACTTCATCTATGATCCACTGTGTACAACAGAAATAATGCTTTGGCTAGCAGATGTTATTTAAGCCTCTTAGCACTTTGTATTTCCCAATATTTGCTATTGTATTACTTTTGTAAGATATTTCTTATACAAGTGTTTTGAAAGCTGATCATTTTTGAGTACTAAGAAGGGCATTAGGTGTTGTTTTAGAAAATCTTTTAAATGTCAACTGTAATTTTCCTTTGCCATACTCACTGCCATTTTAAATATTACACTGTTTTCTCTGCTAGGTATGGAGAAATACCAGCTGCATCTAAAAAGCCATTTGTTAAATAATAGCTAGTAGGTCCTTGTTTTACACTGCTTCCTTGAATGCAGTTTTAATGTTTTGAGTCATCTGCATTGTGGTTCAGTACCATCCTCATCAAGCACATGGCAGGCCATGTCTTAGCAGAGTGTTAGCACAGTGGCAGATGTCATCACCTGTCAGCACTGGAGGCAATTTCACTTTTTAAAACAAACCAAGAACCAGCATCCTGAAGATGACCTGTCACAACTTCAAAGGAAGAGCCAGGGTTCCTTGTCTCCATGGGGGAAAAAAGGCAATTTTCTTGACTCAAGCTGATCTTAATTTTGGAATGCATAAGTGTACACATATGGTACATTTGTGGCTATTTCTTGCCTTAAGGAACATACCCCTCCCCTGCCAATTCCAGTTGTAACATTGATACTATGATTCTTGTGGAAAACAATTTTCAGGAATAAGGGAGGACTTATCACATTTGTTTTGACAGTTTAAGCCTGAAATGGCAATTATGACTACCCACAACTACATTGCAGAATGAAGGGTACTCACTTTTGACAGTTTGTTTTAAATTCATAATTCTGAGTTTGCAAGTATTTCGGTGACAATAGCTGAACCTACTTTATGAAGATTGGTCATGAAATATTGCAGACCATTTTTTTTGTCCTATTTTTCCCTTAAGATTTTTACGATTCACAAATGTGCATTTTTAACTTGCACTTGGTGCAATTTCAAATTGTCACAATAGCCAGCACTATTCTAGCTAAGAATGGGGACACCCTCCTAAACCAAACAAATTGATATAGAAATAAATGGTATTGTCTTAGACTTACAAATAAAGAGATTAGAACCCTAATAATCCTTTTACCATCTTAACTCCCATTTTGAAGTCACAATATTTACACATTACACTTTTTTTTAAATGTGTATGGTACTTTGTGGCAAATTATCAAGAAATAAAGTTAGACATTTGACTGCTTTAAGTACTCATGTTTTATTCCATATTGTATTGCACTCAGTGAATGATCATCACTTCCTGGTTCTTCATTTACAAGCAAGATATCAAAACATGCATGAGTGAATTTTGACACCTACAGTTTTTGCAGCTGTGCATCACTTTAGTAACAAGATCTTCAGCTTGGGCATTAAAACCAGACAAAGAATGTAATTTAAAGCCAGTTATAGGATTCTCCTCTTCCTTCTGCCTTGAAAATAAACCAATTACAGCCCATGAGTTCAGGATACCAGAAATACTAATTTTTCATAAAGAAACACATTAGTGGCAGTAAGGTGTCAAGCAGACCAACAGCTTAGTCATTTGTGATCCAATTCTCAGTTTAGGATGTTTTAAACTCAGTGTCTTTAACAGCAACACTTGAAATCCTGGGAACTGCATGCTGTGCCAATAAGTTCACAATCTTTGAGATGTTCTATTCGTTGGCTTTGGCTCTTCATGAAACCTCCACTGCCTGACGAAGCTCTTCAAACAACGGTGCGAGCTCTTTCTCCAGACTGACAATCAATCCTTTCAGAGACAGAAAACAGTAATTAGAAAACCAATAAAATGCAGATCCACTACTAAAGAGCCATCAAAAGCTTTCCGGACGTGGCCCTTTGATCCTTATATTCACCAAGCAAGGGCTCAGAGCTATACACTCACTCATCTATTGCTTTGCCCCTTCCTGAAACCTTTGTTCAGATGATATTCATTCGGTTGCTTTTAAAATCTATTACAGATTCCACTACTGCTCCAGTTTCAGATGGGGTACTTTATGCCCTAGCTCCGCAAATTTAAAAGATATTTGCATTCTTCCCACCTATTTATTTGCTAATCAATTTTACACACTTTGGCTATCAATCAATAGAAGTAGTCTTTTGATGACTACTTGAATAGGTACTAATTTTGAATGTTTCTTTCTGATTAAGACTTTTTCAATAAAAAGGTTTCCATCTCTGGTATCAAATAATGAACCTCTTCACATCCTCTCTAGACTTTGACTTATTCCTAAAGTACCAAATTTTGATTTCATATATTTTGGATCTCAGCTTAAAAATTGGGATCTGTATGCCAATTTATTTTTAAAAAGTTATCAACTTGTTCACTCCCCTCACTTTTAAAGATTTAGGTCTTTGAACTGAAGCCTCCAAAGTTTATTAAATTTAATCTCATGCACTTTCTAATTTTCTTCTGGAAATGTATTGCTTCATTTATCTGAATTAAACTTCATTGGCAGCTATGTCCATGCTCCTAACCTGCACATCATCTTGAAGTTACTTCATTCAAAAGTTTTTTTCACATTCCCTAATTTTGTGTCTTTATGCTTTGCATTCCTTTCAACAGTTTTATTGCTACTCCATTTTAACTACTGAACAACCTTTCTACAAAGTGATTATCTTACAGATCGTCACACAGATTAACACTCACTTTCTAGTATATATTTCTTCCCATTTACCACAATGTTGATTTTTCTCTACATATTCAGCAATATAACTTTAAAAACAGACCTGCCTCTTTTCGCATCAGTTGTGCATTCTTCACTTTTAACAAACATTAATTTTTTTCTTGCAAAACTTAATAAATTTGTGGTGTAAAAATACACAGGGATTCAGTCATTAGCTCTTTATTATTCTACTAAATTCACAAAACACATTCTATTTAATTTAAACCACTCAAATCAACAGCCTTGCCTTGAATCCATCTTGCGCCTCACTCAGATTCTGCAGTTCCCAACCCCATGTAAAACACATTCCAACAAATCCATGCTTTCCCAATATTCAGCTTCCCTGTTACTTTCTCCTGTCGTAAATGTGGCTGTTTCCCCCACTAGAAAGTACAATAGGAAAAGGATGCAAGTGACAAACTGTGCTACAAAGTACTGGGAGAGAGTGTTACCAGTATTGTTATTATACCATGCTTTTAACATAGTAAGTTTGGCCAAAAGGTTTTAAATAGTATCTTAGGGAATCCTGGAGCTTAGAATCCAGAAGGCATTGATGCAAGTGGAGTGATTAAAAAAAAAATGGATGAGTTCAAGAATAAGAAGAGGAAAGTAAAGACTTTGCAGGAGATTAAAACTTTTTTATTGAAATCTACACTATTTTAAACTTGATTGTTAATGAATGTCACCAGCACAGGTATGATGGATAAAGTCAGAGTTAGGATACAGGCAGCAGGTGGCTTATTGCTTCAGGGAGAATGAAGATACAAGAAGAACATACAAAGACTGTCTTATACTCAATGAAATAAGTCAGTCAAAGATAGGGGAGGGCAGGAATTTAGGAGCCTTGAAGCAACCAGACATAACAGACACTATGAAAATAGACATTCAAGCCAGAGATAAGAAAATTATAGAAAAACAAAATCTGCAAAGGACAGCTGGTCCCGTTACTGGCAATTAGAACTGTCATGATCTCAAGCCAGCATCTTCAACAAAATGATACAAAGTGAGGTTGACCTTCTAATTAATGGATTTTGGAGAGAAATGGCTGGATAACAAGTCAATTCTTTGAGAATAAATAAGGGGTAGTTTGAAGCAGCAGTGAGGTCTATTTTCAGACAAGCTTATTTCAATTTGCACTGGCTCAGCAGAGTAATCATGCTGGATTCCTACACATGCACACAGCAACAGGGATGTCGGGTAGAGTAAAGCAGCCAAACAATGAAATTCTCAGACAGAAAACCAGAAACAGATATAGATAATCCTTGTTTCAGAGATAGTAGGAACTGCCGATGCCGGAGAATCTGAGATAACAAGGTGTAGAGCTGGATGAACACAGCAGGCCCAGCACCATCAGAGGAGCAGGAAAGCTGACGTTTTGGGTTGAGACCCTTCTTCAGAAGGGTCTTGATCCGAAACGTTAGCTTTCCTGCTCCTCTGATGGTGCTGGGCCTGCTGTGTTCATTCAGCTCTACACCTTGTTATCTATACATAATCCTTCACTTCTTTTACATTTTGCTGGGAAATAAATGATTGGTACATACACGTTAGAAACTAAAATATCCCAAACTTAAATCTTGAATGCTACTCATCATAATGGAAAACTTAATCTAAGAAAATTAATTTTCAAGACCTTTAGCAGTAGTTACAAGTTAGTACACAGTTTAAAAACGCAGTTACATCCTTTAGCAATATATTACACTGCGAAGGAGGAAGTCCTCATGAGACTGCGTTCAGTGATGCGAAAAATTTACTGTTTGCATGGTTTTAAAACACTATTCTGGAGGAGGAGTGGGTCATTTCTGACAATAACTTCTAGATCTTCATATTTAACTATGTACATTTGTACTCCTGAAGTTATTGACAAGTCCAGTAAGCAATGGTGAAGATGGAGTTTGACTGTCACAATGACAGCAAAATCCAGGGTGTGTTTAAATAATAACAGACTGCACATGTGGAATTCCAGGAAGACAATTTCATCTATAAATTAAGCTAATATAATTTACCTCAAAATCACCTTCCCTCTTGTAATAGTGTCAATGCTTCCATCAATGTCAATTGTTTCAATCGTAAGAGATACTCTACCACAGAGGTCAGTAAAACCACCCCAAGATCATTTCTCTTTAGAGGGGATGAGGGAGAAATTTTTTTTAAAAATTAGCTTTGGTTCAGTTAGTAGCAGACTTAGTTCAGACAGAAGGTCATCGGGTTGAGTCCCATTAAAATTGTTATTTTTAAAAGGAAAGTGTGCACAGAAAGTATTGTTTTTATCAACCAAAACAACTACTGTTGTATTCAATTCAATGACTTGTGAGGTAACAAACATGTCTGGTCAAGAGTAGCATCCCATGTTTGAGAACTGAAACAATACTTGTACTGGACTTGGTTTAATGTGATATGAAAACGTTTTGTAATTGGCTTTGGCATTAGCCCAGTGGTATCTATTTTAACATGTTTAATGTACAAAACCGAAGTACCTGTGTTAGCATTGCTGTTGGCTATGAAGCTAACAACCAAGGGCAACCGATTAAACTGCACAACCTGGAAAACCAAAAAAGGTCAATAAGAAGAAAAAGAAATCACCAAAAACAATGAATTTAGACCAGGACAATGAAGAGTTTAGGAACCCTTAGATTAGACTATTCAGTCCATTGACAATAACGGGAGTTGCTGGAAAAGCTCAGCAAATCTGGCAGCATCTGTGAAGAAAAAAAAAAAATCAGAGTTAATGTTTCAAGTCCGGTGACCCTTCTTCAGAACTGAAGAAGTTCTGAGGAAGGGTCACTGGACCCTGAAAAGATTAACTGATTTTTTTTCTTCACAGATGCTGCCAGACCTGCTGAGGTTTTTCAGCAACTCCTGTTTTTGTTCCTGATTTACAGCATCCACAGTTCTTTCAGTTTTTATTCAGTCCATTGAGCCTGCTTGGTCATTCAGTTAGATTACGGTTGATCATCTACCTTAATTCCACTTCCTGCACATCACTTGTATTAGTCTCCAGAAATGTACTGATTTCTGTTGTAAACATGGTCAATGATGAGTTTCCACAGCTCTCTGGCATACAGAATTCCAAATTTTCCAAATACAGAATTAAATGAAAAAATTTCTCTTCATCTTCGTGTTAAACAATCTACCCCTTATCCTATGGACTGTGACCCCAATTTTAGCTAGGGGAAACTGTTCACAGGAATTAATTGGTCATCACCACTGATGATTTTTCTGTATTATAACCTGGAGTTCAGTACACGGGATCAATAAGTAGACAGGGTATTCAGGACAGTGTACATCTTCAACAATGCTGCACAACTGAATGTTACAATAATTGGATAGCCGTTAGGGTTTTCCCCTACCTAGTTTATCTTAAAATATCTTTTTTCAGCTTTTACATTAAGTGCTTTTATTTCACTGAGGATGCTCCAGGCCAATCCACATCCAATAATCTGCTCTGAAAACTCTATTCACATTTTAACAGCTGTAACAAAACCTACCACAGTAGTTGACACAATCAACATTCTAAAAAAAGAAAGTCATTATATCACATCTCCCAATATTAGTGGATAGATCCCTTTCAAATAATTCCAGGATCTGGTTTCACATCTTTGCTTTAAAAGTTCTCTTTGGGCTATACCTGCCTAACAGGTTTTGTTAAAATCAATCCATTAGTTTTTGAGACATGGCTAAATGTTAAAGCAAAACATTAAACTCATTAAAACAAGGAGGTCTCAACCAAGTGATGTAAACCTTTCTTCCTCTTTTGGTCAACAATTTGTTTCCCTGTTATTTGTTGGTAAAACACCCGACAATGTTTTTTTATGGGTTGAGGGAGACTATTCTGAATGTGGATCCCACTGCAAGTCAACAGTATAAGATTGCACTGTACAGGTGCTGTTCCACTAGATGGCAGCCATGAGCAAGTGTGACTGCACATACAAGTAGAATGTTGGTAAATGAAACAATTTAAAATGGAAATACATATTCCTGACTCTTTAAAGAAAGATAAAGCCATATGTAAAGGCGCAAGGTCTCAGCAAACGGAGGGACAGGTTGATGATGCAAGAGAGATGATGAAAACACGTTATAAACGCAGTTGCAACTGTACAAACCATTCTGATCTAGAAATCCGGAAAGCTGTATAAATTTGGAATTTCTCTAAACATTAACAACTCTGGCAATATACTTTTTTAAAAAATACGTACAAACTTAACATGCATTAATGCACATCCTTAAAATAATTCATTGGAATTATTGCCTAAAAGAAATAAATGGAATTTAGATTCCTATAAGAAAACTGCACACAATAGGGTGGGAAGGGGGCACATACCATCTATTTGAGTAATCCACTTATTAACCAAGAGATCTGACCAAAAAAAAAAATCACCTGGTTAAGTCAGAGTTAAAGTTTCAGGTCCAGTGATCCTTCAGTTCTGAGGAAGGGTCACCGGACCCAAAAAGGTTAACTGATTTTTTCCTTCACAGATGCTGCCAGACCTGCTGAGCTTTTCCAGCAACTTCTGTTTTTGTTCCTGATTTACAGCATCCGCAGTTCTTTTGGTTTTTATCACCTGGTAAGTGTTGTAATAACAAATGATGCTCTTGTTCTTTGAAAGTCCCAACTTGCTTCCTTGATCTGTTGCCAGAGCAAAGGTGGAGAGGAATCCAGGTCTCAGTGCATGCTCGGGTGCATTATCATTAGCAACTGAAAGAAGATAACCCACAGGAACAGTGAATTTTTATTGCTCTACAGACACAAGTTCAAAGTTACTAAAGAAAAGCAAGTTAACAAAATACATTAATCATCTCAAAATAGGGAAACCTCATCGCTATTCACACACCAATGTCATTTTGATTGTGTGGGGAAACACAAAAAATTACAAAGCTTCAGAAACAGAACTTCACAGTATCATAGAACAGGAGCCATTTGGTCTGTTGTGCCTGTTCTTGCTGTGTGCAAATCACCTAGTCACATTCCCCTGCCTTATTTCCTTAGCACTACAAAACTTGTCTTCAGCTAACTATGTGATCCTCTTCTGAAGCTTCAATTAAATCCATCTTCAACACATTCTCAGGCAGTGCACTAACATTCAAGATCCTAACCATGTCACAATTTCTTCATAATAGGATCAATAATTATTGCTTAGTAGCATAAACTTGCGCTGGTGAAAAAGAAACAGTCAAGCTTTTTGCCTTGAACTCATCAGGACAATTTGCAAGAGTTCCAATAAAGAAGGAACTAAGTACATGCTGTATGAGGAGCAGAAGGTTGACTGGTTGGCAAGTCGACTCTGGTAGAGATGTTGCCAGGGAGAATGCAGCAGTTGGTGATCATTAGCAATTAACTGCCATACGTTGTTTGGATTTTAAACTATTCAGCTTAAACAGTGATTGGTTGGAGCACTGCCATGAGAAGTGAGCCAGAAAATAGTTGCCATCTATTCTGTTGAGTCAGCACAGCAGTTCGCACTGCTGCCTCACAGCGCCAGGCACCCGGGTTCAATTTCGGCCTTGGGTGACTGTGCGTGGAGTTTGCACATTCTCCCCATGTCTGTGTGGGTTTTCTCCGGGTGCTCCGGTTTCCCCTCTCAGTCCAAAGATGTGCAGACTAGGTGGATTGGCTGTGGGAAATCCAGGGTAATAGGGATAGGGTAGGGGGTGGGTCTGGGTGGGATGCTCTTCAGAGGGTCAGTGCAGACTCTATAGGCCAAATTTGTTCACTATTGCTAATAGCCTGCTTCCACATCATAGGGATTCTATGATTTCCTGCCTCCTGTCCAACAGTTCTCCCTCGAACAACACAAGTTATTTAGCTGTGAACTTTTCTGTACCTCACATAACGGTTATTTCAAAAGTAGCTAATTAGTTGCAAAGCACCAAGGAAATGCATTTATAATAATAGTAGTGCACTTGCTGTCAAAGTTGAAATCCATACCTAGCGTGCTTTAAAGTTAACGGAATGGGATTATGAATCTGTATCGCGCAGGTTGGAATTTGGGCATTGTATTAGCTCTTCCAAACGAGGAACCAATCCAAATTAAGAATGTAATGCTCAGGAGCATGAAGCAATTATCGATAATTGTGTGTAAGAGTAGGTTTACTGAGCAGCTATGACTTACCTTTAATCACAGGTACTCCATCTCTGTCAGATACCACAATGGCATGAAGGCCCTCAACACTGTAAAACAATTATGCAAAAATTATTCATGCTGCACCTCTACACTGGCATTGGAATTCAAGATAGCGCAAGCACTGAAATTACACAAGTCTTTTGTTGTAAAATTGTAATGAGAACACGCACAGTACTGGAGAATCCAATTTCACAATAATGTTGAGTATTAACAAACAAAAAATTTTTAAATATTTTAAACATTTCCTTGGGCTCCTGAAGCTCTTTGAAAATTCAGCAACACCCACATATCCCAGAAACCAACATCTCCTGTGAAAGTTGTGTCACAGGTAGACAGGGTGGGAAAAGCAGCATTTGGCATGCTTGCCTTCATTGCTCAGACCAATGAATACAGTAATTGGGACATTATTTTGCAGTTGTACAGGATGTTGGTGAGCCCCCTCTTGGAGTACTGTGTACATTTGTGGTTACCTGCTATAGGAAGGATATTATTAAAGTGAAGGTGGTTCAGAAAAGATTTACCAGAATATTATCAGGAATGGAGGGTTTGAGTTTTAAGGAGAGGTTGGATAGGCTGGGATTCTTTTCACTGGAATGTAGGAGGCTGAGGGGGTGACTTTATAGAAGTTTATAAAATCATGAGGGGCACAGATAAGGTGAATAGTAAAGGCCTATTCCCCAGGGTAGGGGAGTTCAAAAGTAGGGGGCATAATTTTAAAGTGAGAGGGGAAAGATTTAAAAGGGATCCAAAAGGTAACATTTTCACACAGAGGGTGGTTTGTATGTGGAACGAACTGCCAGAGGAAGTGGTTTATGCAGGTACAGTTACAACATTTAAAAGATATTTGTACAGGTTTAGAGGGATTTGGGCCAAATGCAGGCAAATCTGACTAGTTTAGTTTGGGAAAATTGGTCGCTTGGATGAGTTGGACTGAAGGTCTGTTTCTGTGCTGTATGACTCATCTGAACACAATTATTGTTCAGATTTGTTCACTATTCATCCCTTGCAAACATTATGTAATTTCTTATTTCATGCAACACCTGTGTATAAAACATTTTTACATCCTGTCTATTAAGTCTAATTTTAGATCTAAAATGGCTGTGCAGAATTATGTCATGTATTCATGTCAATGTAATAACAATCAATTTCCATTCCTTATAAATTAATGGGTTAAACATTCACAGCCATTATGTCAAACACATACTCACCATGGGAGATCCCAATTGTAGCAGTACAGCTAGTAAGGAAACAATACATATACTCCATACTGCAATAGCTACACAGCAATTTAATGCTGCCATATTTAAAAGTGATTACATTTACACAAAGCTTGTCTGCGTTAAAGCAGTGTCACTTTTAATACCATTCTCCGATTCCATACCTTCAACATATTTATTTTTGTTTATGCTAACAAAATTAAACAGCTCACGTTTCAACAAATGGTATTTATTCATCAAACTGACGTAACAAAATAATGGCACACCACCATTAATGGTGTCCACATTTTGGATAAATGTCACCCATGTACCCTTTTTTTTAAAGGAATTCCACATTAAAAATGAAGTTTCTTTACAATAGCAGCAAGTGCGTAAGGATAAGTAAGAAAAAAACTTTTATAATGAAGTCCTGAAGACCTATAACTAAACAAAAGTTTGAACAATTTATTGAATCAGACTATAGCTTTAGAATGTCAACTGACCAGCTCAAATCTTTAAAGATGCATTGATTGTTGCCACAGAAAATAACCTTGGCTAATTTGAATCTAATAGATATGTCTTATCTACCTCACAACCATACTGTTACCCTTTTAGATTTCTAAGTGCAGCTTCTGTTATGAGACCAACCCTCTAAGATTCTGAATTGATATACGTTAGCTGCAAAACCAAGAATTAAGGTCAAGATGGTGATGTAATAGTTTTTTAGCTGAGCTTATAAAGTAAGATTACCATAAATAAAATAGGACAGAGCTAGAGAACTAATCATGGCCTGAGTTTGAAGCCAAACTCAGCAACTGCCACACAATGCCCCACTGTGTTTGTTTAACATTGTGCCATATAGATATCATTCACTACACTTTGATCATTATCATTGGCTTAGAGACATCTCCCAGCTGGCTTTCCAACAGTAGTAGTAACCAGTTGGCTCTTGCAGATGAAACAATGTCTAGCATATTACAGGTTGAAGTGGGAGATAGTGAGGAAATTGCCAAATGCCGCTAAACAGAAATGCTTAGAAACAACTATCAATACTGTCGCAGGCTTACTGCAGTGTTCCAGCGAAGCTCAACGCAAACTGGAAGAACACCACCTCATTTTCCGCTTGGGGACCCTGCAGCCCTCCGGACTCGATAATATATCGAGTTCAATAATTTTAAGGCCTGAACTCTCCCAGGCCCTAGCCCCGTACCCCACACACCAAGCCTTGTTATCACAGCCTGCCATTGCACATGACGTATTGTTAGTCACTAACAGTCCCCATTAACATCTATACACCCTCCCAGCCTGATCGTTATCAACTCTTTTGTCTGTTCAACTGTTCTTGTGTCTTTGGGCTCTATCCCCAACTATCATATGCTCCTTACCCCCACACTCTTCTGCACATAAACTGACACTTTCCTAGCTGCCATCAGTTCTGAGGAAGGGTCACTGGGCCCAATGCGTTAACTCTGATTTCTCTTTACAGATGCTGCCAGACCTGCTGAGGTTTTCCAGCAATTTCTGTTTTTGTTTCTGATTTACAGCATCAGCAGTTCTTTTGCTATTTATCAATACTGAAAAGATATTTGCTATTCAACCTGAAGTAATATTACAGACTTGCAGGAAAGAGGAGATTAGAAGATAAAAGGAAAAGTGAAAAGTCTGCAATTTAGAAATATACAAGCGTAATAGTAGAGGAATTACTGTGTATTTTGGACATAATGAAGTTACCAGTCAGTCTAAACTTATCTAAAGAAAAGTCAGAAATCGAAACACAGATTGGAGAGGAGGAAGGATTATTTTACATTCTCACCTAGGCAACTGTTTGTAAAGATATCTCTTCAAGTCCTGTATAAAAGACATATATTAGAAGAATGCAGTAAAAATGTAGAATTATACTGCACATTTTCAACTTGAATAAGAATTGAAGTTCAAACCCTTAGCTGCTCCAGTAAGAGTTGGCAGTTAGAACTGCCATGAATTTATTTTTAGTTAATTGTTTAAAAATGTCAACTGCATCCAAATTTAATTCAAGCCGGTCTCAACTGGTTACAGTTATTTAACACTCACCTTCACGCATGAAGTATTCCACAGCAAGATCCTGTATACACAGGATAATACCTTCCTCTCTCAAAGGCTGTGTTGAGAGGGGGATAAGAGGAAAGACTCACACCCACTTTAAACTTTCACATGTTCAGTAAATAAATTTCAACCTCACATTACGGGTATCAGGCCCGGTAGTTGCATGCACACTGTAGAAAACTCTGCTCAAAGCAAGCTTAAATAGACCAACAGAAGATGACACAGCCTAATATTTTAATTTTTGAATAATTAGGAAATAAAACAAGAGAATGTCTTGCTAATGGGATCCACGGATGCTATTGACTACATTTTTAGATGCAAACAGAACCTCTTCTACAAAACTGGCTGCATTGCTTACTGTAGTATCATATTCACTGTACTAGTCAGCTTAATTAACAATAGAAGGCATTTTCCATATGCTGTTCAAACTTACTACAACATAGGTAGCCTAACAATATACACATTTCTTTTTAGTAATTAAGAAAATATTACTTACATCTGCCATCTTCCTTTAAAATGTTGCAGAGAAAACTCAATTCTGAAACAAAACCATAAAACACCTTCGCTAAACATGACTTTATCCTTTGATACTTACTAAAATAAACAAAAGCATGCTCAATTTAATATGCTAATTAAATGTGCTATAACAGACCACGTGGAGTGAAGGAATGTAAAATTTTTAAAATCAGTGGCCTTTAACTGTGTTTGGAATATTCAGTTCTGAGCAACAAAATATATTCTGCATCCATGGTTTGATGTTGCTTCTAAACTTCCCACATGCTTCAGCCACCATCATACTCACTATTCAAATCCCTCCATGGGCTTATTCCCCAATATTAACCAATTCTATCAATCCTCTAACTTGGGCCTCCCGATTTTAAACATATACTAGGTAGCTGTTCCTTCAACTACCCAGATACTAAGCTCTGGGATACCCTCCCTAAACCTCTCTCCTTCCCCTGCACATCTGCCTCTAACTGATAGCTCAAGGAGCTCAGTATCAAAAATTTTCATTTTGGTGAAACATTTTGGGACATCTGAATACTTTAAAAGGTGCTTTATAAACACAAGTAGTTGTAGCAATGACATTTTTCTATTTCTCATATCAGTTATCTGGTCCAAAATACTAAATCAAGGATAATTTCACACTGTGCAACCATGCTTGGTAGCAACTAAGCTGAAGTTTCCTAAACACATTTTACTTAAGACACATACAACTAGGGAAGCTTTCACTTCTTCATTTTGCACTAATACATTTTTCAGTTCTAAAGCTATTCAGCTAATAGAATGACAGTTTCAAGTATGCAATGCTCTGGAACTTTAAAAATGCACAAGAGCATTTGTCCAAATTTAAAATATATGGCACCTATTAAGAGAGTTTTTTTTAAAATCTTAAATGAATATTTCTGAAAAAAAAAACAAAACTAAATATTACTCCAGATAGTTTTCTAATATCTATAATGTGCAACTGTATGAAAGTGACCAACTTCATCACATCCTAGGGCATTAAAGAATTTGCCGAGCATTCACTGTCCCTGGATATTGAAGAACAATCATACAGTGCAGAAGAGGCCATTCGGCCCATCATGTCTGTCCTTCTAGAAATATATTACTACCTACACTTTCCTGTACAAGATCCATAGCCTTAAATGTTTGACACTTCAAGCTCCCATCCAAGTGCTTCTTAAAAAGGTTGAGGCTTCCCACCTTAACTATCCTCCCAGGCAGTGCATTGTAGACACCCTTTGGGTGAAAAAGCTTTTCCTCAAATCCCCTCTGAACATCCAGCCTTACAGGTTAAATTTATGCACCTCCCCCACCCAGCTATTAACTCTTCAACTGAGGGGAACAGCTGCTTTCTATCCACCCTGTCCATGCCCCTTATAATCTCATACACCTCTATAATGTTTCCCCCACCCCCCAACTTTCTCTGCTCCAAAGGAAACAACCAGAGTTCATCTAGCCTCTCATCATAGCTGAAGTTCTCCATCCCAGGCAACATCGTGGTGAATCTTCTTTGTACCCCCTCCAGCATAATTACATCCTTCCTACGTGGAACTGCACTACAGCTATGGCCTAACAGAAGTTCTGTACAGCTCCAACTTGAAACCCCCTTGCTTTTATAATCCATGCCACGACCGATAAAAGCAGTTTATGTTATCTTATGTTTTCTTAAGAAATATATACTACCAAGCCACTGAATTCTTAAATAATAAAACCCAAACACATTTTGCAAAAGAACCTCTTTCTCCTTCTCCACCAGAATAGAACTCCCCAGATCTCAAATTAATTTCTAAATTCTACTATTCCTCAAGAGTAGTCTGACCTGAGGGCAAAGACAATATTGTGACTTTGTCTCATTCAAAAGATGCACCTCTGACAGTGCAGCACTCCCTTCGCACTGCATTGGGACTGTCTGTCAAGATTCACAAGTTCAAGACTTGAGTGGAATCTGAATATCAGTCAAATCAACCTTTAACCTTTTCTACTTGAAGAAATCCCCAGCTTCTCCACCGTGAAGTCTATCATGCTTAACACCAAGTATCACATTACGGATGTGGTGGTGCTGGATGTCTTAAAATGCTTAAAAGGCAGATAAATCTGATTCAGTGTATGCCTGAACTTTGCTGCCATCGATAGCCGTGGGTGAGGTGCTGGGAGACTGGAGGGTGGCTAACATGGTGTCATTATTTAAGATTAGCTCCAAGGAAAAGCCAGGGAACTATAGACCGGTGAGCCTGATGTCAGTGGTAGGTCCATTGTTGGAGGGGAATCTGAGGGACAGGATTTACATATGTTTGGAAAGGCAAGGACCGATTTGGGATAGCCAACATGTCTTTGTGTGTGGGAAATTGTGTCTCACTAACTTGACTGAGTTTTTTTGAAGTGGCAAAGAAGATTGATGAAGGCAGAACGACGTAGACAACATTTGCCTTTATTGGTCAGTGCATTGAGTATAAGAGTTGGGAGGTCATGTTGCGGCTGTACAGGACATTGGTTAGACCACTTTTAGAATACTTTGTTCAATTCTGGTCTCCCTGCTATAGGAAGGATGTTGTGAAACTTGAAAGGGTTCAGAAAAGATTTAGAAGAACGTTGCTGGGGTTGGAAGGTTTGGGCTGTAGGGAGAGGCTGAATAGAGTGGGATTATTTTCCCTGGACTGAGGGAGGCTGAGAGTGACCTTATAGAGGTTTATAAAATCGTAAGGGTATGGATAGGGTGAATAGCCAAGGTATTTTGCCCAGGGTAGGGGAGTCCAAAACTAGAGGGCATAGGTTTAAGGTGAAGTGGGAAAGACTTAAAGACAACCTAAAGGGCAAAGTTTTCATGGAGAGGATGGTGCATGCATGGAATAAGCTGCCAGAGGAAGTGGTGGAGGCTGGTATCATTACAACATTTAAAAGGCATCTGGATGGATACATGAATAGGAAGGGTTTAGAGGGATATGGGCCAAATGCTGGCACGTGGGACTAGATTAGTGTAGGATATCTAGTTGGCACGGACCAGCTGAACCAAATGGGCTATTTCCGTGCTGTACAACTCCATGACATCCTCAACTCCATTCTGATAAATCTCCTCTACAAAACCTTAGCACCCTTTCTAGAAGTATACTACCTAGGATTGGGATTTTTTTTTAATGTTTAGTGTTTCTACCAACTGCTTCTTTGCACGGTCAAACATTGAATGTACTTTGACTGCACTTGCTCTGCCACTCTCAATGATAGATGTACTATCCCTCCAAGGTGTCACTGTTCCTTCCAAAAAACTTAAGTTATTGAAATTGTACTAGTTTTATATTGCCATTCTACACAGTCATAGAGCTGTACAGCATGGGAACAGATCCTCTGTTCAAATCACCCAGGGCAAACAGATACCCCAAATTAATCTAGTCCCATTTCCAGCATTTAGACTATCTCCCTCTAACCCTCCCTATTCATATACCCATCCAGATGCCTTTTAAATACTGTAATTGTCCCAGCCTCCACCACTTCCTCTGGCAGCTCATTCCATACACTCATGCAGAGGGTGGTGCAAAAGTTGCCTTTAAGGGCCCTTTTAAATCTTTCCCTTATCACCTTAATCCTACACCATCTAGTTTTGGACTCCTCTACCCCAGGGAAAAGACCTTGGCTATTCACCATATCGAGGCCCCTCATGGTTTTATAAACCCCTATAAAAGGTCATCCTCAGCCTCTGACACTCCAGGGAAAGTAGTCCCCCTTTGTTAAATTTTGTCACTGTCTACTCATTTTATAGGTCTTTGTCTTTCTGCAGTCCATTACTGCTTCCTCATTTTTCTTTGATTTCCAAATTTTGGACCTTTGGTAATCTTTGAAATTGTGCTAAAATGACAAAGACATTAACGTTCATCAAAACAGACAAACCTGAAAGCCAAAAAACTAAAGCTGTGGAGATTGGTGGGAAAACTGCTTTTAATTCCTTTACCTGGGAGAATCTCCATCACTGTGGTGGTCTGACAGTGAAGATGAAGTGAAAGCAACACATCTCACTATCTCAAACATCTCAGAGAATGGCTGTTTTCTCTGCTGAGTGGGTCAGCAACATTTAAAAATCATTGGTGAGTGGGGAGAGGAGAATGTCACTACACTTGGAGATTTGTTGGAATCAAGAACATGATACTTGAAAGAATGCTAAGAGTTGATTTGATAAATAAAAGAATTCATTGCATAGCACTTTAATGGCCTCAGGATGTTCCCCAGAGTTTTACAGCACCTAAAGTACTTTTGAAGTCTCGCTATTGTAACGTACAGAGTTAAAAGTCACAGAAGCACAAAACTCAGCACAAAAGTCCATTTGCCTGGCCATGCCAACTGCTTTTGTATGGAGTAATTCCATTTTCCTACATGCTCCCCACAATAGCAGACATTTATTCTCCAATTATCCAACTCTTTGAAAGCATGACAGAAACGGTCTCCATCATCCTCAATCAGGGCATTCTTGTTTAGATCATAACTACTTGTTGGGCAATAAAGATAGTGTAACAGAGCAGACAACTTCTTGACAGGAAACTCCACAAACAGCAGTCCAACAATGACTTATAGAGCGATGCTAATTTGATAATGAACAATGAGGATGATACTGGTGAGAACTCTGTTGCCTCTCTTCCAAATATTATTCACAGAGAAAGGGTTGGGAGGATGGCTCATCCAAAAGACAGCACCTCTGACAGATCAGCACTCCCTCAGTGAGGCACTGCTCAACAACTGAAGCCAAAAGGCAGGTGAAGGGTGGGGGGAGGTGGTGGTCTCAAGTGGCAATGTAAAAGGTGAAGACTGTCCAGCAGGGCTAGACAGACTGAATGGTCTCCAGCCTACACACCCACCATGACATTCCCCACCCAGCCCAGCCCCAAAATCAGCTGCCAAGGCAGGTCACATGGGCTCAGGGTCAGCAGATCACCCCCAAGCCCCTGCAAAACACAGCTGGGAGACCCCGAGCCCCTGCAAAACTCGGCAAGGAAGCCCCTGGAGAGGAGCGCAGGGAGACCCCAAGCCCCTGGAAGGGAGCACAGGGAAACCCCAAGCCCCTGCAAAACACGGCAGGGAGCCCCCAAATCCCTGGAGGGGAGGGCAGGGTCCCTACGACCCGCAAACACTCACATCTCCCGGAGATAACAGAAACTTCCAGACAGGCCCAGCCGTTTAAAACCGAGCAGCCGATTTCAACAACACCGCGCCCTTTACTTCCAATCGAGGACTCAGGCCGACCCGCGGACGGGACAATGTTCAGGCCCGGGCCCGGGGATTTACCTCACTGTAACCCAGAGGCCCGGGCCCGGGGATTTACCTCACTGTAACCCAGGGGCCCGGGCC
>NC_063332.1:174441244-174479864 GCF_021869965.1 Rhincodon typus
GTACTGAGGGAGCGCCGCACTGTCGGAGGGTCAGTGCTGAGGGAGTGGGCACTGTCGGAGGGTCAGTGCTGAGGGAGTGGGCACTGTCGGGGGGTCAGTGCTGAGGGAGCGCCGCACTGTCGGAGGGTCAGTACTGAGGGAGCGCCGCACTGTCGGAGAGTCAGTGCTGAGGGAGTGTGGCACTGTCGGAGGGTCAGTGCTGAGGGAGTGCCGTGCTGTCAGAGTGTCAGACCTGAGGGCGTGCCGCAATCTCAGAGGGTCAGTCTCGAGGGAGTGCTGCACTGTTGGAGGGTCAGTGCTGAGGGAGTGCCGCGCTGTCGGAGGGTAGTGTGCTGATGGAGCGCCATGTGGATGCATGGGTGTTCTTTGGCTCAGATATTAAATACATTCTCTGTCTTCCCTCTCAGGTGGATGTAGAAGATCCCATCTCTCCATTTTGAAAAAGAGCACTGGAGTTGGTATCAGTGTTCCTTTCTATTTGTCCTATTGCCTTCAAGGTTATGAGGACATACTCACTAAGGCTCCTCTAATCTTGTGTAGTTCATCGATTCTACTATTCAATGTGTATTTCCCAGCTGTGTTAGTCCTCCCAAAATGCATCACCTCACACTTTTCAGGATTAAATTCCATTTGCCACTGTTCTGCCCATCTGACCAGCCCGCCTATATCATTCTTTAGTCTAAGGCTTTCCTCCTTTGCTATTTGCCACACCATCAACACTGTGAACTTGTTGATGAAATCTCCTACATTCATATCCAAGATTATTAATGTACATTGCAAACAGCAAGAAACCCCTCCTGAGGTTTGGAAGAGTATTGTATGAATGCAAGTGTTTTATTTTTAATGTAGATGGCAGCATTGCCAGTATCTGATTGTTGTTGTTTAGTGAATTCATGACCATCACACTGCAAATTCATGGGTTGTACCCCTGGGTCTTTTTATTCATTCACAGGATGAGGGCATTGCTGGCTAAGCTAGCATTTATTGCCCATCCTAATTGAGTCACCATATTGCTGTGCGTCTGGAGTCACACGTAGACCAGACCAGGTAAGGATGGCAGTTTCATTCTCTAAGGGACATTTGTGAACCAGATGGGTTTTTCCCCCAACAATTGGCCATAGATTCCTGGTCATCATTAGATTCTAAATTCCAGATATTTTATTGAACTGAATTCAAATTCCACCATCTGCTGAGGCGGGATTCAAACCTGGCTCCCCAGAGTATTATCTGGGTCTCTGGATCAACAGTCTAGCGATAATACCACTAGGCCATTGCCTCCCCTCTTTTCTCAGCAGCGATCCAGGCAGGTGAGCTGTGAGAATCTTTGAGACTTTATTTGGCAGAACAAAATCCTAAACTCTTTCTTTCCCTCACCAACAACAAGAATTAATAATGTGACAGACAACCATCTTTGACTATTTCACCAAATGATGCACGAAAAAAGTTTTCACGATATGCAAGTTCAACAGTAAACTTATTCATTTTTATTTTAGGACACAAATATTACCACAAGGCATTAGCAGAGTTCCCCTTTGGAGCTCTTCGCACATTAAGACAGAATAAGATTTAGATAGAGCCTTGTAATTTGATCACTGTTATACGTTGCAGATAAAACTTGTAGTAAAGACGGAAATTGCACTCAGTATCAACTCTCAATTGACATTACTAATTATGGTCACAGTGTAAAATCTCTGGACATATTGATTGATTTTGATTGATTGATTTTATTGTCACGTATACTGAAATATACTTAAAAGCTTTGTTTATAAGCAGTACAGGCAGATCACAGCAAGCAAAGGGTGTATAGATCAAAAAGACTTAGAGGCATACAGGTTATATTGCAGGCTAGAGTCCATTCAACAGTCTCATAATTGCCAGAAAGAAGCTGTTCCTGAACCTGCTGGTGCGTGGGAGCAGGATTCTGTACCTTCTGCCTGATGGAAGAGGTTGTAGGAGATCATTACTGGGGTGTGATGGGTCTGTGATGATATTGGCCGTCTTTCCGCAGCAGCGAGCCGTGCAACTGGAGTCCATGGATGGAGTGTTGGCTTTTGTGATGGTCTGGGCTGTGCACACCCCCTTCTGTAGTTTCTTACAGTCCTGGGCAGAGCAGTTGCCATATCAGGCCGTTATACACCCGGACAGTATGCTTTCAATGGTGTATCTGTAGAAGTTGATGAGGGACCTTATGGACATGTCAAATTTCCTGAACCGCTTGAGGAAGAAGAGTCGTGTTGTGCCTTCTTGCCTGTCTCATCTACGTGGGAAGTCCAGGACAGGTCAATGGTTATCATCACTCCGAGGAACTTGATGCTTTCCACCCTCTCAACCTCAGTTCCGTTGATATAGATGGCGGCGTGTTCTCCTCCTTTCTTTCTGAAGTCAATGATCAGTTTTTTAGTTTTGCCAATGTTGAGAGACAGATTGTTTTATCAGGCCATCTATCTCCCTTCTGTATTTTGACTCATTGTTGTTAGATATCTGTCCCACTATGGTGTGTTGTCAGCAAACTTGTGAGTGGCGTTCATTCAGAATTTGGCAACACAGTTGTAGGTGTACAGGGAGTACAATTGGGGGCTGAGGACACATCCTTGCGGGGGGCTCCAGTGTTGAGTGTTATTGTGGAGGAGGTGCAGTTACCTATCCTCACTGATTGCAGATTATGGGTCAGAAAACTGAGGATCCAGCTGCAGGGGGCGGAGCTGAGACCAAGGCCACAAGAGTTTTGAGATCAGTCTGGAGGGGATAATGGTATTGAAGGAAGAGCTGTAGTCAACGAACAGGAGTCTGATGTAGGTGTCTTTGTTGTTCCAGGGATGAGTGCAGGGCTAGGGATATGGCATCCTCTTTGAATCTGTTATGTTGGTAGGGAAACTGTAGGGGATTGTAGACAGAGTGCATGTATCAGTTAATGTGGGGGAAGGAATACAAAACAAAGGACCATTAATGCAAGATAGTAAGGAAGGGGGGAAAAACATCAGCAAAGTCCCAAAATAGAAATCAGAAAATGCAGCAAATAAAGAAAAAAGTTCACATTTTGGATTGTGAAGGATCGTCACTTTTGATATCTCTCCTCGTCTTCAATAGGGTATCCACCAAAACAACTTTCACAACTACATTTCCCACCTCAGCAACCATCTCTGGCTCTGACTTATTCCACATAGATTCAAATTGAAGTTCCACCCAGCGTGTTTCAGATCCACCTAGGGTTACAGCTTTCTCCTAGATGTTTAAACTCTGAATCAGCTGTTCCTGATGAGTCCATACTGAGTCTTCATTGAAAAATCCAGTCAGTGCCATTTTCATGCTGCATCCCCATAATTCTGAAAATTTATTTTCTTCCAAGTACCAATCCAATTTTCTTGTGAAATCATTGATCATCTCTCTTTCTTCATCAGCAAAGAGTTCCAGGTCATTCCCAGTTAGAGCATGAAGTTCATCCTTGGGACTCCACTGCTGCACCTCTTAATAGTAGGAAGTATTTTTAAAATTGTTGATGGGATGTTAGTGTTCCTGGCTCGGCCGACGTTTATTGCCCATCCCTACTTGCCTTGAGGGAAGTCAAGAGTCAACTCCGTTGCTGTGGGTCTGGAGTCACATGTAGGCCAGACCAAGTACGGATGGCAGATTTCCTTCTGGAATGTACATAGGTGAACCCGATTACTATTTTACAATAAGTAACAGAGGTTATGTTAGCTTTCGTTCTTGGTTCCAAATTTTTAATGATTTCAGATTTCAGCATCTTAACATGATGGGATTCAAACCCATTACCCCAGAACATAAACCTGGCACTCAGCATCACTATTCCAGCGATATTACCCCTGCTCTGACTGCCTGTCCTGCAATGCAGAAATCCCATTTTATTCCCAGTTTCACCTTTTACATTCCCACTGTAGCTGCTCACTCAATTTGGGACTTGTCTGGAATGTGTGACCGAGCTTTCTAAGACATTTTGGCATCGGTGTGTATAACCCATGAGAATATTGACAAAATAGTGTCTCTATCTCTATCCGGCTGCTGGATAATGGAGGGAGGAATTGAATGGTGCAAGGAGTCTAAAAGAAGGGGAAGTAACCTTAATGTTTGAGCCAAGCCTTTCGGGGTGATGTCAAAAGATACTTCTTCACAAAATAGCAGGGAGAGAAATCTGGGACTCTCTGTCTCCTTTCCACCCCTCCACAATGCTGCTGAAACTGAGGTTCAATTCAGAATTAAAAAACCAAGACTCATAGAGTTTCACAAAAAAAGCAAATTACTGCAGATCGTGACAGTAGTCGGTAGCTCAGGAAAAATGTATGCCTAAAATTTCAGGTGAAGATGAAAGGTCATCTCAACCTGAATATATTTCATTTGGTACAATTACAACATTTAAAAGGCACTTCATGGGTATATGAATAGGAGAGGTTTCGAGGGATATGGGCCAAATGCTGGCAAATGGGACTAGGTAGATTTGGGATATCTGGTTGGCATGGACAATTTGGACCAAAGAGTGTGTTTCCATGCTGAACATCTCTATGACTATAACATACACATCAACCATGATCCAAATGAATGAATGGCAAAGCAGGCTCAAAGGGGTTGAATGCAACAGAAAACTAAGACAAGAATTCTGGGAGATTAAAAAAGCAGCTTGGTTCTGTAATGTGTGGGCAGGCAAAATACAATGTTATAAACTTTAGTACAAATGAAGCTACTAGTCGCTATCTTGGAACAAAAAAAAACTATAGCCTCATAATTATCCACGCTTAAAATAACTTTTATTTGATGTATGTTGAGAGAAGGTTATGTTAAATATATTTTTATATAATATATATTACAATCAGCATTCCAAATTTACAACACAAACTGATTTCAGCATGGCAGGAGAAGAAACACAGAGCCAGGTTCTGTGGACTTTAGATGTTCACAACTTTTTAGGAAGCTGTACCAACCCATCTGTCAGTGGAATTTATCTTCTGAATTCAAGTACCTATGACAGTATTGTTTTAATGTTTCGGGTGTAAATTTATATGTCAATGCCAAATCATTGGATATCAGATACGCTACTTTGATATCAGGTGTGGGAAGAAAAGTTGAACAGAGTCCAACTGGAAATAAACTTGTTATTATAACACCACAACAGTCAGCTTCATGTTTCTTCACCCCAGTGGAAATCTCTAGGTGAGTTTTTCCGTTCTATCCACATCTTTGCCAGTCTCCCACAACAGTCATCATAGTATTCAGTCTTCACAATGGGATTTCTTTAAATCTGTATGTACATTGTCATTTATATTTTTAAGCAGCACAAACAAATGCTGCTCAAGAAATACAGCACAACTATAGAATATTCACAAAAGTCTATGTACTGCCACACATGCAACAGTGGACATTCATCCCAAAAACGTTTCACATAATCCTTAATATAAGGAGTATGTCAATCTATCGCTGTACTGTTTCCCTTATTCAGTTAACAGGAACTGACAAAAATGCTGATGAATACATTTTGCCAAAACAATTTGTTAGAGCAAAATAATGGGGAATGTTTCTAAAATTTCAAGACCTCATGTTCAAGGAATGTGTTGAAATGCACCTCACCATTAACAAACTATGGAATCATTCTGAAATAGCTACTTATCTTAAAGTACAAAATTGTCAATAACAGACACTAGCAGGGAAGACTCTTCAACTATGCACAAGCATCTAAAGGACTGGGATCACGGCTCGGTCCAAGTGTGTGGAGTTGTAACTTGTGCCAATTAAACCACAGTGAACATCAACACAGACAAGACTGCTCTGAAGCTAGAGGTTGAGAGCATGTAGTCCTTAAACCTGGATACAACTGATATTAATTGTATTAGGTTAGATCATGTGCTTTTTTAAAAAGCTAATCTAGAATACACTGTATTGTATAGAATAAAGTGAAGGGATGTGAAACACACACACACACCGGTCACTGTAGAGAGCTTTGTCTTCAACAAATCAATCAGAAGTCTGTGCTGTGTTCAGTAGGGTGGCAGCTGAAGATTCTCAACGTAAGACTCGGTTACAAGACTGAGATTTATTGTTTATTTTAAAATGTCAATAGATCAAAATGTCTCCCTGTACAATAAAACGTTTACATTAAAGGCAAAAGCCTGGCTGACTGCCTCAGCCTCCTCGATACAGTTCATTGAGTCTTGCCAGTTTTTCACAGCTTTCCATCCGCATGAGTTCAGCTTTCTTCCGTAGTCGGTCATCTCGATATACCTTGGACGCATAAAGGTAGTCATTTCCTTTCAAGGATAGAGAGAATAGCATAATTAATTAATAGTATCTGGTGTAATGGATATTAAGAAATTACAAGTCACAGGGGTATAGGGTTGCCCAACAGGGCAAGCTAGCATCACACTGACTAATTGCATTGAATGTGCAGCACAGAGGATGCATCTTCAATCCAGTTATAATTCTCTGCTAGAGTGTATGCTTCACACATGCCTCCTCCTGACCATTTCCATTTAATCCCATCAACAACAAAGGGAAGACAATGAAATTGCAATACTGACACTGGATTAGTAATCCAGAGGCTAATAATTTGGGGATATGGAGTGGCATGGTGGTTCAGTGGTTAGCACTGCTGCCACACAAAACCAGAGACCCAGGTTTAATTCCACCCCTGGGCGACTGTCTGTGTGGAGTTTGCACATTCTCCCCGTGTCTGCGTAGGTTTCATCCAGGTGCTCCAGTTTCCTCCCACAGTTCAAAGGATGTGCAGGTTAGGTGGATAAACCATGCTAAATTACCCATAGTGATTAGTGATGTGCAGCTTAGGTGTGTTAACCATGGGAAATGCAGGGTTACAGGGATAGGGATGGGGATGGGTCTGGGTGGGATGCTCTTTGGAGGGTCAGTGTGAACTTGTTGGGCCCAATGGCCTGTTAATAAACACTGGGGATTCTATGGAAATCCCATCACAGCAGCTGCTGGAAACTAAACTAAATTAATAGATCTGGAATAAGTCTCAGGTGATGGTGACCACAAAACCATTGTCAATTGTCATTTTTAATAAAATCCATCTGATTCACTAATGCCCTTTCGGGAAGGAAATCTACCTCCAGATCCAAATCAATGAGGTCGGCTCTTAACTACCCTCAGTGCAATTAGGGATGGGCAAAAACTGCTGTCCTTTCCAGTAACAACCACATCCAATGAATGAGTAAAAAAAAATCTCAACAGCAGAAGTGAAAAAATTTCCAAACAGTGGAAAAACTATCCATTAAGGTTGCTTAACCAAAGGGACCTCATAACAAAAAGCTGTACAATGTGGTTTCCGAAGGAAGGTCCATTGAACAATCGCTTAGAAAGGGTGAAAATCATAAGCATAAGTTTAAACAACTCACTCTCTTGTCTTTCCTTCCAGCAGTTATTTCGAAGGTTGTTTACATAATCATCTTCAACACTCTTTTCTACCTTTTGTAATGCCACACCTGTGTATTCTTTGTCAAAGTCTTTGTTGACATAATAAACTACTTTCAAATTACTGGTTTGCTTCCTAATGGTGTGTTCCAGGGTGCTGCAAAACACAGAAATACCCATTGGTCAACTTAAACATATTTAACTCTGCTTTCTCTCCACAGATGCTGCCAATCCTCCCGAGTTTCTTCGGCAATTTCTGTTTCTGTTAAACACACTTCAGTTGAGTGACGCAACATTTTTCCAACATCCACATTCAGTGTCCATTTGCAAAAGAGAAACTTGCATTTTGGTTGGCATGGATGCATTGGAACAAAGCGTCAGTTTCTGACTCTACAATTGTATTTATACAGTGCCATTCATTACCCATGGCTATCCAAAGGACATCACAGCCAGCAGTGAAGATCATTGCAATGTATGAAACGCAGCAGCCCAATACAATAATAAGATGGTGATAGATAATTTTTTTGATTTTTAGGAAGTGAGTTCAGTTGAGGGATAAGTATTGAGTAGGATACGGGGTGGGGGGGGAGCTCAGTTCTTCAAAATTTAATGCTTTTAAAACAAAAACTGAACAATCAAATAACGTGAAATAAAGAACTTTCAAATAGGCTTTCAGACAAATCAGGAAGAAAAGCATTTTTCTTTAAAGAAAACTTGAGAGAAACGTAGAAATCTAACATTTAGCTCCTGCAATTGGAAAGCTGAAAGTAAGGAGTAATCTACTCAGTGTCCTGAGCCCCACACAAGACGTGTGTCGGGCGTAGCTCACTGGATGATGTTTATAATCAAGTCAGAAGTTTGTGGACTCAAGTCCCACTTTGTTACGGTAAGTGCACACACAATGCAGATTGACACTCCCAGTGAGATACTGGGATACTGCTCCACTACCACATGTGCCATCATTCAGAGGAAACATTAAACCGACGCCCTCTCCGGGCCCCTCAGATGGATCTAAAAACTGTTCTTGTCAATATTTATCCCTTAACCTACAGCAATAAACCTGATCATCATAACTTTGCTGCTTGTGGATTTGCCATGTTTCCTCCATTAAAGCAGTGGCGAGACTTCAAATCTAATTCATCGATGTAAAGTGGTTTGGGGATGATCTGAAATTATACAAGGTGCTATCTCAATGCAGGGGTTTTTATTTTACAAAGTAAACAAAGTATCATGGCTTGTTACCAATTTGAGTTGTTTCTCAAAAATTTAACAGGGTGTCAGACAATGGATTAAGCCCCAGATGCAAAATTCCCTCAGACACTCCCTCAAGCTTTACAAGCAGCCAAAGATACTTGCAATATTTTGTTATGAGTGAATAAAAGCTCATATTAATGTAGCAGTAACTAGCTGCTTTTATACCCTGACTGTCTAGAACATTTTGTCAAGGATGGTACCAGAGAAGACACTGGAGCATCTTTGCTACAGTGACTTTATTCAATCAAGTTGCTGTTCAGCTTTCAGCTAACAAGAAACAAACCCACATGCTCATTCCAAGTCAAATTTGGGGCAGGAAGCTGACTTTGTTTCTAAAATCAACCCACAAGACAAACGAAGAAATTCAAGAACATATTGGTTACAGTCAGCAGTACTTACGCTCTGTAGTAGAGACTGTATGGTGGAGTAGATACCATCAATTGACTCAAAACTGACACCAGGATCAAGACAATAATAGGTAACAGCTGTAAAAACATTGAAAATCCTCCCTGTAAGATATAGGAGAGTAAAATCAAGATGTATTCAATTGCTCTGTCACCAAGGCTCAATAGCGTCCTTAAATATTTGCAGGTTCAAAGTTAGACTGGACACCAAGCCATGATCCCATTTAGTAGGCAGGCTTGCAATGTGCTTCACTGCTGCTTGCTACAAGTAACATTTAAACAAGAGCTTGTTCTCTGCAGGCAAAAGAAACAACGGAAAGTGGTTTATAAAATCATGAGGGGCATGGATAGGGTGAATAGCCAAAGGCTTTTCCCCAGGGTAGAGTAGTCCAAAACTAGAGGGATAGGTTTAAGGTGAGAGGGGCAAGATTTAAAAGGGACATAAGGGGCAACTTTTTCATGCAGAGGGTGGTATATGTATGGAATGAGCTGCCAGAGGAAGTGGTGGAAGCTGGTAAAATGACAACATTTAAAAGGCATCTGGATGGGTAGACGAAAAGGAAAGGTTTAGAGGGATATGGGCCAAATGCTGACAAATGGGACTAGATTAATTTAGAATATCTGGTCGGCATGGACAAGTTGGACCGAAGGGTCTATTTCTGTGCTGTACGTCCCTATATCTCTATGTCTAGGCATTGCTAAATTTTTTAAAAAATGCCCAAAGTGAGGGGGACAATTGTCACCTGGTACATTCTCCATGGCAATGTTCCAACTGGATCTGGCTTGCCAACCAATCAGCACCCTTTTACTATTATCGTACAAATTGTTGCTCCCTCTGAAATGTGGCATTTTGTGACTGTCCTGTCACGCACAAGATGAAAAGCTCAGACATCACAGTTCATTCTCCCCCCATTTAAAAAAAAACTCTCTATTCAGGTATTGGCACCTTTCCAAATAATGCAGCCACCCCACCCGCCCTAACCCATGCAGTAGAAGCTGAAATACCTTCCCGAGTTAACACACACTCCATTCCCAGGTCTGCAGAGCACGAAACTGACTGGAACTCTTTGCTGTACTTGATACAGATTGCTCAAATGATGAGGTGGTGTTCAATCGCTTAGATGTATAGAAGATAATCCCACGCATGGGACAAGACCAAAATGAGAAGCCATAAACTTAAGACAGGCACAAACAAATCCTTCGGGAATTCGGAAGATCCCAGAAAGTGGTGAGAATGTGAAACCCACAGGACTGATTGAGGTGAATAGTCTTGATAGGCTGATTTAAACAGCAATTATTTTGGGTGGTAAAAGAACATCCATTTTCCCTTGTGTGAAGGTGGGTTTCCTGACAAGATCTTGAAGCATCAACACTAATTTTAAGGTTCTGCCCTTTCTTTTCTTGGGCTGCCACAACCTCCCCTCCCCACACCATCAGGGGAAACAGTTTCTCTCCATCAATAAAACTGAAAAACAGTTCAGATCACTCCCTTCATGCTGTACTTCACTGAACATAAAGGAGCTAATTTTCTCAGGATTTAAGACTGAAACTAACAACATTGCTGCAAAGATTTTAGCAAACGTTTGGTTGATAAGGTTTTGCTGGTGGGTTTATTACAGGAGCTTGAAGGATGTTGATAAAATGTAAGCTAGGAATTAATCCTCCAATCAGTGAGTGTAACTTTCAATGTTCCTAGCTGAAGGGTTCAGGAGAATGGACAGTTGCTAAAATGCAGCATTTATGTCTGTGCCCAGAACAACAAAAGGAAGCAGAATCTTTGAAAAGGGAAGGAAATATCTGAAAATAAAGGGGAAAAAAAGACGATTGGTCAAAGAAATGAATTAACTGGATGTAAACAAGTTCCTCTTGAATAAGTGTAAGAACATAATGGAAACGGGAAATGGTGAATTTGTTCTTTGAACCTGTCCCACCATTCAATGAGACTAGGGCTGACTATCCTCCATTTCCTGCAAATCTTGCTGATTAAAATTCTGTCTCTTCAAAAAAAATTCCCCAGTGCCTCAGCCAAAACTTACCCCTCAAATAATATCACAAATAATAACACCGTGAGCTGGGCATTGCTGTTTGACAGAACTTGCTCTGCCCAGATTCTTTGGTGGGTTTCCAAATTACATCATGACAGTAGTTCAAAACACTTCATTGGCTGTAAAAGGTAAAAGGTTTCCCAGACTAATACTGGGAATTGGCAGGTTAGACAGGTTAGGCTTGTATCCACTGGAGTTTAGAACAGTGAGAGGTGACTTGATTGAAACATACAAGATTCTAAGGGGTCCTCACTGGGTAGATGTGGAAAGGATCATTTCTCTTGCGGGAGAATCTAGAAGTAGACAACACTACAACACAATGTGGAAAATGGCTCAGGTATGCCTTGTACACAAAAAGTAGGGCAAATCCAACCAGCCTATTGCTGCCCCATCAGTCTACATTCAATCATCAGTAAAATGAAGAAAGGTGTTTTCAACAGTGCTTGCTTAGCAATAGCCTACTCAGAGGCACTTAGTCTGGGTTCCACAGGACCACTCAGCTCCTGACTTCATTACAGCCTTGGTTCAAACATGGACAGCACAGCTGAATTCCAGAGGTGAGAATGACAGCCCTTAATATCAAGGCTGTGTCTGACCAATTGTGCCATCAAGGTACCTTTGCAAAACTAGAGATAGTGGGAATCAGGGAAGGGCTCCCACTGGATGAAACTATATCTGGCACAAAAGGAAGATGACTGTTGGAGGTCAGTCATCTCAGCTCTAGGACATCAGTTTGCCCATGATCTCGACGAATGGTTGAGCAGACTTGATGTGCCGAATGCCTACTTCTGCTCTGACATCTTCTGGTCTCGGAGTCACTCAATTTAATAGAGATGAGGGCAAGAGGCTTTGGAACACTCTTCCTCATAAAGCATTGTCCTCGAGTCCTTGAATATTTTTAAGGCCGTGGTGGTTAGATTTGTGATAAGCACGAGGCTGAAAGGTTTTCAGGGCTGCTGAGATTGTGGGGTAATTAGATCTTATTGATTGGCCTAAACCCACTCCTGATTCATATGTTTGTATGTAAAATGTTTGGAGAAGTGCGGATGTCCTGTACAAACACAAGTATTTCTTCTGTTCATAGCTTTCTCTCCCAAATAAAAATCAACCCATGGATTTTAACATAAAATACAAATTTTGAAAGTCTCATGTTTGCCCATGGTCTATTGGGAAGCTGATCAAATCTGAATAAAGCTGAAATCACCATAGTCGTACCAGACCATAGGGCTGCTCTCTCATTAGAGAGATACAACAGGTGTTGGTTTAACCTGAGGGTCACCACACCTAACATGAGGGGAGAGATTGAGAAGGTGAGACCCAATTGAACCCATACTGTTGGTGTCAGGCTACATTGCAAACCAGCCATCCAGCCAACTGAGCTAACCGACCCCCCCCCCAACCCCAACACACGGAAATACGTACATCGGCTCTCTCGTCCTCTCTGTCTGCTCTGTGGTGTGATTGATGAGATCCTCGAGCTCTTCCATTATTGTACACCTGTGTGTGTCCTAAAAGGATAAATAATAAGAGAATGAGCAGTTCCATTAACACTGAAAACATCTAACAGTCTGGAGATTGAGACATATTTTCTTGCTTATTCTGCAAAAATAAAACTGCATTAGAAATAATCCCAATACAGCATGGAAACCAATGCAAATCTATTTGAAAAAATAATCGATTTTATAAGCTATTCACATGGCAAAGCAAAACAAATTCAATATATTTTCCTAATGCAGTAAGAATTACATTCTGCATTTAAAGCGCCTTCTGAACTCAATGGGTTCTATTGTCCCAGATTCTAGCCTGTGTTTCTCTGCTTGTCCCATTTCCCTCTCCTTTCACCATCATCTCTTTGATCATCTAATCTCTCCTGTCTTCGACCCTATCACAGGCCCTCCCTTCTGTCCTTCCCTCTCCTCCCCCCTTTCCCTGTCTCTGTACCTGCTCAAAATGAGCCCCTTCTCCAACTTACTCCAGTTCTTGTGAGAGGTCAGTGAGCTCAGTTTGAATGTCCATGGATTCTGCCTGACCTTGCTGCGTACTTCCAGCATTTCCTGGTTTTATTTAGACTATGAGATTTACCTCAACATCATACTTCTGGCGAGTTATTTCCATTTGATTTCTGCTGATAGTGAAAAGGATTACATGATTTTAAACTTGTTCATAGCTACTTGTTTTAAAATGGCTCAAAAATCACTTCAGCCAAAGTTGGAATGGGCTTTTTCAAATTATATATAAACCAGGACTCTGACACCTAGCTCCCAGAGTCTATTCCAACTCTGTTCCAGACACAAGCCGTTAATGTTGAGAGATAGTAAGGAGTCCAGACCCAAAACGTCAGCTTTCCTGCTCCTCTGATGCTGCTTGGCCTGCTGTGTTCATCCAGCTCTACATCTTGTTATCTCAGCCATTAATGTTGCTTTGGTTTTACCCTTGGCCCTTATGCTAATCTTATCAGTGCAGGAAGTTAGGTGTTAGCTTCAGATGTCAATTGATTATTGTTCCTGATTACATACTAACCACCCCCACTCCCTCCTAGTGAAAACTCTAGGCCCAAGTGTTCATTAAAACAAAAGGTGAGATTGTTTACCTTCCCAGGAGAATGTTGGACAGTGGAGTGTTTACAGGGGAGTTACAACATGGAAACTCATCTTCAGTATTTGTGTCAGAGTTAATCCTCTAGATGAGCAGGCACCTGAGCCCCTTGGGTCCACATTTATAAATGACAACAAGAACAGGCAGTTTGGACTGCAAAGTCTCTACAGCACAGAAACAGGCCATTCAGCTCAAAAAAAGTTTTGCTTTACATGTCACCCCCTCTTCGTCTCACCGTATCATCACCTTCTATTCTTTTCACCGTCATGTTTCCAGTCTCCCCTTAAATGTCTCAATAACAGTTGCCACAAACATTCCCTGTGGGAGCGAGTTCCACATCCACACTACTCTCTGGATAAAGAGGATTCTCCTGAATTCCCAATTAGATTTATTACAGACAATCTTGTATTGAAAGCTCCTTATCCTAAACTCTCCCACAAGTGGAATCACCATCATTATTTCAAACCCATGAAACCCTTTCATAACTTTAGTGATATCCATCAAGTCACCTCTAATGCAACCTTCTTTTCCAGAGCAAATTGGCACAGCCTGTTCAATCCTTTATGACGGTTATAATCACTCATTTCTGGCCCCCTTTGAGGAACTTCTGTTTTTGCATCTTCTCCACAGTGCTTCTCCTTCTTCCTGTTCTATACCCACATTCTCTCTGAGTGGAGAGGAACATTATCCGCCTCCTTCCCAAAAAAAACTCCTCTGGAATCTGACTCAGCCCTTTCTCCACCTGTGAACCTTGACCTTGAGTGTCAGCAGACTAATGACCACCAAACTTCCACAATCTGGAGTCTCTGGGAATTACGGATCCAGGAACAGCTACAGGCAAAAACTAGAGAGAAGGATAATCACAGGGGTGTTAAAAAGAAAATGCTCCCATCTATTTCTGGAACAAGTTTGTTTATTATTTAGTTGTAAAAATTGACGTTGGTGGACAATCATCCAATTGGGTAGTGACATGCCCCACTTGTGTCCTGATTGGGTGGCGAGGTGGGGAACTGCGACCATAGATGTGTGCACGCAGCCAATGGTAGGAGCTTAGGGGCAGGCAGCTAGGAGGTAGGAGGTCATGTGATGAACCAACCTCCATTCAGTGACAATCAGGAGGAAAACCTGGGCTAATTTGTCTCTCATTAAATTAGGAACAGGAGAAGGCCATTCAGCCCTTTGAGCCTGTTCCTTCATTCAATGAGATCATGGTTGCTCTCCAACTTAACTCCACAGAACAGCCTTTGCCCCAGATATCCTGATATCTTTAGCAGACAACAATCGATGAACCTTGGACCTAATAGCACTTGTGAAAGAGTGAGTTCGAAACTTCTATCAACTTTTGGGTGTAGAATTGATTCTCAACTTCACTCCTGAAAGGTCTGGCTGTAATTGTTTGGTCTTTAGGTCATAACTCCCCATCAAGCAGAAATGATTTAACTCTATCTACCCTACCAGTTCTCGAAAAGTTTAATTACTGCCCACATAGAAAAGAAACCAGGCATTCTCCCCAAGTGGTCCATGTTTTCTGCTCCACATGGGTCTTTTGCCAGTGATCGGACACTCCAAGGACAACACTATCAACCTACAACACCACCCTAACCGAAAACACATGAGTCGATGCATTCAATCAGTCAACGCAACTGCCATATGACCAATTTGCATCCACCCCCATCATTCACTTGAGCAACCAAAGGGGAACTGCCTCACTAATCCAATCTCAGAAGGAACATTGTTACAAGAGTATTTTTATAGGAGTTTTCAAATCAGACTGCAACACTCAGAAATAACAACATCTGTTCACACTTTACTACTTAGACATCAAATTCTTCATCCATTTAACAAATATTTGGAGACAATTAAATTCCTACTTCTGTTGTTTGGACTATTAAAGAGTGTCAGAAAATGGTTTTCACAATATTGTGAACATATTTCATTGTTAATTTTTTTTTGAAGATTGATGCTTAAATGATTGTGGACAGTGATTCATTTTGGAGTTTTTCTCATTCTTGCCTAAGAAATGGGTGTCAATTAGGGATGCCCATCCCTCATTGCCCTTGAATTTATCACCTCTTTAGGCCAAATCAGAGGGCAGTTAAGAACCAAACACGTTGCTATGGGTCTGGAGTCACATGTAGGCCAGACCAGGTAAGGGTGTGAATCAGCTGAGCTTTTACAACAATTGACATTGGTTGCTTGGTCGCCATGAGGCTAGCTTTCAATTGTATGCTTTTCACTATTAAATTCACATTCCACCATCTGCCAAGATAGGATTCAAACCTTCATCCCCACAGCAGGAGCCTGGTCTCAGGATTAGCAGGTCAGCGACATTACCACTTAACCACCATCCCTCCACAGTGCTGAAGAGACACTTTAAGAAGGTCATAGAAAGGACAACAGGGCACTTTTAATCTAAAACCACTTATTGGAAATCATATGGTTTAAGCAAAAGTGAGGGCACAGTGACTAACTTTGCTGGAAGTCATGTGTCTTCAGTGAACTGCTGGATTTACTGCAAGTGGCTTGACTACAGAATTCATGGCTGTCAAGAGCTGTGGTTATTTTGATACTGTTTGCCAATTTAGTTGGGGTACAGCCTTCTGAGAAAGAAAGAAGTTCATCCTCTGCCCTTCTGACAAAATCATAGAGTCATACAGCATGGAAACAGACCTTTTGGTCCAACCAATCCATGCCGACCATAATCCCAAACTAAACTAGTCCCACCTGCCTGCATTTGGCCCATTTCCCTCCAAACTGTCACTATTCATGCACTTATCCAAATGTCTCTTAAACGTTGTAACTGTACCTGCATCCACCACTTCGTCTGGGAGTTCATTCCACACACGAACCACTCTCTGTATGAGCAAGTTGCCCTTCATGTCTTTTTTAAATCTCTCTCCTTAAGATATGCTGCCTGGTCTTGAAATCCTCCCATCTTAGGGAAAAGACACCTGCCATTCACCTTATCTATACCCGTTGTGATTTTATAAACCTCAATAAGATCACCCGTCAACCTCCTACGCTCCAGTGAAACAAGTCCCAGTCTATCCAGCCTCTCCTTTTAACTCAAACCTTCCATTCTCAGCAATGTCCTAATAAATCTTTTCTGAACCCTCTCCATTTTGATAATATCTTTCCTGTAACAGGGCGACCAGAACTGCACCCAGTACTCCAGAAGAGGCCTCACCATTGTCCTGTACAACCTCAACATGACGTCCCAACTCCTATACTCAAAAGGTCTGAGCGATGAAGGCAAGTGTGCTAAACGCCTTCTTAACCGTCCTATCTATATGTGATGCAATTGATAGAATGATCTAATTGTTCTCCTGAAAAGCTTCTGCAAGAGCTCTTCTCAACATTTCCTAGACAAATAGCATCTGGACAGGTCACTATAACACGTGCCTGTGTTTAACGACATCTGCGTGGACCAGGGAACTGACAAAAAGCCTTCTTGAACATTTCATACCTCCTCCTTTTCCTTCAAAGGACTAACAATTATTGGCCAAAGTGTTTTCCCCTTCAAAATTAATCGCAGCAGATTTTTAAAAAAACTGTGCGTGGGATTATTTAGAAGGGTAAATATTTATACGTTCAGACTCCAAACTGGTTGTTAATCTGGTATGCAACTTTGTTGAATATTTTTGTTTTATCATTAATTAATAACTCTGTTGTTTATTAAAGAAACCGGGTTGCTAGATCTTTTTATCCTACACCTAAATATAGATGAAGTACACAATTGTCCATATCGGTGACGAGGCAAACCTTTAAAATTTTATGTTTCAACCAGTAGTTTGAGGCTAGTTATAACAACTAGTGTCAACAGTCCCTCGTTTAGCTTCCACTTATGAATAAAAGACAAAGAGAGCTAACATCCATCTGGTTTTGTTACGGATGGTCAATTTGAGTTGTACCTGCAGGGAATCCTCCTCCAAAGAACATGTTAAACAGATCCTCGGGAGTGATGTCCGATTCATAATTCCGGTGAAATTCGAAGCCTCCATTTTGATAGTTACCAGGGGATTGACCATCACCGTATTGATCATAGTCCCTTCGTTTCGCTGGGTTACTGAGTACAGCATAGGCATTTCCAATCGCTAAAGATTTCAAAGAACAAAGAATATGAGGAACAAAAGAACGAGAACATATCTGTTCTCTCAAGTGGGCACCAAAACCCCCCACGTCACTGCTTCAAAGAGCAGAGGACCTGAGCTAGTGTTTTGGCCGCCATTTTAAAAAGTCCAGAATAACAGGTGAACAGAAAGGTCACCCTGATCATTATTTTCCCAATGCAGCCTGTGGGATCTTGCTGTGTGCAAATTGTTGTTATCTAGGAGACACATCAGCCTTGATTACACTTGAAAGCATTTCATTGGCAGTGCGGAATCTACCAGTGTCGTAAAAGGTGCTATTGAAATGCAAGTTCCTTCCTGAATGTCTTTCTAAAATAAAAGCAATGTTAGTTTATTAAACTTTAGTCTGATCATTTCTCATGTGCATTCCCATCAATCAGCCTTGTAGACTTTATGCATGGTGTGGTAGTCTAAGAAATGCTCAAAACCCCTCAACAATATCTCTGAGTGGGAAACATCAAAAACATTATTTAAGAAGCTTTAAAAAGCATGGACAGCGCTGTAGCAAGGTGTGGTTACGCAGCTTTAGAAGATGGCATTAATGTAGCTTCAGTGAGAAATTCTGCATCATGGAATCTTGGGCTCTTTTTAATTCATTCACAGGATGAGGGCATCGCTCGCTAAGCAGCATTTATTGCCCATCCCTAACTGCCCAGAGGGCAGTTAAGAGCCAACCACATTGCTGTGGGTCTGGAGTCACATGTAGGCCAGACCAGGTAAGGATGGCAGTTTCCTTCCCTAAAGGTCATCAGTGAACCAGATGGGTTTTCCTGAGAGTCGACAATGGATTCGAGGTCATCATTAGATTCTTAATTCCAGATATTTATTGTTGAATTCAAATTCCACCATCTGCCATGGCAGGATTCGAACCAGGTCTCCAGAACATTCCCTGGGTCTCTGGATTAACAGTCCAGTGATATTACCAATAGGCCATCGCCTCCCCCTTGGTAAAGGATTGGATGTGGACAAGGAAGTTTTGGTTGAAAAGATCCAAACAAAAATGGGATTTGGGGAATGTACAACAATGACATGGAATCAAAGCAAAGAACATTAGATTTGCTCCCATATACAGCATAGAAAGAGGTCATTCAGCCAAATCATGCCTGTGCTGGCTTTTCAAAAGAGCTTCTCAGTTTGTTCCATTTTCTCTACATTGAGAGCAGGGGGCCAGGTTAGGACCTTAAAATTTGAGCCAGGATGTTCAGGACTGATGCCAGGACACATTTCTTCACATTCAGGAGAAAGGAAATCTCGATATCTCTTCCCCCATTAAAAAAAAGGTTGTTCCAGCTAGGGGGTCCACTGGACTGATGGTTCTGTAAGCCCAATTACTCTTGCATAACTAAACTCTATTTCCCCCACTGTAGACCGAAGATGCAGATCAGCCATCATCTAACTGATTGGCAGAACAGTTCTGAGGGGCTGAATGGCCTCCTCCTGGTCCTACATATACAGAGGTTAAGCATGTGAGAAGGAAACATTGTTGGCATCAAAGTAGAATCTGGTCTGTGTCTCCACTTTAGTCTGGAGCAGCGAATAATTAACATCAGAGAGTGTGTTAAACAACAGAGAACACAACACTTTGCCCCAAGGAGTTGCTGAGGTCCTGAGCAAAGTAAAAGTGAATCAGGGGAAGAAACAGACTGATAGAGACAAAAGAAAAAAGACTGGCCAGTGGAATCCAAAACCATCACAATGTACGCTTGTATCCTTCCTGACCTCCCATTTAACATCGAGATGAGCAGGAATTACTTCTCTCAGGGGTTGTTTGTGTTTGGAATTCTCTCCTCGAGACAGCAGGGGAGAGGTAAATTGTAAACAGAAACCCTAAACTCACCTTTAAACGCCTCCGTTGCTCCAGGAGCGTGGTTTTTATCTGGATGGAACTTCAGCGCCAATTTCCTGTAAGCTTTCTTTAGATCCTCTTCAGATGCATCTTTACTGACCCCGAGAATCTCGTAGTAATCTTTACATCGCTTTATCCTACAGAGAGATCGCAACATGGCATACGCAAATCAAGTCCAAGCAACTAGAAAGTAAAGTACTAAAACAGAAATTGCTGGAAAAGCTCAGCAGGTCTGGCAGCATCTGTTGAGAGCAATCAGAATTAATGTTTTGGGTTGAGTGACCCTTCCTCAGGACTGATGGTAGCTAAAAAGAAAGGTACATCAGTGCACATGCACTGACTCCAAATTGTGACACTTAAGGGATGGTGTTCACTCAACAAACACAGAATTCACAGGCATTCGTCTTCAAGTGTGACACTTTGAATATTAAATCGTCACAATGAGAACATCGATTTGGCATAATCTAGCTTCACAAAAATCCCTGAATTGCTGCTCACAACATGGTCTCATCTACACTGGGGAGGCAAAACACAGCCCGGGTGGCTGCTTTGTTGAACACCTACATTCTGTCTGTAAATATGGAGCTTCCAGCTGCCTGCCCACTTCAACACCCCACTCTGTTCCCCGGCCAACGTCTCTGTCTCAGGCTTGCTGCAGTGCTCCAGTGAGGCTCAGCACAAACTGGAAGAACACCATTTCATTTTCCGCTTGGGGGCCCTGTAGCATCCAGGGCTCAATATTGAGTTTAGTAATTTTGGAACCTGAACACCTTCTTCCATGTCCTTTACCCAGCCCCACAAGCCAGGCCCTATCATCACATGGCCTGCTTTTTGCACAGCCAACCCATTCTCACCTACTCACGGTCCCCAGCAGCAGCTTTCCTCCTTCCCTGGCTCACTATCATCCATCCCTTTATCTGCCTAACTTTTTCGTTCTTTCTTTCTTTGGGCTCCATCTCCGCCTATCCACTTACTCCTATACCCTCAACCACTCCGCCTCCCCCACCCTCTGTCATCAGCATTTATACACCATCTTTTCCTGGCCATTATCAGTTCTGAAGAAGGGTTAGTGAACCCGAAACGTTAACTCTGGTTCCCCTCCACAGATGCTGCCAGACCTGCTGAGTTTCCCCAGTAATTTCTGTTTTCCTTTCAGATCTTTAGCATCCGCAGTTCTTTGTTTTATTGTAATTGAAAACTCCAGGTAAAACAATGGAATGTTCTGGAATGACCGGGTGAAGAAAGTTCCAGAAGATCCATCCTCCCACGTTGGGGGCAGTGGTTCCAATCTGGTCTTTCAGACAGCAGTTTGAGAAATGAATCTGTTGTTCAGATTTATGCCCCTTATCCATCTTGTGTCTCCTCACGTGACCCATTGCCTTTCACCATCAATCCTTTGGTCATTTAATCTCTCTGATATTCCACCCTTTGAAGCAAGCCCTCACTTATTTTCTTTTGTCATCATCCCCTTTTCCTCTCTCCCCACTTGATTAAAAGCATTTATATCTCGAAACGTACTCCAGCTCAGTGGAAAAGTCAAACTGAAATGTTAAGTCTTATTTATTTATTTATTCGTGGAGTGTGGGTGTTGCTGGCTAGGCCAGCATTCACATTTAGGAATTACATGCAGGCCAGACCATGGAAGGACGGTAGATTTCCTTCACTAAAGGACATTAGTGAACCAGATGGTTCTTTCACAACAATTGACAGTTTTAATTCAACGTTTTTATTGAACCCAAAGTCCAACATCTGCCATGGCAAGATTCGAACCCACGTCACGAGAGGATTAATCCGGGTTCTGGATTGCTATCCCAGTGACATTACCATTACATCACTGCACTCAACTGTTTGTTTCTGCACAGATGATGCCCAGACCTTCTGAATATTCCAGCATGTTTTGTGTTTATTTCTAAAGCTATAACCCACCTTTATTATTAACAAAAGCAATGTGATGCATGATTAAAGTGACCACACCAACACTGAACAATGGTTACACTATACATTTTCATTACCTTTAGGGTAGTTTTCCTGCAAACAACAAGCCTCAAAAGGCACAATTCACCAAGACAGTAAACATTGGGAATGCCACCCCCTGCAAGTTCCCCTCCAAGCCACTCACCATCCTGACTTAGACATATCTTGCTATTCCTTCACTGTCTCTGGGTCAAAATCCTGGAATTCCCTCCCTAAGGGCATTGTGGGTCTGAAGCAGACAAAAGAAGGCAGCTCACCACCACCTTCTTAAGGGGGCAACAAATGCTGCTTAGCCAGCAACACTCATGTCCCACGAGTGAATTAAAAAAAAAGCAAAATGCTGTGGATGCTGGAAGTCTTAAGCAAAGACAGAGAATGCTTGAGAAATTCAGCAGGTCTGACAGCATTTGTGGAGTCAGAAACAGAGTTAACATTTCGAGTCCAGGATAACTCCTCTTCAGAACTCGGTAAACATTGCAGAGTTCCCACCTCAGAGTCCTTTGGGATTGATCAACACTACAGAACAACAGTTCTCACGTTTCAGGAACATATTAAAAACATCCCAAAACACTTCACAGGAGCAATGAGCAAACAAAACATTTGAGACTGATCCACAGGCAACCAAAAACTCGGCTGAAGATGTAGGTTTTGGTGGCAACGTTTTGTCCCATAAGACGATGTTATGTACCACGGTGGTTAACTAGGAGTTAAACACCACTGAGGAGTGCTTTGGGAACCACACTCCAGCAGGGCCTTTGCTGCAGAGGAAGGCAGTGAGCCGAAAAGGTGCATTTTACCTTAGCCTTGGTGTCCTCTGGGCCTATTTCTCAGCAGCTGAGCTTGAAAGTTTAGAAGAGGAAAGAGAGTTGCAATGAGGTTTCAGGAGAGAATTCCCAAGCCTCGAGCCCAGGTAGCTAAATAAAAAGGCACAGCTGGCAATGGAGGCCTGATGGAGGTCAAGCTATATGGGTGATTGGAATCAGAGCAGTGTAGAGATCTCAGAGGATTGTCAAAGCAGGTTGCAGAGATAGGTGCCTGCAGAAAATAAATATTCATTCAGCAATTAATGAGGCTGAATAATACATTTGAAACAACTTCACCGAAGCATACTAGATATCCTGAGCAAATACATACACTGGACTCATTGTGTTTAGTCTGCTAAACGTTAACCAACCCAATCCAGCTCTTAGCGTGAAGCCCTGAAGATTACAGAGCCACAACTGCACACCTGAAGGTTATTTTAAATGCCATGAGGATTGCTCCAACACAATGAGGAAGAAAATGCTTTAGAAATGAAAAGGCTGTTGGTTCTTTCTTTAAAGACAAATTCAAAATAAGATTTTCACACATCACTAATTAGCTGAAAATTCTTAAAGCTTTGATCCTTTATTTACAATCTGGTCACCAAACTTTGGGAAAGAGCAGGTTGAAGTGGGATTAATTGGACAGCTTGAATAAAGTGCCAAGCACAGGCGCAGTGGGCTGAATAGCCTCCTCTTTGCTAAATGACTAGACTCAGGGCAGTCTGAAGCAACTCTACACATCCCTTCTCAATTTTTAAAGAGCTCTGTGCTTGTTGCATCCACTAATTGAACATGTGAGTCATTCCACAATACAGATGATGTAGCATTAACCGGACAGCAATGAGAATGTGGAACACACTCCCACTGGGGATGGTGAGGTGAATTGTGTAGAAAGACGGAGAAAGGGTTAGAAGATTAGGCTGACAGGGAAAGACGAAGGAGGCCAGGAGGAGGCCTGTGTGGAGCATTAACACCAGTACGGATCTGTTGGGCAGAATGGTTCGCTTCCAAGCTGTGGTGCCAATGTAACAATAACACTCATGGAGAATGCATCACATCACAAGGTCACATTGTCTCTCACAGTTATGGCCATAGTCTATACCTCTGGACTCCTTCCAGCTGCTCTTTTGTGTAGACCTTTGCTGAATCAGCTTTGTTCTCCTTCTCCGATGTGGGCCCATTTTCGACCCCAGCGCCTGCAGATTTCCGCTGGTACGGTTTACCCGATTCAGATCGATGCCCACCACCAGCTGCACTCCCATTTCTGGTGATTGCTTCTATTAACGCTAAAAAAAGAAGGGAAGAGAAAAAGTGAGATAAAGATTGATAGATACTGACAGAGAAGTAGAGAGCACTCCAAATCCGCCAGCAAGCTGCAACCTGCTCCCAGGTACTGAGCAGTTTCCATTAGAACGTGACAGTCCCAGAGGAGCACAACACTCCACACAACATGTAAATTAGATGACTTTTGGCAGTTGTGTACAACACTCCCACTTTCCTGCTCAGTCACACACAAACAAAGAGCCTGTATTGACGTAGTTGAGGAGATGGAGGTAATCACACTTGACTAGTAATTCAGAGGCCCCGAGGCTAATAGTCTATGATGGAAATATGGGTTCAAACATGATAAATACGGTTTCAAGTCCTAACCATGGTAACTGGTGAAAGTTTTAAAAGTTCAATTAATTGGAATAGTCTCTCCAACACTGACAGTCATCATAAATGGAGCGAGTTCCCAGTGCCACTGTAGAACTCTTTACCACAGATGGCTGTCAAGGCTGGATCATTAAATATGATCAAGTCCGAGACAGACAGGCTTATTTTAAATCAGTGAGGGAATCAAGCAATTTGGGGAAAAGGCAGGAAAGTGGAGTCGACGATGAACAGATCAGCCACAATCTCATTGAATGATACAGTGGAATCGATGGGCTGAATGGCCTACGTTTGCTCTTACGTTTTATGGGCAAGATGGCCACCAGAATAGTTTGTGGTAATGACACAGCGACAAAGCACACTGTGCATCCACCCCACTCCCATCACTGCCCACTGCCCCTGCACTTGCCCTTCCTGTTGGCTGCTATCCCTCACTCCCACCTCCCACTGGTCTCTGCTCCTGCACTCACCCCTCCCCACTGCTGGCCATGACCCTCCCTACTCAGTGCATGGGAGAGACAATGATTCATTGACTTCACAGAGCCATTGCTCGGGGGTTGACTGTTAATCTGTGTTTCTACACTGGCATTTAGTTACCGTGTAAACAATAAATACAGTCAACCATTGATTGCTGTAAAAAAGTTATCTGGATCACTGATGCTCTTTAGGGAAGGAAATCTGCCGCTCTTTTCTTGTCTGGCCTACATGTGACTCCAGAACCAAAGGTGACTCATAATTACTCTCAAGGTGGATTTGGGATGGCAACAACTGCTCGTCTTGCCAGTGATGCTCACATCCCACAGAAGGATAAATAAAAATCTCACAACATTCTACTCTCTCTCATACATGCACATGTACATACACAGAAAGAGACACACACACACACACACACATACCCATCCTTGTGGAGGTGCCTACATGAAGAAACAGGAGATGGTCTAATTAGTGAAACAGAATTAATTTGAGGTGAAGAGATGGAGTTAATATAAAGAAATGAAAGAGGTTTGGGAGTTTACAGAGAATGTGTGAATTTTCAGAGAGAGTGGCAGTGGGGGTTTTGCAGGGAGAGGTGTTAGGTTTGCTGAGGGGACTGGGGTATGGTGCCAGCAGGACCATGAAGTGAATCAGGAAAAGCACATCCCTGATTTTGTTCAACTCTAACGGCCCTCCCTCCTGCACACCTCACCCCCACCCCCATAGTCTCACCCCGATGGAGAATCTTAAATACTCAGCAAGTCTGACAATGCTTGTGGAGAGAAAAGCTGTTCACTAATTGCATTTCAATGATTTTTCACCGGAACTGGAAAAACTTGACACGATTCTCTGGGAAAACTAAGAAGAATACTTCTGGTTTTGTATTTTTTTTTCAGATTTCCAGCTATCCTCTGTTTGTCCTTCAGCCCTAGTTCCATTCTGATAAATCTTCTCTGCACCTCCTCACAAGGTTTTGACATCCTGCCTCTGATGCCGGAATTGGACACAATACACCAGATGAGGTTTAACTAGTGACATACAGTGCAACTCCCTTCGTTCTGTCCTCATGCCTCTACTTATAAAGTTCAGGTTTTGAGAGCACCTACAACAATGTGGTACTCCCTCAGTATTGTACTAATCACCTAGTCTAGACTTTGTACTCAAGTTACAGGAGAGGGGCTTGCCTCAAAGGCCCAACTTTCTTACTCAGAAGCTAGAGTTTTACCCAACCAGCCAAGGTCTTTTCCACCACACTCTTCCCGTCCTGCCTTGGGGTTAAACAGAACCCTGCACCATTTCACACTGAAGACCCTCATCCATCTGTATTACCTGCCTTCAATTTAACAGGCAGGCAATCGGGAAGAACCATATCCACCAGACGCTAATTTTGACTTCCAGAACTACTGAAGAAATGGTGAACTTGGCAGACTGGATAATGATGTAAAATTTGTTACACTTTCTATGTAAAAATGCAGTTCGTAAAGTGAAAGGCACTCTGTGTCTCTATTGATAAAACCTACAATATAACAGCAGGAAGGGGAGAGAAACCTGTATAAAACACTAGTTTGGCCTCAACTGGACTGTTGTGTCCAATTCTGGGAACTACACTTTAGAAAGGATTTAGAATCATAGAATCCCCACAGTGTGGAACCATTCGGTCCATCGCATTCACACCAAGAAAAGCATCTCACCCAGACCCACTCCATTACCCTATCCCTATAACCCTGCATTTCCCATGGCTAACTCACCCAGCCTGCACATTCCTGGACACTACGGGCAATTTATAGTGGCCAATCCACCCTAACCTGCACATCGTTGGTCTGTGGGAGGAAAACAGAGCACCCGGAGGAAACCCACGCAGTCACGGGGAGAATGTGCAAACTCCACACAGGCAGTCGCCCGAGGGTGGAATCGAACTTGGGTCTCTGGTGCTGCGAGGCACTGGTGCCAAACACTGAGCCACCAAGCCATGAGGGTGTACAGAATGTTTACATGAATGATCCAGGGATGAGAATCTTCAGTTACATGGACAGATTCCACACAATCACGATCCTTCCCTGTCGCTGTAACACAATTATTCTGCATTCTATTCTATTACCCCAATGTACTTATGTAAGGTATGAGTTGTCTACTTAGCACTCAAAACTTTTTTCTGTACCTTTTCACTTTTCACTGTATCTCAGTACATGTGACAATGAATCAAATCAGAAAAAGCTCCCGAAGGTTCTTTATTGATTGCAAGAAGCAAAGTCTCCTTACTGATATGGCCATTACAGTCTAATCTGTTCCTTCACATCACATGGCACAAAGGACAAAACAAGGGTAAAGATCCTGCAAGGCAGTTGTTCACATCCACAGCGAAGGAGGCATCAATTTCCACCCCAGTGTCAGCCTTGTTTTCTTTTATAATTCATTCAGCAACTTCAAGCCCTTCATGAAAATAAGGTAACATGGTCACCTCTCGAAGTCCCAAACAGACCAGGAGATGTGAGCTTTCCAAACATCTTCCCACTTTTCCCTCAATTCTTCACTCCTCCTGAAATTGGGCTGAAACCAGCACGGTTCCAAACCTCCCCACCGTCCACCCAACTCAACCTCATCCCCTCTAAGCCCGCAACACACTCCTGCCCCCACCACCAATGCCCCACACCCCTCAAACCCTCCCCCAATCAGCAATCCCAACTCAAACCCTTGCACTTCACCAGCCCGCACCCACCCCACCCTCAAAAAAACCACCACCACTCCCAAAGGAAAGTTCAAGCAAAGTTTGACACAAGATTCAAGCTTATTACTCCTCTATTAGCTAACCATTGTTGACCCGAGTTTCCTGTTAGAGAACACACACAGATTCGTTAACAGAGGCACAGTGGAATACTTTAGTGCCTGAGTTTGAAACAGTATGTGTTCCTGGAGCGTTCAGCTCACATGGGATAGTTGTGGTCAACGAGGTTCAATGTTTGTTATGATCTAGACTTCAGACTGAGGCAGGTTTCTTGTTCAAAATCAGTTTCCATTTAAACCAGTAGCTGAATGTTTTCTTTCTTAGTTGACTGGTCATGGAGTTTGCTGGTTATATTTGTCTCATGCCCCTTTAGTGATAATAGCAGGTAAACATGTTAAATGGGCACATTGATTCTGTTTGCAATACTGCAGGATATTTGAATGGCGATGTTAAATAAATTTACTGGGATCATACCAGAAACAAGAGCAAAGACTGAATCCCCTGGGGCTCTTCTCTCTGGAAAAGGACACTGAGACATGATGTGAAGGAGATCTTCAAGATGATCAAAGAGTTCAATAGGACAGACTCAGAGAAGACACTTTCACCTATAGGGAAAGGCCAGAACTAGATGGAGATCATAAAGAAAATTAATAAATGCAGCAAGAAACTCCTTTACACAGACAGTGGTGAGAATGTGGAACCCTGGTGATGTTGAGGTAGATTGTGTAGATGAACTTAAGGGGGAAACTGGATAAACACATAAGCAGTAGTAGACAGACCCAAGAACAGCCTGAAGCAGTGTTAGAAGCTCTTGTGGAACATAAAAGACGAGAACAGACCAGCTGGACTAAATGGCCTGTTTCTGTGCTGGGCTTCTGTGTATATACATCCAAGCCTTGGATCTATCTGGGTCTCATTAACAGTTTCTGCACATGGTTTATACAGGCCAGTCGTTATAGATTTCCCTGACAAATATGAAGGGTCACACCACTTTAAGATATTTATTGCTTAATTGTGTTCAAGGAGTTTGAACGAAAAGCACTTGGTTTAAAAGGTTCATTCTAGGTAAATAACTTTAGGCACTTAATATAATTACTTTAGGAGGTGGAAGGCTATTTTGAAGAGAAAGGAAGCAGAGAATCCAAAGCTATACAATTAAATATAGTTACAATGGGATTTGACCGTTCAGCCTTTGAGTCTATTGCATTATTCAGTTAGATCACAGCTGATATGTATCTGAATGCTGTCTACACACCTGAGTTCTGTAATCCTTAAACCCTGCCCCGTACTCAATAAAAATCCATCAATCTCTTCTGAACTGTTCAACTGGCCTCCAGCCCCACTAGCTTTATTGAGGGAAGAAGACATTTTTAGAGTTAACATTTCGGGTCCAGTGATCCTCCCTCAGAACCTCGGGTCACCGGACCCGAAACCTTAACTCTGTTTTTTTCTTCCCAGATGCTGCCAGACCTGCTGAGCTTTTCCAGCAACTTCTGTGTTTGTTCCTGATTTACAGCATCCACAGTTCTTTCTTTTTTTTAAGACTTCCCTTCATATTAAGTGCTTGTTGGCATCATTCCTGAATGAGCAGACCACCTCAGCACTACCGCACCCCCCACCCCAGGATGTAGTGTCTCAGTTTACCTCATCAATGCATTCCATTTCCATAAACACCTTGACTCACTCAACCCACAATCCTCTATACTCGGTGGAGGTCAAAGTTCATCTATGCAACCTGTCCTCATAATGCAAATGTTTCCAGATGAATCCGTGTACACATGGGGGGTGTGCATACTGGTCTGTTTACATTATACAGGAACGATCTGGACAAAGGAACTGAGGGCATTGTTGCTAAGTTTGCAGATGACACAAAGATAAGTGGAGGGACAGGGAGTATTGAGGAAGAGGCTGCAGAAGGACTTGGACAGGCTGGGAGAGTGGGTAAAGAAGTGGCAGATGGATTACAGTGTGGGAAAGTGTGAGGTTATGCACTTTGGTAGGAAGAATAGAGGCATAGATTGTTTTCTAATTGGGGAAAGGCTTCAGACATCTGAAGCACAAGGGACTTGGGAGCCTTAGAGATAGTAGGAACTGCTGATGCTGGAGAATCCGAGATAACAAGGTGTAGAGCTGGATGAACACAGCAGGCCAAGCAGCATCAGAGGAGCAGGAAAGCTGATGTTTCGGATCTGGACCTTACTTGGGAGTCATAGATCAGGATTCTCTTAAGGTTAACATACAGGTTCAGTTGGCAGTTAGGAAGGCAAATACAATGTTAACATGCACTTTGAGAGGGCTAGAATACAAGAGCAGGTATGTACTGCTGAGGCTGTAGAAGGCTCTGGTCAGACCGCATTTGGAATATTGTGAGCAGTTTTGAGCTCCGTATCTAAGGAAGGATGTGCCGGCATTGGCAGCGGTGGGGAGGTGCCAGAGGAGATTTACAAGAATGATTCCGATAATGAAGGGCTTTTTATGTGAGGAGCTGTTGAGGTCTCTGGGTCTGTACTTGATGAGGAGTGATCCCATTGAAACTTAAGAAAACTAAGAAGCCTGGATAGAGTGGATGTGGAGAAGATGTTTCCATTTGTGCGAGAGACTAGGACCCAAGGGCACAGCCTCAGGGTGAAGGGAATGACCCCTCAGAACTGAGATGAGGAGGAATTTCTTCAGCCAGAGGGTGGTGAATCTGTGGAACGCACTGCTAGAGAGGGCTGTGGAGACCAAGTCATTGAGTATATTAATGGCAGAGGTAGATAGGTTCTTGATTAGTAAGGGGATCAAGGATTATGGGAGAAGGCAAGAGAATAGGATTGAGAAACCTATCAGCCATGATCGAATGGCGGAGCAGACTCAATGGGCTGAATGGCCTCATTCTGCTCCTATATCTTATGGCTGTGCATACTGGCTGTATACACATCACTGAAGTTTCCAGGGAGAGGCAAGTTGCTTCATTATTGATCTCCCTCTATGGCCCCAGGTTAGCACAAGATGTGAATGGGCCAACATTTGAGATTTTTCTTTAATAATCTGATTGATTCTTTGTATTTCTAGGTCGATGGGTTACATTAACAACACGGTCCAGGTTGTTTCTGTGTCCAGCATCCCCTGTGTTCTGTAGCCAGCGTTTTATTTACGTGGCCAACTCTAACTCTGCCTCATCCTGCCTCAGGACAGGTGCCTGTTTTCAGCTTCTCCTGAATTCCTAAATTGTGTTGCAGGATACAACCTACCTCACTCACTCAATGTTTCACATACATCACACTTAAAATACTCGCCTTCCTTAGCAGGCCTGCTGAGTTTTTCCAGCAATTTCTGTTTTTGTTGCATTTATATAGTGACTGTCACAACCTCAAGGCATCTCATAATAATCTTTACAGGCAATCTGTGCAAAGAAAGCTCCAATAAACTGTGATCATGGCGAGATACTCTGTTCTTTTAGCAATGCTGGTGTAATGATAAATATCAGCCAGGATGAATATCAGGGGAACTCACCTGATCTTTGTCCAAATATTTTCTGTGGAATTTTTTATATCCACCTCAGAGGCCTTGGGTGAACATTTTATGGGCTAATCTTCTCCTTACACGGAGGCTTCAATTATAACTTTCATCCTTGGGTGAATAAACCATCAGTCAGTTTGAATGCCCATTCCTCTCACTGCTGCTTGGTAAAAGCCTTTGTTATGGCACCACAGATGTGATGACTTACATCAAACTTATCACACAGGAACAGCATTCCTGTGAGTCCATCCAATATTTATGCCCCACACAAGCCTCTGCCCATTCTTCTAATCCTTTCTCCCTCATGTGCTTATCTAGCTTCCCCTCAAATATATCAATACAATTTGTTTAAACCACATCCTGCGGTACAAAGCTCTATGGTCTCCCCACTCTATAAGGATGGAAAATTTTGGTGAATTTCTGATTGGAGTCACGACATCCTTGCACCCCTTATCAGTGGGAACATCTTCTCTAAGTCTATCTTCTGATAGTGGTGAAAGGGACATCCATTCTGTCATAGTGGAGACCATTCCTGCTCCCAGCTTTAATCATAGGAGATATGCTCACACATTTCCTGTTGCATTCTGGGGGTTACCACAAGTCAGGAGTATGATGCCAAAGCATACGAGACTCTGGGCCAAGTGCTGGAAAATGGGATTAGAATAGTTAGATGGTTGTTTTTGACATGCAGGGACATGATGGGCTGAAAAGCCTTTTCCTGTGCTACAGATCTCTATGACTATATGATTCCCCACTTGCCTGGATGGGTGCAGCCCCAACAACACTCAAGAAGCTCAACACCATCCAGGACAAAGCACCACTTCCACAAGCATTCACTCTCTCCACCACCGACGCTCAGTAGCAGCAGTGTGTACTATCTACAAGAGGCACTGCAGAAATTCACCAAAGATCCTCAGGCAGCACCTTCCAAACATACATCCACTTCCATCTGAAAGGACAAGGGCAGCAGTTATGTGGGAACACCACCCCCTGCAAGTTCCCCTCCAACCCACTCATCATCCTGACTTGGAAATATATTGTCGTTCCTTCAGTGTCGCTGGGTCAAAATCCTGGAATTCCCTCCCTAAGGGCATTGTGGGTCTACCTACGGCAGGTGGACTGCAGCGGTTTAAGAAGGCAGCTCACCCCCACCTTCTCAAGGGGGCAACTAGGGACGGGCAATAAATGCTGGGCCCAGCCAGTGACACCTACGGCTCATGAATGAATTTTAAAAATCATGATGTTTCTACTTCTTTGCATGCATGCAAAAGTACAGTGTCTGGATGGTTGGCAATGACAGAATAATGGAAGAAAATAGAGATGGGGGACTGGACCCAATAATGAACGAGCTACTGCAAGAAACTTTTGGGTAACTGAATGAGAAGATGTAGGTGCACAGTCAGAGAAACTGAAAAAAAACTCTGAAATCATTCTTCAACAATTTGAGCAACAGCTCTAAGTCAGACCAGGGAAAACATCAGCGAGGTGCGTTGCATCAGTTGTGAGCAAGAGTCTCTGGAGGTCACAGGAGCAGCATTTGCCAGGCTCTAGGGATCACACATGATGTTCTGAATAACGCTGTCCTATTCGGGAGCAGCAACTCACGCTGCTGAGTAGAACAGCTGAGTACCTAACAAAAACACAAAGGAAACTTTACAACCTGCAGAATTCCACTGGAATAAAGCAGCAAACGCAAAATACAACACCTGGACAAGTACAGCTCCGACAACACTTAAGAAGCTCGACACCATCCAGGACAAAGCAGCCCACGTGATTGGTTCGACATCCCATAAGCATCCTCTCCCTCTACCACCGACGCTCAGTAGCAGCAGTGTGTACTATCTACAAGATGCACTGCAGAAATTCACCAAAGATCCCTCAGGCAGCACCTTCCAAACCCACGGCCACTTCCATCGAGAAGGACAAGGGCAGCAGATACATGGGAACATCACCCCCTGCAAGTTGCTCTCCAAGCCATTCCCCATCCTGACTTGGAAATATATCATCGTACCTTCACTGTTGCTGGGTCACTATCCTGAAATTCCCTCCCCAGTGGCATTGTGGGTCTACCTACAGCACATGGACTGCAGCGGTTCACGGCAGCAGCTCACCCCCACCTTCTCAAGGGGGCAACTAGAGCCAAGGAATAAATGCTGGGCCCAGCTAATGATGCCCACATCTCATTAATGATTTGTTTTTAAAAACTGAAAGGTCTATTGTTCAGAAACAGGGCATTTGGCCCAACTGATCCCTGCTAGCATTTTTGCTCCACATAAACCTCCTTCCCAAATCTATTTATCAAATCCAATCCTTCTTTTCCTTTCTCCCGTCATCTAAATTTCCATAAATGCAGTTAGGATAACAGGACAGAAATGTTTGGAATCCATGACTGGATTTCCTGGGATTGAGGAGGATAGATTGGATACTCCTGTTGCCCAACAGGGGGTAAATATCTCTCATACAATGCTGATCAAAATGATCTATCTTCCGTTCTGTTAATTTTATCCTAGTATGCAGCACAGAAAGAGGCCATTCAGCCCATCACTAACCCTGTACTGGGTCTTTGAGAGCTATCCAATGATCTCATTTCTTGTTCTTCTCCCCCATGTCCTTAATAGCCTGACAAATTTCTCCTTTTGTGCTATTATCCAATTTTCTTCTGAATCTGCCTCCACTGCATTCTCAAGACGCCCTGCTCTTCCTTCATTTAAAGGATTCTCTTCTTCCTTCTCGGATCTTTTCCAATTCTCATTGCTCTTGGTTACAGACCCTTCTGCTGGTGGAAACAGTTTCACCTGACCACTCTCCTCAAGGAAGCCGGTCATGATTTGCAACACTCCCACTGAATAAATTGAACAGATGTACTGGAAAGGACATCCTTTGTTACCTGTGTCTCAGCTATTGTACAAGAGTTTTTTAAATGAATCACTCTACATTGGGTTGACAGCGCTGTAACAGGCCATTCACCCATCTAGTCCACTTGGCATTTATGCTTCATGTAAGCCTCCTCCCCACCTTGTCCACATATCCATCTCTTACATGGTTTTCATGAATTGCTATTTGATTTATTTGTGTCTACGTTGATGGTTCCTTGTCTCAGACTCCCTCAATAAGTGCAAACATTTTCTCTTCATTGATCCTATCAAACCCTATCTCTGGTTACTGCTCAGCCTTCGCCTTTCTACAGAAAAGAAAAATAGCCTATTCACACTTAAAATCTCTTTGTCCTCTGGATCCGACTTGCAAATAAATGGATTGAATAAATTCTAAACTCACTCGGTTGCGGACACAAGATCCTTTACGATGTTCTACTCAAAGACATAAAGAAACATTCACAATCCATTGGTATAAAAACATTGCTTAAAGACAATGCAGCCCAGAGTGATTTACTTGCTAGGAAATGGAACATCGAACTAGGCAAATTCTAGATGTTGAGGTACGTTTAAATAACCAGTGACTTGCAGCACAATCAAAAAAATGTGGGGTTTCAAAGAATGAGGACTGCATAAAATTGTTGCAGGGCACAACAAAATAAACGTTTCCCCAAGGCTGGAGGTGGTTTCTAGGGAGAAAATTCCAAAAGTGTTCTGAACAGACAAAAAGAAGGACTTGCACTTCTATAGCACCTTTCACTCTTTCAGCATGCACTCAGAGCCAATGAAGTGCAGTCACCATTGTGATGGAAGAACCGCAGCAGTCAATTTGCGCGCAGCAAGCTCCTGCAATGATGTATTATGATAATGACCAGATAACGTGTTTCTTTAGTGATGTTGGTCGAGGAATAAATATTTGGTCAGGACTCCAGACAGATTGCAGTAGAGGCCAACAGATCTTTTGCATACACCCAAAGGGACAGACAGGGATCTTAGCGGATTAAAAACAGAGGATGCCGGAGAAACTCAGCAGGTCTGATGGCATCTGTGTAGGGAGAAACAGAATCAACGTTTCTGGTCTAGTGACCCTTCTCCAGGACCAGGTGTACCTTGGTGTAATGTCTCATTTAAAGACAGCCCCGGTGACTCAGTCAGCACTGCAAGTGGTTTAAGTGCTCGAGTCTTTCTCCCCACAACCTACTGTTTCAGAGGCTAGGACCCTACCACTGAACTCCAGCCAACATTGCAATTTAGGACACAAAATAGGCTAGTGAGTCAGTGAATTTGAGGGCATGGGTTATAAAGTAGAGCTGGTGGGGGGTGTGAGTTTAAGCATTAATTTAATAGTGAGGGTAAGAATTTTAAATCTGCAACAATGGAATCCACAATACGTGTCAGTGAAAATGGGAAGATTTATTATGGGAAAATGAAAGAGTGATTTTGTTTGAAAACAGTGATTCTATTGCATTTGTGTGACCAAAGTAGATATTTTTGAAAGATCCTAATGCAACAACAATTGGCCTAAAGGGGAATCTGATACAGGTCACTTCCTGAAAATATCTGTGATTGGATTGCAGGTACGTCAACCATTCAGCTGGCCATTCATCCCCTGTCAGGACTCCATGCTATAAAAATCAGCCTCACAAATTAGATTTTAACAAGATAAAAACTGAATGAACAACTGGAGATACTGTAAATCAGAAACAAAAAGGAAAAATGTGGAAGCATTGGAAAAGGTGCAGAAGAGATTTACCAGGGCGTTGCCTGGAATGGAGGGAAGGTCTTACGAGGAAAGGTTGAGAGAGCTAGGGCTTTTCTCTTTAGAACAACGAAGGATGAGAGGTGACTTGATAGAGGTGTACAAAATGATCAGAGGTATAGATAGAGTAGACAGCCTTTTCCTAGGGTGGAAGTAGCTATTACGAGGGGGCATAGTTTTAAAGTAAGTGGAGGTAGATATAGGGGAGACGTCAGAGGTAGGTTCTTTACTCAGAGAGTGGTAGGGGCGTGGAATGCATTGCCAGAGAGGGTAGTGGAGTCAGCCTCATTAGGGGCATTTAAGCAGCTATTAGATAGGCATATGGATGGTAGTATAAGGTAGGGGTGGAGGTTAGATAGACCTTAGGTTTAGGGTAAAAGTTTGGCACAACATCGTGGGCCAAGGGCCTGTACTGTGCTGTACTGTTCTATGTTCTAAAAACAGAAATTGCTGTTTTAAGAAAGGGTCACTGGACCCAAAACATTAACTCTGATTTCTCTCCACGGATGCTCCCAGACCTGCTGAGCTTTTCCAACAATTTCTGTTTTTGTTTCAGACTTTAACAAGAGTTGCTTTCTGCGTAATGAGAAGACCTTTAAAAATGACCTCAGTTGGGTCCCTGGTTAACACACTAAATAAAAACTGAAAGAACTGCGGATGCTGTAAATCAGGAACAAAAACAAGAAATTGCTGGAAAAGCTCAGCAGGTCTGGCAGCATCTGTGAAGGAGAAAACAGAGTCTGGTTCTGAGGAAGGGTCACCAGACCCAAAATGTTAACTCTGTTTCTTTCTTCACAGATGCTGCCAGACCTGCTGAGCTTTTCCAGCAACTTTGTTTTTGTCCCAGGTTAACTCAGCTGGTTTCTTTCACTGTGTTTGAAACAATGGTTCAGAAAAGTTTGGAAACTCTATCTGGTTGACTGGGATCAATCCTTTATTAAGTATTTTCACTGGGTGTGGATCATCTTACAGCGGCCCATTTTATGGTTAAACAAAACTCTACCAGGTATGCAAAACATCAGAGTTAAGACTGAATGTGCAGCATAGAAAACTATTCCATCCCTCCGCAATCAACTAATTTTTCTATTTCTTTCCCCCTCGTATGTTTACTTCCACATAAGAAATTACTTTGTTCTGAAAGCACCTGTAATTGCGGAGTGCAGGTTCATGTAATTTCACAAATTGTGCAATTGCTTATAAACCTTGATAACTTTCATATTTCTGAGTTTCTCTGCTGTACAGCTTACATTTATATAGTGCCTTTCATCCCAAGGTGCTTTACAGAATCATTAATGCACAAAATCTGATGCTGAGCCACGCAAAACAACATTGGGACAAGTGGCATGTGCTTAGTGAGAGAGGTCGGGTTTAAGCAGTGTCTTATAAAGGACAGGGGAGTGGGGAGGGAATTCCAGAGCTCAACCCCTCAGCATCTGGAGGCACAGCCACCAACAAGAAGGAAGTGCGCCAGGGAGAAAGACTTTGTAGAGACGAAGCACAAACAAACAAGATTTTCAAGTACTCTAGAGGTTTACAAAAGTATTGATATACTGTACATTCCAGCAGCGCAGGCACATAAATGGTTCAAAAATGATGCTGTCACTCTGTCACAAGTGACACCAGTCATACTGGTAGCTGCAAATTAAATAAAATTACCTCAATGGCAGCAACCAAAATTGAACACATAGCATCTTAAATGCATGATAGACCTGCCAATCAAAATAAGTTTTGTTGTCATATTTGCCAATGCACAGTGACTCTCAGAAGGTCACCTTCACAATAAACATTTTCCTTCCCTCACATCACGATCAGGCAACATTACTCTCAAAGAGGGGCCTGGAAACTTTCCTTCTGCACAAAACGTCTTGTCCTACACTTGCTCTTCTACACAAGTACTCAATGGCTTTTCCAAGAACCACAGGTTCCAGAAGTGGCACCCTCAGAGATGCACAAAGTCACCTCATCTGCTTGGAGGAAAGCGTTATAATTTAAAAATAAACATAATTGCATCCACATTGACTGTAGGAATTGCATGCATTTTTCTGATGAAACCACAGCCAGTGTTGGAAGATCCTGAGGGGTTCTAACAGGGTGGATGCGGACACAGTGTTTACCCTTGTGGGAGAATATTAGGACCCAAAACATTAACTCTGATTTCTCTCCATAGATGCTGCAGACCTGCTGAGTTTTTTCCAGCAATTTCTACTTTTGCTTAGAACTCAGGGTTACTGTTTCAAAATAAGGGGTTGCCCATTTAAAACAGAGATGAGGTGAAAGAGGGACAAGAGTCTTTGGGACTATCTTCCTCAAAAGACAGGGGTAAACAGTTACTGATAAAGCTGAAAGATTATTGGGGACTGTGGAATAATCAGATTAGTTGCAATCTTACGGAATGGCAACGTAGAATCCACGGGGTGAGTGGCCTAGTCATGCCCCCTGTTAGTGTATTCAGTTGAATCAGAACGGCAACAAGGATCTGTAATCCAGATGGACAGAATGCTGGCTAGAAAACACCTACTCCCACTCCTAATTTCTATTTTACCGTCTGACCTGCATTTATCCCATCAGACGGCCAAGGGTACAATATTTATTTGGCATAACGAGCAGAGCTGAGGTTGTTGCAAACTCCTTGGGATTGATAGTTGGGTTAACAGATCCTTTTTAATGTTTTTTGCAAAATTTTAAAACAAGAATGCACACACTGACACATGAAAATAAATCAGGAAAGAAGCACTTGCCCAGGGATTGATTTACAACTGGGAATCTGGAACTGATTTACAGCCAGGCCCCCGGAATCTTAGATTGATCACCAGTTGTGCCCTAGGAATCCGGGATTGATAGACAGCTGGGGCCCGGCAATCAGGGACTAATTGACATCTGGGTCCAGGGAATCAGGGATTGATTGACAGCCGGGTCCTGGGAATCAGGGATTGATATACAGCTGGGTCCCTGGAATCAGGGATTGATAGTCAGCTAGAGCCCTGGAATCAGGGATTGAATGACAGCTGGGGACCTGGGAATTAGGGATTGATTGTCAGCTAGAGCCCTGGAATCAGGGATTGAATGACAGCCGGGGACCTGGAATCAGGGATTAGACAGCCAGGTCCCCAGGAATCAGGGATTGATAGACAGCTGGGGACCTGAAATCAGGGATTGATAGACAGCTGGATCCCGGGGAATCAGGGATTGATAGACAGCTGGGGACCTGGAATCAGG
>NC_063332.1:174479874-174537842 GCF_021869965.1 Rhincodon typus
GGATTGATAGACAGCTGGGGACCTGGAATCAGGGATTGATAGACAGCCAGGTCCCCGGGAAATCAGGGATTGATAGACAGCTGGATCCCGGGAAATCAGGGATTGATTGACAGCTGGATCCCCGGTGCAGTCAGCGTTTGCTGCAACATCAGAGTGGTGGCTCCGCAAACCAAGCTGCCATCCTTGCCCATAGGAAATCCTTCGGCCGAATCCCTGGGCCGTCTCCCGGTGTATTCACTTGTATTTTTTTTTGCAGCGATCCCTCCCTCCTTTTCCCTGCCATGCAGCCTCACCTTTCGCCTCGGCAGAAGGATACAGCTTCTCCGCCTTGTTGAGGAATTTGAGCGCTTTCTCCGGCTCCCCTTCCCGCAATGCTTTCCTGGCAATCTGCAAACACTTGTCCGCCTCGTCCCTATTCCCTTCCATGGTTTAACTTCCTCCTCCTCTTCCTTTAGCCGGCGACTTTAACCAGGAAATGAACAGATTCCACACCCAGAGACTGCAGCCCCGGGGCTCAGTCGATGCAAACCCAGGCACAGGCTGCACCTTACACACCAAGATTTCTACTGCTCTGCTTCAATGTAAAAAAAAAACATTCCTTATCTTTTTATTAAAGAAATACAATTCGACACCAAGTGAAGTGCTAAGTTAGGAATCGTCAGTTCCTCGCCCAGACTCTTTGAGCCAATGACAGCCAGACTTATCTGTTGCACCCGCCTCGATGGCAACAATAAGCTGCATTTATAGAGCGCCTTTGAAGTGCGGCGCTCGTTTCCCCACCAACCCCAACGCATCGTTTACTGAAACAGAGTCAGGAGCCGCGCGACACCAGGTTACAGTCCAAGAGGTTTGTCTGAAATCACAAGCTTTCGCAGCGCTGCTCCTTCGTCAGGTTTCGCCACGAAAGCTTGTGGTTTCAAATAAACCTTTTGGAGGGTAACGTGGTGCCGCGCGGCTTCTGACTTTGTCCACCCCAGTCTAACACCGGCACCTCCGCATTTTGACTAAAACAAGGTTTGACACCAGGCCACATCAGGAGATATTGTATGAGACCTCCTTATTCTCATAAGGAGATATGAGGTCAGATGGTCAAAAGTTTAGAGGATCACTGGACTCGAACTGTTAACTGCTTCTCTCTCTCTCTTTCCGTTGTTACCGCCGGACCTGCTGAGTCTTAATGGAGTCTTACTAAGAGATGAAATTGTTTAGAGAAAGAATTCCAGTGTTTAGGATTTTGGCAGCTAAATACTTGGCACCATGGCTCAGTGATTAAGGTGAGTGATAATTTAGCACAAAATAGGAGGAGCCCAAACATCTGGGTCTTGAATAGTTTGCGGACTTAGAGGATGAGAGGCTACAGAAGGATTTCACAGCAGGAACGAAACTGTTCACATCAAGGTATTATTTAACCTGGAGTCACTGTAGGTCGGTGAGCGAGGACTGATGGTAATGATAGTAAAGGCACAAGCAGCAGAATTTGGGATGACCTCAAACTTACAGAGGGTAGAATGTTTGAGAAAAGCTTGGGATGTATTGGAATGGTTAAGTTGAGGGGCAACAAAGGCAGAAATCCTCATGGTTATCTCTGCCAATTTGATTTTCCGAACCTACACGAAGATTAAAGTCACCCATGTTAATGTTATGCCTTTTTTGACAAGTTCAGATGTCTCCTGATTTATTTGACCTACAACATAGCTACTGTTAGGGGGACTATAAACTACTCCCTCCAGTGAGTTCTTCTTAATTCTTGCCACCACCTGTATGGATTCTACACATTCTGACCCAGGATCATTTCTTGTTATCGTTTTTTTAGGTCTTAGTGCTGGCACAAATTTATGATAACTCAGCTCAGGCCAAATATAACACCGACACTGCAGTCAGTCTACAGGTCATCTCAATCTTAAAACATTAACCCCTTTATCCCCTCCACAGAACCTGCTGAGTTTTTCCAATTTTTATTTTTTTAATAGGAATTTTAAATGAGATACATTTTTGTTAAGCAAAGTTATTCAGATATTAGCAAAAGGCAGATATATGGAGTTAAGTCACAGATAGCTATGATCTCATTGAATGGTGGAATAGGCTTGAGGGGGCTGCTCCTTTTCCTATGAATGAAGTCAGCTCCTAAGGAACAGAGTTTCAGTTAAAAAAATTTCTGGTCTTTCGATACTGGATTTTGGACAAAGTCTGACAGTTTAGAAACAGGAGTCAGGAGATATGGTGGTAACACAGAGTGGGTGCTGAGAACGTTAATGGGAAAAGTGATACTGTGTTATTGAATAATATTGCTGTGAAGCTGGAGTCATGTATATAAGACCGAATAAGGTAGGCAGATTTCCTTCGCCAAACAACATTAGTGAACCACGTGTTTCAATGTCCCCATTACTGATACTAACTTGTCTTATTTAATCTCCAGGTGTTGTGGTAAGATTAAACTCATAACTCCAAATCATTAGTTCAAATCCCAGAATTGCTGTAGTCCACTATATAACCACTAGGTGACTGTATTTCTGAAATATGCAGAATTACTTTCCAACATAAGTTCAATCGTGATGCATCTTAATATCTACTTGTCTATTTGAAAGCATTGTTGAATTTTCCCTTATCTAGCAAAGTGTTGTTTCTAACGCCTATGGGATCTACTCAAAACATTTTTTTTGTTAAGGATTGTTACAGATCCAAGTCATTTCCATAGATTGTAGTATCAGGCATCACAACATGCAACTGTTTTTCTGAAAAACGTTCAGAGTCAGAGTTTGGGGCTTAATGGCCACAGATATTGACCAGAATTGTACTCATCACTTCAGCTGCTGCTTGACCTGAAATAAGCAATGAGGCCATTGATCTGAAATAAATACCAATAAACTTTTGAAATAATTCATGAAATTTAAAATTTTTTGATGCAGAAAGTGATATACAATTTGGGGGTGGAGAGAAACAACCACACAAGATATGTAAGAGCAAAATTCTGCAAAAGTAATTTAAAGGTGTGTTTCACTAGACTAAGTATCTGAAAACTTTCAAAGGCAATTGGACATGGAGGGGTCTAATTTTGCAGACACATGGAAGAAAAACTGGGGAAGACTAGGATAGCTCTTCCACAGAGCTATCACAAACACAAAGCCGTATGACCTAATGTAAGTTTCTATAAGAAATTTAATGGTTATGGAGGAATATTTTGTAATTACACATTTGAGAGGGTGCTGCGATTAGTAGATGCAACTTCTAATATGTGGAATCGGTTCAGAAGACTGGAAACAATAAACTGATCCTAGCAAGGGTGTTGATGAATGCTGTAAGGAATCCCAAGAGTGAAAAGATTCATACCTTTTGCCTCCTAATGGTCACCCAGTAGTCTACTTGTGTTGAGATGTCACAGGTGAAACCAGGAACTTTGAATTTGTTCATGGAATAAGGATGTCAAGGTCAGCATTTATTGTCCATCCTTAAATGTCTTGCATTAAAATAAGTGAACTCACTTCTTTAACTGGTGTTTGGGGATTCATGTACACCTAGTACCATTAAGAGGAGAGTTCCAAGATTTTGACCCAGCAACAGTGAGAAATGACAAGAATATTTCCAAGTCAAGGTGGTGCATTGAGGGGAACTTGTAGGTGGTGGTGCTCCAATGTATCTGCAGCCCCCCTCCTCCTAGGTGCTAGCAATCATTGGTTTGGAAGGTTCTATCAAAGGCTGTATACTGTATTGATATTTGAAACGAATGGGCTGTCAGGGTGCACAGCTTAGGTTTGTTTCTAACAGGAGCGACTTTATTGACATAAATGATCCATTATGGTTTTTGACAAGGTAAACAACATGGAAATTGTGTTTGTTTGTGGATGAGTACATTAGAGTCACTGTTTCAAAAAGTGTCAGCCTTTTAGCCAAAGTATTCTATAAAGAGATTAGTGAAATTAAACATGTACAAAAGGTGATCCATAGGAGCAATTCCTACAAATCTTACACCAACCCACATAAAACATTGATCTTCAGAGAACTTGCTTTAGGGGAAGGTTTTAGTGTCTTGAAAAGGAAAGATGCAAGCAACCAACGTGTGTCCAGGGCCTGACAGCTGAAAGCAGGGCACCATTGGCAGTGGTAGCTGGATAAATGCAGGTTACCACCCAAGATAGGAATTTGAAAGAACAAAAACTCACTTTTACAAATACTTCTTAGGACCCACTTTTCAAGCAGTTTTGATTTCAAGATTAGATTCACAGTAGAGATCCTACAACTCATCAAGTCTGCACAAAAACTACTAAACCTAGACTCCCACTTTCCAGCATGTGGCCCATGGCCTTCAAGGGGATGATATTGTACCTAAGTGAGCATTAGTCAGTCATAGTCTTACAGCGTGGAAACAGATCCTTGGTTCAGCCCATACCTGCTGACCAAGATTCCCCAAATTTAATCAGTCCCAATTGCCTTCATTTGCCACATACCCCTCTAAAGCCTTCCTATTTGTGTACCTGTCCCAACGTCTTTTAAAACATTCTAACTATATCTGCATCTACCACTTCCTCTGATGTTTCATTCCAAAAGATGAACGCACATGTGAAACAGTGACCCCTCCGGTATCTTTTATTTTTCTCTCCTCACCTTAAAAGTATGCCCTCCCTCCAGTTTTGGGCAGACACCCCCCTGCCCTGCAGAAAAGGCCTAAAAAGTGAAGTTTTCTCACATTAACCAGCCTGCAGGCCAAGTCAGTCATCAACAAAACAGCAGCTTTTCAAAAAAAATATTAAACCTGAAAAAAGAATCAGTATTCCTGATGGAAGATAAACAATGCACTGAAAAAAAAAGTGCAAGTTGGGTGATCAAAATCAATTTAAAACATAGAAGGCAAGGTAAGAGAATAATTTGGTTAGTCAGGCAAAGGATCAAACTCTGTGCAAGGCCCAGATAAAAATCAAATCAGAAAATGAACAAAGCTTCATTGATTCCATTAACCACAATCTGGTATTTATAGACCAAGTTCAACTGTTCACCATCTGGTACAAGCTTGATGACAAACTTTGTTTACATCTTAATCCAGCCACATTTCAGCATATTAAAGTTATTCCCATGATTAAATGGACCCACACTTTAATTTCTACAGTTCAGTGATTGAGTTAATTACTGACCTCACTGTACAAAGCAAATTATACTTGCTAGCAAGGCTGAAATAGGACAAACAGGATGAGATCTTTGACCAGGATTTGTTTGCAGCAAAATAGCACAAGCTGTTTGAAGGGGACCATATACTGTTGCAGTTTATTAGTAAAAAGGCAAAGAAACAGGTCAAAGCATCATAATTAGAGAAAAAAAAAGAGAAAAACTTAATTCTGTGCACCTTGGTTAAGTGATTGACAGACAGGATTGGGAGAATTACCAGAAGCCAAAAAATCTGACTTGTCAAGGCTACATTTATTTCTCCCAAACCTTTCAAATAAAGTTTCACACCAAGGAAACTTCAAAAGACAGTGGTATATTAAAAACACTTGGCAGCTCTTACACCATCCATGCCATTAGACAGAGCCTTTGTTGCTGGGCAAACTACCTTCCAATGGTTAGCTAGGGAACTTTTGCATTCCCAAATAAAAGACAAGTCACACAGCCATTTAATACATTTTATTGAAAACTTCATACACCAATAGACAGAACAAACAGTCAGAACAAACCATCTGGATTTAAATCCACTTCAAAAATAAAAGTCATACAAGCAGTGAGCTCTTCCTGCATTTAAAATACTGCAACAGATGCTATGAAAAGGCAGTAACCAGGAAACAACTCCAGGTCACCCAGATACAGTCCCACCTTGGAGGATATGGTCCCAGATTTGGCTTTCCCAGACTAGTGCACATGGAAGTTTGATTATTGAGCTTTACTTTTAAAAAGACCCCTCCCCTGAATACTATTGAGATAAAAATGTCTATGTAATCACATTTCAGAAGTCCAGTGTCTTTCCAGTCAGATCCTCCAACATTCTACAGCTGATTATTTGGAGATGGAGTCCTGAGACTAGTGAACCAAAAAGGAAGTTTCCACCATCAAACTGTCTTCTGTTGTCCTTTTTTGCCAATCAGGGATTTGTGAATGTGAGGAATGACTCCTGAAAATAAGAAGATAATCAGCAGGGAGGACACCACAACCCAGAAGAACAATGTTTTGTGGGGAAGGGGGATAAAGAGAAAATTCCAATAGTTAAGCGAGTATAGACTTAAAATGTTAACTCACCACCCCCAGCAATGGTAGCCTTGATTAAGGAATCCAACTCTTCATCTCCACGAATAGCAAGTTGCAAGTGGCGAGGGGTAATGCGTTTTACCTTCAAGTCTTTGGATGCATTTCCTGCAAGCTCTAGTACCTGACAAAAAAAGGTCAAGTATTAAGAGCAGCACTGCTGTTTAACAACCACAAATTAAAAAAAAAAAGAGTATAGAGGTCAAGTATTAATATAATTTACTACAATCAAGTGAAGGATACAATACAAGGCATAACATTCACAGTAAATGTAGGGTGATGAAAAAACAAAAATTGCTGGAGAAACTTGCAGGCATGGCAACATCTGGAAAGAAAGAAATCAGTTAGTGGAGTCCTCAATGCTTTTTTCACTGAGGGAGAGTCAAGTGAAAACTTAAAACTGAGGACTAGTAGTTGTTAGGCATTAGAGACCAAGGGTGGGAGAACTTCAACACAAGAATCATGAAATTTTAAAAAGTGAGTAAAAATCCAAGGTTTGAAATGCAGTTCGACCACTATCAAATACAAGTGAATTATCATTTGTCAAGGGGTAGGGAAAACATTTCCAAATCAAAGCAACCATATGCAGCTCAACTGGACAGTAGATTGCGGAAGGATCCCAAGTAGACACGACTGAGATTTAATTCTTAAACCTGAACAAGGGACAAAAAAACTGCGGATGCTGTAAATCAGAAACAAAAACAAACAAACTGCTGGAAAAGCTCAGCAAGTCTGGCAGCAACCTTGAAGAGAAATCTCTGCTCCTATGATGCTGCTTGGCCTGCTGTGTTCATCCAGCTCTTCACCTTGTTGTCTCGGATTCTCCAGCATCTGCAGTTTCTACTATCTGAGTTAAATGTTTCAGGTCCGATGACCCTTCCTCAGAAGGAAATAATAAGACCGGAACCTTCCACTCCGACCATTTGGCAAGGCCGACTCCAAATCAGGCCGGAACAGTCTCCTCGAACCCCACCAGCCGGCAACACGGAACATATCCGGTGACGGACCAGCTGGACATGGAGCCGCGGCCTGTAACGCGCCCCCACCCCCACACTCACCTCGGCCGTCAGATACTCCAGAATGGCCGCGCTATAAACCGCTGCCGTGGCGCCCACCCGCCCGTGGCTGGTGGTCCTGGACTTCAGATGTCGGTGGATGCGGCCGACTGGGAACTGTGAAAATAAATTCAGAGAAGGGGGTGGGGCGGGGGGAAGAAAAAAAAGACGGCCGTTAGAAAACAAAAAGCGAAAATCCGCGACGTGAAACGCTATATTTATATGTGGGGGAGGGGGGGAGAGACATTTCCGGCCGCAGCCGGTTCCCTGTGGGAGAAGGGGGAGGGGCGTGTTGTAAGACATTGTGAACAGCGCCCGCCCGCACTCTCTCCCTCCTCTCGCGCCGCCCGTGCGGGGCTGGCCCCTGCTGCAGTCAGTCAGTGGGAGGGAGGAGGCGGCGGTGTGGGCGCGGGGAGACCGCACTGACCTGGAGGCCTGCTCGCTGTGAGCGGGAAACCGCTTTGGTCTTCGCCTTGCCGGAGTCTTTACCCGCTTTACCGCCAGCCTGTCAGAGAATAACAAGAGGTAAAAAAAAATTAGAAAAATAAAACCGGTTTGCGTCCTGTGGTCGAAATGATTTTTTCCCCCTGTCTGCGACCACGGATTTGTTATTTATTTTTATAAATTATTATTTTTTTTTTTGCCTCCTCACCATCACCGCCTCGTGTCCTCCGGGCCCGAATTTTCAAACCGCTCTGCGCTCCCGCCCCGGCGCCGCTCCTATTTATAGGCGGGCCCCTGCCCACATCCGGGCTCCAGGCTACCGAGCGGCGGCCAATCGGAGGGTTGGTGGGTGGTGCGCGCGCGCGCCCCCGCGTACGTACGCGCCGTCAGTGAGGGTCCGGGAGGTCGGTGTGCGAGCGCCGTGCACGCCCGTGTCTCCCTTCCCGGTGCACGTGGTGCTGCGGGGGACTTTGTCCAAGTTGCATTTTGGACAATGCGCTTCTCAATGAACTGTGGTTGTTGCAAATCTGAAACAAAAGACAGTAAGTGCCGGAGAAACTCAGCGTCTGTGGAAAGTTAACATTTCCAGTCGAGACACCCTTCTTCAGAAGAAAATACAGCTCTTTTTAAGTTTTAGCCGCTGATAAACTGCCAAAAGGAAAATATGAATAACAAAGTGCTGGAGTAACTCAAGTGTCTTTGGCAGCATTTGTGCAGAGAGAAACACAGAGTTAACCTTTCGGGTCCGATATTGACTCATCTTTGAAGTTATCGGATTTGAAAGGTTAGCCCTATTCTAATCTCAGAGAACACAGCAGAAACTCAGCAGGTTTGGCAGCATCAGGAGAGAAAATCAGTTTCAGGTCTGGTATGATTCTTCAGTGATAAGACTCTTTGAAGAAGAATCATAACTGATTCAGTACCAAGTTTCTCCAACAGTGTTTCTATTTATAGCATACAATGCTACCAGTCAGTTTGCTGAAAAATTGCTTGCAACAAAATTCTATCATTAAGACATGTCAGTATTGGGAAAAACCTATGATTTCAATGTCGACACATAGCTACAGCCCAAAACATGCACAAAGAAAGATTTGTGTAAATATATATATGAAATGACTTGCACTCTTAACAGCAGCTTTCACAACCTTAGAGAGCTCCAAAGCACCAAAGAGCCAAGAAAGTACTTCGGAAATGCGGATGCAGTTGGAGTACAGAAGATGATAAACAATCTGCACAGTGTAAAGCTCCAGCAGTACAGTAAATGGTGCAGAGAGTGCTTTTCATGATGTTGATTAAGGGATAAATGTTGGACCCAAGACATTGAGAAGAACTCCCCTGTTCTTCTTCAAAATAGTGCCATGAGACCTTTTACATCCCCTTTCATCTAGAAGACATACCTTGCTCCAGCTTGAACTTCATGTTCTTTCCATAATTCAGGGTAGTGCTCATCAACGTGTGATACGTACATCCAGTAATAGGGTCATATAGTCATATGAATAGACCCTTCGGTCCAACCAGTCCATACCGACCATAACCCTAAACTAAAATAGTCCCACCTACCTGCCCTTGGCCCATATCCCTCCAAACATTTCTTATTCATGTACTTATCGAAATGTCTTTTGAACATTGTAATTTTACCCGCATCCACCCCTTCCTCTGGCAGTTCATTCCACATACAAACCACTCTGTGTAAGCAAGTTGCCCCTCATGTCTTTAAATCTTTATCCTCTTTGCTTAAAAATATGCTCCTTAATCTTGAAATACCCCACCCTGGGGAAAAGACACCTACCATTCACCTTTATCTATACCCCTCATGATTTTATAAACCTCTACAAGGTCACCTCTCACCCTTCTATGCTCCAAGGAAAATAGTCCCAGTCTATCCAGCCTCTCCTTATAACTAAAACTCTCCATTCCCAGCAACATCCTGGTAAATCTTTCCTGAACCCTGCCCAGCTTGATAATGTTCTTCCTGTAATAGGACGACTGGACCAGGACACATACTCCAGAAGAGACCTCACAAATGTCCTGAACAACCTCAACATGACGTCCAACTGATTGAAGATGGCAGCAGAGTGGCAGGGCAGTGTGTGGGCTCTTGCCCGGGGCTGATCCGCTCCAGCCTGCTTTCCCTCTTTTATTTCTTTTTACTTCTGCTCTTTTACTTTCATTTTCCTTTTCTTTGGAGCCTTTTGCAGCGGATTAGTCAGTGAGATCGGTGATGGCTCCTGCCAGTGGCCAGAGGCGGCAGTGGACGCAGTTCTTCACAGCGACTGGAGGCTGTGGCTGCGGTGGCAACAGGGACGTCCTCCCGTGTTTAGGGCTGGCAGTGGCAGCGGCAGCAAAACTCCTCCAGCAAATGGAGGCAGCAGTGGCAGTGGACTTTAAGGTGACGATGCCAGCGAGGTGACATCTTGGAGGAGGACAGCCAGAGCCGGACCCTTTGTGAGACGGTGGCCATGGCCTAGGAGCGGAGCCAGGGTCTCCTGGTTGCAGTACACCCAGAGCGGGGACTCCTGGCATTTGCAAGATGGTGGCTGCAGTGGCAGCAACGTGGTATGCCTCAGGCTGGGACTCCTGGCATCATTGAGGCAGCAGCAGAGCCAGCCTGGTTCTGGGTGCATGTGTGGATTCAGCACGGGGCCTGGCAAGGCTGTTCTAGCGCCAAAGAGATGGCACTTAGAGTGGCAACTCCTACATCGATGGGTCCGACACACATGGCAGTGGAGGAGGGATGGTGGTGCATGGCTGTCTTCCAGTTATATTTTATTTTTAAACTATTGAAAATGTCGCCAGATTGAAGCGACTGTTGAAGCTTTTCACTGTATTAGCTGTAATCTACATGTGACACAAACTTCAAAGAATTATGTACCTGAATCCCTAGATCTCTGTTCTGCAACACTACCCAGGGCCCCACCATTAGCTGAATAAGTCTTGCCCTTGTTTGTTTTACCAAGATGCAATACCTTGCATTTATCCAAATTAAACTCCATCTGTCACTCCTCAACCCATTGACCTAATTGATCAAGATCTCTTTGTAATCTTAAGTAACCTTCTTCACTGTCCACCATACCACTAATTTTGGTGTCATCTGCAAACTTACTAGCCATGCCTTCCAAATTCTTATCTAAATTATTTACATAAATGACAAACAAAAGTGGACCCAGCACCAATCCCTGTAAAATTCACCAATAAATTCCAGTATGTACTGAATTCTGCACGCCATACAAAATCCACTGACTTGTTCAGGTTAATTTAGATACACTATCAATTATTGGTAGAATTGATGTGTCACTATTCTTGGATAGCCCCCTTATTAATACATTATCTGTTTTCTTTGCACAGAGGCTTACTAGCCTGTCCATCCAGAGTTTTCTGTGTTTTTACACATTTTTATCATTTGCAGGGGTTTTGGTTGCATTTTATTTGCCTATCAGTTTTGCTCCTGGGATAAGTTTTTATATGTTGAGCTTTGATAACTTCTGGAAAATACCTTCGAATGATTTAAATATTACACAGGATGGAAAACCATTTCTGTTGAGTGTAAGCATAAATAACTGTAGGAATGGGAAAAGCCAAGCTGGTTAGAATTGAGGTGACAAATGAACATTGGGAATAAAAAATGCATTGAAAACTGTATTAAATTTTTACAAAGTATTTCATTAGGATCTTAAGAGAACAACTGACAGACTGACCAGTGTCAGAAACTGAGAAATCAATCATTAAAACTTAAAAATAATGATTAAATGAATTTAAATTGATTGAGAAAATTACATTTGTTGAAAGAATTCTGCATTTTTAAACCTGTCTCAGTTACTGGAAAGAGAGACTTGCAATTTCATAGTGTCTTTCACAAATTCAGAATATCAGAACGCCTTACAGCTGTGAAATACTTTTGCAAGTGTATTCATCTTTGGAATACAGCAAACATAGCAGCCATTTTGTGCACAGACAGATCCCAGACACAGTAAATGAGGCAGCAACCGGGTAATATTTTCTTTAGTGCGATTTCTATTAAAGTCGTACATCAATCCAAGAGGGCAGCATCTGCAGTTCTTTCGGTTTTTATTAGGGCAGATCAGGACTTAGTTTAACATTTAATGTGAAAGACGACATCTCCAATGATGCAGCAGCATTACAACCTCAGTAATGACTCTGACAATGCTGCATGACCGCGGCACTGCAATGGAGTGTCAACTGGGAGTTTTGTGTTCAAGTCATTTGTGTGGGACTTAAACCCACAACCTTGAAACCCAGAGAATGAGAATGCTACCCACTAAGCCACAGCTGACAAATCAACATGATGGCCTGTTTGTACATCTGCAACTATTCCCTAAAATTCACCACAAAATGAACACTAGAAGATTGAGACAACAAGGTGCAGGGCTGGATGAACACAGCAGGCTAAGCAGCATCATAGGAGCAGAAAGGCTGACGTTTCGGGCCTAGACCCTTCATCAGAAATGGGGGAAGGGAAGGGGGTTTGCAGTGGGAGAGAGATCCCCTGAGGTTTGTCCAGAGGGAGGAGGGTAACTTCTTCAGGCTAGGCATCCTTAGAAGAGGCTTCACAGTGGAGAATCCGATTGAACCCAATTTGGGAACATGGCAATTAAATTTTTCAAAACAGAAAATATTGGAAATTTTCAGATGGTCTGAAACAACTGGAGAACCAAAGTTATAATACTTTATCTTCTTTGCACACAAGACAGACAAAGCATGTGCTTATACCTATTTCCAGAGCTAGTTTTTTTCTCCATGAACAAGTTGCTAGCTTGAAAGCGAGAGGCTATGCCTCGAAGGGCATTGATCTGTATCTGTACCAGGTGACTCTCCTGCTACGTTTACTACCTGCCATTAACATACTGAAAGGATGTACAAGATTGTACTCTGTCACTGCTTCCTCTTCCCCCATCATTAATTATTAAGGCAGAAGTATATAGATTGTTGGTGAGCAAGGGGTTGGTGGGAATTGTTTGCATGTGTGTACTGCTTGGGGAAATTAAACAAACAAGCACATGCTGCACAAATACGCAATTTCAGACACTGTGAAAATTGTAGCCACTTTATACACTCTAGGTGCATGCATTCATTATATCATCAGCCAAAGTCATGAAAACACACAGTATCTTTAACTTTCTTAAGTAATGATCCAACAGTGATTTCCTTTAAGTTAAACCTATCAAAATAATTTGCAAAATATACTTCCCAAAAATATATAATTAACATTACAAAATTTAACATCCTTTTATTCATTTCAGCATTTTCAATATTCGGCTGTAATATTTTACATTATAACAGTACAAAGGAGAACAATAGCATTCTCTCATTTATACAGTAGTGCAGCACAGACTTTCTAAAGTGACATCAAAACACAAAACATGTCTGAAGATTTGTCAAGACGAGCCGCACTTAATCAAAGGGTGCCAAACCCCTAGGATTATCCTAGAGTCTCCAGGAATTAAAGATTAATTTCCCGGACACAGCCATTAGCAAATGCTTGAGAGAAAAAGCAAAGGAATTTAAAAATGTGCTTTTAAAATGTTTGAGTCTTTGTTCACTAGTTATAAAAAGACTGGACAGGACAAAAAGAAAAAGATTTAGTCAGAAAATATCCAAGAGTCTGTTTTTTCCTGATTGGTAAAGGCACTGCAAGAATGGATGTGCCAGACAACCAATGGTGAAGTGTGACAGTGGGGCATTTGGACATGACTTTGGATAGTGGAAATTTATGGATTATGTCCAAGTAGAGTTGGCAACCTTGATTTCAATACAACCTCAAATCACAAAGAAGGCAGCTTTTGTAGGATCAAGCGACATATTTCTTGTTAATAGGGAAGATATAAAGCCTCTTCGAGACAAGACATTGAAAACAGTTGGCGACGTACAGACAGACAAACTGGACAGAATTGAGTCTGGGGGGAGGGTCTCCCTGCCAGCTGGTGAGAGATCTGTGCTGCCTCTTTCAAGGAAGGCCCACCAAACCACACAACAATCATGCATTTCCCTGGAATCAAGACCTAATGAGAGCTGCAGGTCATAACTAAAAAGGTGGTGGCTGCTGTCAGAAGGATGACGGAGTGACTCAGTAAGGTAAGCAGTGTGAAGGTACGATCTTGCAGGGTGGTGACTATTGAGCGAGGAATGCAGGCAGCTCAACAAGGGCAGGAAGTTGGCTCTCATTGGGCCCTCCTATCAATATCCAGTCCCTTTGTTAGTCAGAGGTGACACTGCCCCCCCACCCTCTGCCACACTATTTTACTTGTTGTCCACACTGCTTGGCAACAGGCCTGCCTGCAGCTGAGTGATCCCAATGGGATGAACTAGCCACTTGAGGGGCTCAAAGAGAGACAGGGCAGGAAGGTCAACCAGAGGCTTTGATGCCAGGAACTTAATCCTGGAGAGAGATTCAGTTATGCCACCATCCCACCTTATGACATGCTCATCAGATCTACATGCTTATCACCAGAAGACAGCAGAAGATTCCATTGACAGAGACACAGAACAACACACAGCCGGAAACAGATATACAGCCAAACACGTGAACACACACCTCCATACAGACACATGGTTGAGCTGTGTGAAAATTTACTAACTGAAACAAAAACGTATGTGACAGAATGAGCTAGGGATCCCTTCCAAAAGACCCGGGACATTAAACAAAGGAGGAAATGGAGTCAGTGTCTATTTACATAATTATGACGTTTTCTTCATGAATCGGAGTTTCAAGAAGGAAATCATGAAACAAATAAGCATTATGCCAGCCAATGCTAGATGATTCTGCCACAAGGCCCATTCAGTTGCTTCAATTCCTTGTTTGGCAAGGAATTCTTCTCCAGTGCATCTACAATACACAAAACATCAAAGCATTTTTATTCATTCACACAACAAATTTACTCATTGACTCTGCAAGCTAAGGCTTCTGGTGATTATTATTTAACATGTAGTCAACAGCAGTCATTTTCATTAGACAAAAACAACAAACATTTATCTATCACCTTTAACATAGAAAAATTATCCTAAGGAATTCCACAGGAATATTAAGAAAAGTCATTTACTGAACCACATAAGAAGATATTAGCTTGGTCAAAGAGATTGCTTTGAATAGTTGTTTTTATTCATTCATTGGATATGGACATTGCTGACTGAGCTAGCATTTATTGTCAATCACTAATTGCCTTGATCTGAGTGGCTTGCTAGTGCCGTTCTGGAAGGTAGTTGGGCATTAACCACATTGCTGTAGGCCTGAAGTCACATGTAGGCCAGATCCAGTAAAGTTGACAGATTCCATAAATCCCATGAGCTCAGAATATTATCCTGGGGTTTTGGATTACTAGTCCAGGCGATTTCTTTATTCATTCATGGGATGTAGATATCACTGGTTCAGACAACATTTACTGCCCAGCCCCAATTGCCCAATGGGCAGTTGAGAGTCAACCACATTGCTGGGGTCACATGTAGGCCAAATCAGTTAAGGATGGTGGATTTCCTTCATTAAAGAACAGGACTGATCACAATGGAGTTTTTAAGACAATTGACAGAATGTTCCTCATTAAACTTGCTTTTTTCAAAAGTTCCAGATTTCTATTGAATTCACATTTCACTATCTGCCATGGTTGGATTTGAACCCCTATCCTCAAGAACATTAGCCAGTGATATTACCACTGCTCCATTGCCTCCCCTAAGTGTCCTAAGGGAGGAGAGAGAGGTGGTACAGGGTTAGGAAGGGAATTCTGGAGATTAGAGCCTAGGGAACCAAAGACATAAACACAAATGGGTAGAGAGTGATGAAATGAATAAGAGTAGAATTGGAAGAATGCAGATATCTTTGTGCACTGGTGGGCCTACAGAGGTAAGGAAGGGTGAGCCTGTGGAGGGATTTCAACATTAGGATGATTTGTTAAAGAATTCTGGCATTACCAGGCCAGTCAGTGACTACTGCAGCATTTAGATCTTGGGAATGTGCCATTCAATGCATCCAGTGCATTTACGTGTAGGGTGATTATATAATGCTGTATTGCAGAGCAATCCTCAGATCACAAAAGATACATGCAGATACAGCAAGTAGGAAGGCCAACATTCCACTTTCCTTCACTGCAGGTTGGATGGAAAGTGTGTGTGTGTGTGCGTGCACACACCTGTGTAGAAGTTGCCTGTTAGCTCGAATGGCTAGTTTGTGATCCAGAATGACTCCAACAGCACAGGTTCAACTTCTACACTGTTGAGGTGTGGTGACATCCAGATTAAACCATTACCAGTTGTCTCTCTAATGAGAGATCAGTACTGTGATCCTCTAGGACTATATGGTGACTTTACCTTTCGTTCCTTAGAATGAGGATGATGCTCACTCATGGCATGAAACTGCACACGGGTCTTTTAATGTAGGGAAACTGTTGTGTTAAAGCTTCCGCACGGTTCTCACTGACAAGAAACTTTGTCATTCTTACCACCAACCACAGGCTTATCAAAAAGATTTGCAGATTTTATTTCATTATGACCATTAAGACCTGGACTTAAACCCAGAGTTTCTGGGCTACAGATAGGGATGCTAACCACTGTGCTAGAAAATCTTCAAATAGAATAGGATATGGAAGCTAGAGAACTTGGAGAAATAAATAGCGATGTCTTGAAAAGTGTCCATATCACAGAGTTGGTGGTGCTGGACGTCTTAAAAAGCATGAAGGTGGATAAATTCCCGGGACCTGGTCAGGTGTATCTCACAATTTAGGGGTAGCTAGGGAAATGATTGCTGGGTCCCTTGTTGAGATATTTGTATCATTGATAGCCATGGGTGAGGTGCTCGAAGACTGGAGGGTGGCCAATGTAGTGCCATTATTTAAGTACTAAGGAAAAGCCAGGGAACTATAGATCAATGAGCCAGTGGTGAGTAAGCTGTTGGAGGGGGTTTTGAGGCACAGGGATTACATGTATTTGGAAAGACAAGAATCGATTAAGGATAGTCAACATGGCTTTGTATGTGGGAAATTGTGTATCATTAACTTGAGTTTTTTTGAAGAAGTGACAAAGAAGATGGATGAAGGCAGAGCTATTTGGACTTCAGCAAGGCGTTAGACAAGATTCCGCAAGGTAGACTGGTTAGCAAGGTAAGAATCCAGGGAGAGCTAGCCATTTGGATACAAAATTGGCTCGAAGGTAGAAGACAGATGGTGGTGATGGTATGATGGCAGACAGGAAAGGTGTTTTGATGCATTTGTCTAATTTTTCCTTAAATATATCTATGCCATTCTTCTCTCTGTAGTACAGCTCTACATTCTCATCTGCTTCTGGCTAAAAATGTTGTAGTTATGGAATCATCTTTGTGACAATTTTGTAAAATCATAAAGTAATCGATGATGATGATTACAGTTACTCTGTCACCAGATGGCAGTGTTTCACAGTCGTGTATAATAACCACCAAAGATTTTAAAGAAATGTTCAGCAATTTCAATCAAATCTACTTGACAAGCTTACAGTTAGAAGGTTAGAGCTGTATCAATCTTATAAACTAGAACTAAGGAAACAGTAAGTTAGTAGTAAAATAACTGGATTATTAATGCAAAAGGTCCAGATTAACACTTTTTTCACACGAGTTTAAGTCCTGCCACTGCGGGAGAATTTAAATTCAATTAACAAATTTGAATTAAGAATCTAATATCATAACACAGATCATGAAACTAAACATCTTATTCACTAATTCCCTTCAGGGAAAGAAATCTAATATCCTGTGCTGGTCATATGGATCATGTGGCTACATGTGGCTCTATCCCTGTAGCAATGTAGTTAACCCTTACCTGTTTTTGAAATGACTTAGCAAGTCATTCAGTTCTATCAAACCAGTTCAGAAAAGTTAAATGGGAATGAAACCAGATAAACACATCCTGCATCATCCTAAAGGCACTTAAAACAATAAAGGCTCAGCCTGCCAGTTCTAATGTGCCATGTCTTCCTCACTTGGAAACTTCTGACAAATTTGGGAGCCTCAGTCAAGTTCCAGATTCCTTCATCTATGTCCTATCCAACCCAATGGATAAGTTCAATTGTTGTTGCCAGTGGCATGCAGTGGAATGGCCCTGGGAGTCCTCAGCACTATCTCCACACCCCTTGAGGTCACATGGCACCAGGAAAAAAGGACAAGGAAACCTGCTAATTAACACGTGGAGACACCCCTCCCCCCCATATCAGTATTCCTCCATGTTCAATAACACACCCACCCTTACAACACTACTAATTGATCATTTCATGGAGAATCATAAGTGAATGGTTGTTTCTCACTCAGTGTGGGATTCTGATTCCCATTTGAGCCTGATGGCAGTGTTCAGAAGTCTGCAGTGAAAATACTGTTCCTGGTATGAAAGATATATGACCACATGCATGGTAGATTTTAGACATCCACAACTGCTAACTGTAACTTGCTAAATATGACTTGCTACTTATTTGGTACTTAGATGCTATTTTATATGGAGCAGGCAACCAAAACAACAGGAATAATATTGTTTCCCGGAAAGTCCAATTAGTGTTTCTGCATCTCAGTTATGTTGTGGCGGTGCTGGACTAGGATGGACAAAGCCATAAGTCACACGACACCAGGTTATAGTCCAACAGGAACAAAAACAAAGTTGCTGGAAAAGCTCAGCAGGTCTGGCAGCATCTGTGAAGGAGAAAACAGGGTTAACGTTCTAGGTCTGGTAACCCCTCCTCAGAACCCTTCCTCTGTTCTGAGGAAGGGTCACCAGACCCGAAACGTTAACCCTGTTTTCTCCTTCACAGATGTTGCCAGACCTGCTGAGCTTTTCCAGCAACTTTGTTTTTGTTCCTGATTTACAGCATCTGGAGTTCTTTTGGTTTTTATAGTCCAACAGGTTTGGTTGAGCTCTGCTCCTTCATCAGGTGAAGAGTTCATCTCAGTTCAATGCTATAGATAATGGTAATAACAACCATTAAAATAGGAGCTTTTAAATTTCCATTTGTATTAAAATTACTGATTAAACTTTATTGTTAATTCCACATAAAAACATAAGAATTAGGAGTAGGAGTATAGGCCATTTGGCCTATCAAGCCTATGCCACTATTCAATAACATTACGTTTAAAGCCTTAATTTCACTTTCCTCCTTTCTGACCTTACCCTTCACTCCCTTGTGGATTAAAGATCTGTCTAACAGGACCTTGGAAATATCCAATGACCCTGCCTCAGATGTCTCTGGAAGAGAATTCCAAAGACTAACCACTCTCTAGGATTCCTTTTAGTGTCGGGGAAGTTTAGAAAGCTTGTTTGAGTGTTGGGGTGTGGAAGGGATGAGAGGATTTCAGGGGTGCTTTTTCAAAGCAGGTATGTGGGAAGCAAGTGGGAGTACAGTATTTATTAACATTTAACATCAATTCCTGCTAAAGAAATCCCATTCCTACTCGTCTTTGTACAACACTGCATTTTGGCATGGGCAGCAGATTATCAGAGTCAGTTTTCATAACTTTTAACAAGTTCGATTGATCCTTGATCACTTATTTACCTTTGGTGGGTGATTACAGAACATGCCTATCCTCTCTATGAAGAAGTAAGTTCAGGACTTGGTGGGAAATTGGCATGCTGGGCACCCAACCTAAATTACATGACACTGTCCCAAAACATACCCAGTGAAGGCCAGCCCCATTACTCTGCAAGCAATGCCAGAAGCTACCCCTATCCAACAATGTTACTTACATCTTCACCCCCCCAGCCTTTGTCCTCCACCTCTCCTTTTTCCCATCTTTTCTTGAATGCCCTAACTTATTTTAGGATTCAACTAGAAATAAGGGAGAAATGGGGTTTGGGAGAGAGGTAAATCTGGATTTGCACATGTAATTGGTGGCATGCAATAGATCCTTGAGACATTAAAATGAAACTATTCCTTAATATTTAGGTTGTTTTTCAACTTACATAATTAGTTCAAAGTTCATGCTGTGGTTGTTTTCTTTGGCAATAGATACTGATTCAGAATTGTTGCAAAATTTCAGTCCAACAAATTCATTCACTTGTAGAGCCTGTGTAAAACCAAAGCAGTATATTGGTTAACATGATCACTCCTCGTACTTTCTTAACTCAAGTAAAAATGAAAGTTCAAGAGGTAAAACAAAGCACACAACCCAAGTACTGAATATATTTAGGCTGCCCATAATATAGATTAGGAACAAAAACAAAGTTGCTGGAAAAGCTCAATAGGTCTGGTAGCATCTGTGAAGGAAAAAAACAGAGTTAACGTTTCGGGTCCGGTGACCCTTCCTCAGAACTGATAGTAGCTGGGAAAATGTCAGTTTATATGCATAATGATTTCTAATGATTTCTTAAAATTTAGACGAATTTGGATAAGCCAATTGCCAATGATCTGTGCCATGGCATAGGAACTGTCACTTTCAACCTTCCTGTTGGTTCAGTCCCTAATCAGAACTTTAATGAGCATCATCATAGGTCACAGAATGTTACTGTGTAATATATTATATGGAGGTATTGGACAAATCAAGGAATTTTTAGATTTAAGTTAAATCTCTCTTCACTGGAACCATTTGCATTAACTTTTTCTGCATCCTGTCTGAGTGTTCACATCTTTCATAAAGTGCACCTCCCAGTATTGGATACAATACTCCAACTGAGGCTAAATCAGTGATTTTATTTTAAAACAAAGGTTCTGGAAGACATTGACAGACTTAGTGAAGTGTGCAAATAAATTGTAGATAGAAAGTAATTCACAGAAGTGTAAAGTGATTCATTTTAGAAGAAAGAATTAGAAAAGGCAACATATATGGAATTTTAAAAACAGATGCAGAAACTGGGGGAATTCACATATACTTATCTTTGAAGGTTATTTAAAAGAAACATATTGGACATTTTTGAATAGAGGCATATAGAATTTAAACAAGTTATGCCTAACTTCTGGAAATCACTGGCTAGACCTCAGATAGGGTATTGTGTTCAATTCTGACTACTGAACTTTAGAATGAATGCAAAGGCTTTGGGAAAGATGCACAGGGGATTTACTAGAATTGTTCCAGGAATGAGGGACTTCAATGATGTAGAAAGACTGGAGGAGCTCGGATTGTTTTCCTTAGAGCAGAGAAGGTTATGAGTAAATTTAATAGGAATTTTCAATTCCAAATGGGTCAACGACCAGAGGACATAGATTTCAGTTAACTTGCAAAAGATCCAGAGTGGAGAGGAGGAGAGTTTTTGTTTTGTAAACATAGAACATAGAACAGTACAGCACAGTACAGGCCCTTCGGCCCACGATATTGTGCCGAACTTTTACCCTAAACCTAAGGTCTATCTAACCTCCACCCCTACCTTATACTATCATCCATATGCCTATCTAATAGCCGCTTAAATGCCCCTAATGAGGCCGACTCCACTACCCTCTCCGGCAATGCATTCCACACCCCTACCATTCTCCGAGTAAAGAACCTACCTCTGATGTCTCCCCTATATCTACCTCCACTCACTTTAAAACTATGCCCCCTCGTAATAGCTACCTCCACCCTCGGAAAAAGTCTCTGGCTGTCTACTCTATCTATTCCTCTGATCAATTTGTACACCTCTATCAAGTCAGCTCTCATCCTTCATCGTTCTAAAGAGAAAAGCCCTAGCTCTCTCAACCTTTCCTCGTAAGACCTTCCCTCCATTCAAGGCAACATCCTGGTAAATCTCCTCTGCACCTTTTCCAATGCTTCCACATTTTTCCTATAATGAGGCGACCAGAACTGGACACAATACTCCCGATGTGGCCAAACCAGGGTTTTGTATAGCTGGAGCATAACTTCACGGCTCTTGAACTCAATCCCTCTATTAATGAAAGCTAACACACCATACGCCTTCTTAACAACTCTATCCACCTGGGTGGCAGCTTTCAGGGAACTGTGGACATGGACCCCAAGATCCCTCTGCTCCTCCACACTGCCAAGAATCTTTCCGTTAACCCTGTATTCTGCTTTCAAGTTTGTCCTTCCAAAATGAATCACCTCACACTTTTCAGGGTTGAACTCCATCTGCCATTTCTCAGCCCAGCTCAATGTCCCTTTGTAACCTCGAACAGCCCTCCGCACTGTCCACAACTCGACCGACCTTCGTATTGTCTGCGAACTTGCTAATCCACCCTTCCACGCCTACATCCAAATCATTTACAAAAACCACAAATAGAAGAGGACCCAGAACAGATCCTTGTGGTACACCACTCGTAACTGAGCACCATGTTGAATATTTTCCGTCCACTACTACCCTTTGCCTTCTAAGGGTCAGCCAATTCTGAATCCAATCTGCCACATTTCCCCCTATCCCATGCCTCCTTACTTTCTGCATGAGCCTACCATGGGGAACCTTATCAAACGCCTTACTTAAATCCATGTATACCACATCCACTGTTCTACCTTCATCCACATGTTTGGTCACCTCTTCAAAGAATTCAATAAGGTTTGTGAGGCATGATCTACCCCTCAATTCCACGCTGACTATCACGAATCAAACTGTGCCTATCCAAGTGATCATAAATCCTACCTCTCAGAGCCCTTTCCAATAATTTGCACACCACTGAAGTAAGACTAACTGGCCTGTAATTTCCGGAGTTATCCCTATTCCCTTTGTTGAACAAGGGAATGGCGTTTGTCACTCTCCAATCTTCCGGCTCTATACCCGACAATTACGAATGCAATGAGTTGTTTTGATCTGGAATGTGTTGCCTCAAAAGGATGGTGGAAGCAGATTCAATAGGAACTTTCAATGGATAAATACCAGAAAAGGAAAAAACTATTGTAAGCTCTGGGATGGAGAAAGCAAGGGAATAAGATTAATTGGAAAGCTCTTTCAAAGAGCTAGAATAGGCACAATAGACAGAATAGTCTCTTTTGTTGCATGACTGTATACCCAAACACCTAGTTTTCTCTTAAAGTGGTGATGTCAAGATACTTACGGTCACGCCATAACGTGGGATACTGAAATACTTTAGCCAGTTCAACCAGACTACCACACTCGGCAAGTTCACCAGGAGGCCAGAGAAAAGCTAAAGGCAATTACAAACAGTTATCAGTAGGACACAATCCAAGATTCCAACCACGTTGACTGTCACTGAGATAGGCTTTGTAATCAAAACATTATTATAAAATGATGATTTAAATATACTCCCCACTATCTCTCACGAGAAAAAAAAGCTACTTAATAAATAATAGAGATATCATAGCACTGATGGTACGGTAGAATCTTTTTTATTCAGGCAAGTGACTGATCACAGAAGAGCTGGAAAACTATCTGTGAAGACAGGCATGGACCTGATTGCTTTGAAAGTTGAGGGCGGGGTGTGGGCACTGGAGAGAAGCTGAATGGTATTTTCAAATCAGCAGTCAGGCTTTGGAAAAGCAGCCAAATCCCTGCTCATACACAGAGGCTGCCATGTGGCAGCAGATCAAGGTTGGAAGGGGGTGTGGGGTGTGTAGGAAGCACCTTTTTAAATACCCTTGCATCTCTATAATTACATGTGTTCAACATCAAAGCTGCCACCACAGACCACCCTGTGCAGGGGGTCTTCTCCCAATCCCCTCAGTCCCACTACAAGGCAGGTTTCTGGAAATATGGCCAGCATAAATTTCAATTTTATTACAAAGTCTTCAGCAGATGCCCTCCCTCTCTCCTTTCCACATGGACAGTGCCCATATTTCAGTGTATCTACCGATCTCAATGCTGAAGGGCTACCTCCTGGCTCTCCACCGGCCTTAACTGGAGAGGGAGCATGCACCCTGGCTACAGCTTGATCAGACATTCAAAATTGACCAAGGCTCTTCAGACAATACCTTTCCAACCACAACTAGTACCATCTAAAAGAACAAGGACGGCAAATACATGGAAACGTCACCACCTACAAATCCAATCCCAACCCCACCAAATTCACCATCCTGACTTGGAAATATATCAGCATTATTTCAGTGTTACTGGGCAAAAATCCTGGAACTCTTCCGCCTCCCCCCCCACCACCACCCAACATCATTGTGGATCTGGACCAATGGAATGCAGCAATTCAAGGAGGGAGCTCATCACCACCTTCTTAAGGACAACCAGAGATGGATAGTGACACCCACTTCCCACGAATTAAAAATTGCATTAGGCCTCAGGTGTAGTTGCAATATGAGGTTGTAATCCAGTAATGGCCAATGAGAATCTTGTCCTATGTTTCAGGACTTCAACTCGTGTCTGGGCCACTCTTGTGTGAACAATGGCGTATAATTTAGCATTATGGCTGTGGTTTGTTACTGCTTTTACATTTCAGTTGGCTATTTACTGGCTCACTGTTTATATAGGAAGCATGCCATCAGATGGGAAACACCTGCATAACAAGAAAACACTGGTGGACATTATGCAACAACTTACCTTTCAGAATAAAATGCCCTTTGCAAGACCTTATCAAAATTTGATACTGAGCCACAAAAGAGGAAATTAGGACAGGTGACCAGGAACTTGGTCAGAGGTCGGTTTTTTTTTTTAAAAAGGACCATTTAAAGAAGAGGAAAGAGAGGAAGAGAGGTTATTTCTAGAGTTTGAGACACAAGCAACTGAAGGCACAATCACGAACAGTGAAATTTGATAATCAGAAATGCTTAACAGGCCAGAACTGGGGGTGTACAGATATCTGGGTGGGTTGTAGGGCTGGAGGAGATTATAGAGGTAGGGTGGCTGAGACCAGGGAAGGAGTTGGAGACGCAGGTGTAAATAAAAATGCAATATATTCAACATACGATCATGAGAACAAAAATAACAGTAATCATTAGGGTGGCAGCTGCTGTAGTGTTCTGTCCAGTTGCAATAGCTAATCCCAGAGATGCAGCTGTAACGGACACTTGGGCTAATGTCAACAATGCGATGAAAAAGGCACCAGCCTGTAGCTTTAATCCTGAAAAATAAAACGGTCACTCAAATATATTTTACAAAAGCAGTTACTCCATTATCACAGCACAATGCTACATCGCATTCTATCTCCATTACATTTCAGTTACATGCAGATTTTGGAAAGATGTTCTCTGTAGGCTCAGAGCCATTTTTAATCAAAACAGACTTAAATTTTTTAAAAAATTTTTAAGATAGGCCAACATGCTTGAAACTTTCAGAATTCATGCTTTAAATATTCTTTAACCAACTTTGTTTACATATTATTTTAAGGAATATTTCCTTTAAAAATTGTTTATAACATGGGATTTAATACCCAGTACATTCATATTTTTCACTGTTGCTACTAGTGTGCATTTAATAGATACTTTTGAAATATCCCCAGACCCCAGGGGTCATCTAGATATTATTGAGCAATAACCAATGATTAGATCTAGCCTTGTACTAGTCTAGTTGACAATAGCAAAAGAAGGGTCACTTTCTGAAGAAGGGTCTAGGCCCGAAACGTCAGCTTTCCTGCTCCTCTGATGCTGCTTGGCCTGCTGTGTTCATCCAGCTCTACACCTTGTTATCTCAGATTCTCCAGCAAAAGAACTGTTCAGTTTTGCAATTATGGCATTAAACTATGGTTGTTGGGCAATACTTTGATGAAGCTATCAAATACCCTTTCTGAAGAAGGGTCCAGACCTGAAACGTCAGCTTTCCTGCTCCTCTGATGTTGATGAAAATAATTGTAGTGGTTGGTCAGCCGGACGATCAGAGTTTGACAGTAATAACTCCAAGTTTCCAGGTTCAATTCACTAGATGAAACATGCCCATAGCACTTTTGAAGAAGTCTTGCAGCACAGTGGTAGTGTCCCTAGCTTTGGGCCAGAAGGTCCAGGTTCAAGACCATCTGTCCCAGAAATGTGGTGTAACATGTCTAAACAGGTTTATTGTAATTTTTTTTAAAAACTAACAGGAGGAAGTCATTCTGCTTCCTATTCTGCCATTCAATGAAATCATTGCTAATCTACATCTCAACACCATCTACCTGGACTAATTCTGAATCCCTTAGTATCCTTGTCCAACAAATTTATTGATTTCAGTTTTGAAACTTCCAGTTGACCCCAGCATTAAAAACTTTTTAGGAGGGGGTGGGTTACTGATTTCCCCTCACTTCCTGTCACTGCCCCGAATGGTTTGCTTTCAGTATTAAAGGTTCTGGCCCCTTATTTCAGACTCCCTACCACAATAAATAGTTTCTCTCTATCTACCCTCTCAACTACTTTAATCGTCTTAAATATGTTAATAGATTACACCTTAGTCTTCAATTTTGATCGTTTATCTTTGAACAACAGGAATCCGCAGAAAAACAAGCCTCCAATTAGATCACTCCTTAATGTTTGACTATTTGGTAATGGTGAAAGATATACCAATATTATGCTCACTTTCTGCTTTCTAGAATTATTTTGCCCTTGGAACATTGCAACTCAAAATGATGAAATTCTGTTGCTCACCTATCAGGAAGTAGCTTGCAGTTACAATTGTAATGGCTGGTAGTGCTCTCATAGGTATCAGGTCAACAAATAACTTTGCTATGAAGTATGCATGTATTCTGTAATAGCCACTAATATATTCATGCCTGTAAAGAAAATAAAATCACCATGATGTAGCATCAAATCATGATCAGCAAGGATTGGACATAGCAAAACACCGCCTTTACCGCATATTCCCCCCACCTTGCGAAGAAACAGTTTCTCTGAGTGGTGTTGAATGGAGGAGATGAAGGTGTAGCTCATTGACTGGAATACTGAGGAGTCCCTAAGTTGCCTCTTTTAAGGAATATCAGCAACATTAAGTTCCCATCAGGCTCTTAGCTGGGCAGTTGAAGGCCATATAATCATATAATCATAGGCTATATAATCATTTGGCTCAGTGGTTAGCACTGCTGCCTCACAGCAGCAGGGACCTGGGTTCAAATTCCAGCCTTGGGTGGCTATCTGTGTGGAGTTTATATATTCTCCCTGTCTACGTGGTTTCCTCCCACAATTCAGAAATGAGAAGGTTAGGTGGATTTGCCATGCTTAAATTGCCCATATTGTCCAGGGATGTGAGGGCTAGGTGGGTTAGCCATGGGAAATGCAAGATTATAGGGTAGGGGATGGGTCTGGGTGGGATGCTATTTAAGAAAAAAAACGGGCGACACGGTGGCACAGTGGTTAGCACTGCTGCCTCACAGCGCCAGGGACCTGGGTTCGATTCCAGCCTCGGGCGACTGTCTGTGTGGAGTTTGCACATTCTCCCCGTGTCTGCGTGGGTTTCCTCCAGGTGCTCCGGTTTCCTCCCACAGTCCAAAGATGTGCAGGTTAGGCGGATTGGCCATGCTAAATTGCCCATAGTGTTCAGGGAGGTAGAGGGTGTATATTAGGTGGGTCATAGGGGGATGGATCTGGGTGGGATGCTCTGAGGTTCGGTGTGGACTTGTTGGGCCGAAGGGCCTGTTTCCACACTGTAGGGATTCTAATTTGCATGATCAAGGATCATGGTGGTACAAGTCCCACTTGTCAAGAGCTACTGTCAAACAGAGCCTTGCAGCTCTACTGAATGGCAGCACCACTGTTAAGGGCACCCACTGAAGGCCTTAATCCCAGAGGTTGGAGGGAGTGGATACGGTGTTGTAGGGAGGGAAATCACGATGGAGGTTGTTTGCCACAAAGGGTAGGGGTGGTCCCCAGTTCCCATCCTAATTTTGGGTATATTGATTAGTCACTGAATGCCTTTGATCAAGACAGAACCTCCCCACTCCTCTTTTCACTCTTCAGAGCCCACAAGCAACCCTGCTTGTCAAGTGTGCCTCAACCACCCAGAAGACTGGCCTGTTGGAAGCCAACCTCACAGCCGTAACACACCACTGATGACAGGGTATCTAAGCAAACTCAGAGTTGGGCTTGTGCCCTTCACTGGAAAGAAGTCCCACCCTCTGGATCTGTCAATTAGTGGCGGAGCTGGGTAGTGGGCACTGCTGTTTTAGCATTTTGGACTGGGAGTTTTTGGCAACTCAGGGGGAGGGGGTCAAGAGTGTTTAGAGAGTGTTTTAAGGAATGTGTGAATGGGAAGGAAGTAGTTGGGTTGCTATCTTCTTGGGACCGGTGTCCCCCTGGTGACGACACCCCTCCTCCTTCCCACTGCTTTAAGCACTTTTAAAACATTGAGAGTCTCACACATCTAGCCTGACAGACATGCCATCCTTATGATAATATGGACAGTTTACTATTCGGACCAATTGAGCTTTACATTTATTTACATGCAGCAGGCAAGCTGATGATTTTGGCACCCTTCCCTCCATATTATGGGCATGAGATTGGGTGTGGGTGGGAAGGTACTGGCCTGGGCACCCTCCCCATATTAAATTCTTCCTCAACCAGAATGTAGCCAATGGGGGCAGGCAACATCCAGTTCCCACACAGCATTGGCACTACCTATTTGAGTTATTGCTGGTTGTTTCAACACAAAATGTTTGCTGCAAGTTGGGTTCCATCACAATTCTAATTACAGACGAACATTTCAGATTTAGCATTAATACAGGAAAGTCAAAATTAATCACCTACATGAAAATCTTCTTTTCTGCAATGAACAGCTCGATAACAGACAGGCTGCCGAAACACTGATTGGTGGTCAGGAAGAAAATTGCACCTGCCCTGTAAGAAAGAAGTCATCATTACCAGACGTTATTTATTGCAGATTTTATCAATGCAATTTCTGTTTGTGCTACCTCAACCAACTAAAAGTATTGAAAGATGCTCCATAGTGTTCCACTTAAGGGCGGCATGGTGGCTCAGTGGTTAGGGACCCAGGTTCGATTCCACCCTCGGGCGACTGTATGTGTGGAGTTTGCACATTCTCCCAGTGTCTGCATGGGTTTCCTCCCACAGTCCAAAGGTGTGCAGGCTAGGTGGATTGGCCATTCTAAATTGCCCAAAGTGTCCAGGGATGTTTAGGTTAGGTGGGTTAGGCATGGGGAAATGCAGGGATAGGGGAATGGGTCTGGCTGGGATGCTCTTTGGAGGGGCATGTGGACTTGTTGGGCTGAATGGCCTGTTTCCACACTGTAGGGATTCTATGAAAAAGAAATGCAGTAATTATCAGATAAGACTTAACTGTGCCCCTTATAGGGACATTGGGACATGTGATCAAAAGCTTGGTCCAAGAGATAGGTATTATGGAGTGAATTCAAAGGAGGAGCCTGAAATCCTCAAATGGATCAAAGCTGCTCAGCCATGTGGTGCACAAATGGCTGGATTTGGAGGCCTTAAACAATTGGAGGTATTAGGAAGAAATCATGGAGAAAGTTGAAAATGAGGATAAGAATTTTAAACTTGAAGAGTTTCTGGACCAACAGCCTGTGATAGGGTTAGGATTAGAGAATCCAGTGAGCAGGGATGATGGGTGAACAATAATTGGGGCAAGTTAGAATAAAGACAGCAGGATTTGGGTAAGCTCAAGCTTGAGGATGGTGCAGGAGACTAGGAGAGATTTGAAATATATGAGTCTGAGATAAAATGAGGGGAACAGTAAACGTAAAAACAGCTTAATATTCCTACCTATAGAACGGTTATTGAATAAATACACTGTCAATGTTTTACAATAGGCGGACCTCTAGGTATTAAACTATGCAGCAAAATGTCATAAAAATTGTACAGATAAACAGAAAATAATTGCAAGAAAGATCTTTGAAAATCAATTTGATTTTAGTCAAAGTCTAATAATACTAAGGGTAGGAATATCTCAAAAGATAAATAATCTCAGATTTTAAATCCAATCTAAGAGCATTATTAAATGACTATTAAAAGTATATTGTGCAGATTTCCAATAAAGAATTCATTCCTTAGCAGCCAGACATTTTGTCACCAATAAGTCTCAAATTAATGAACAAACACTGTCAGTAAATAAGTCCAGACACATAGCCCCTGAGTTGAAATGAGTATAAATATATACAAAAAACAGAAATTGTTGTAAAAGCTCAGTGGATCTGGCAGCATCTGTGAAGAGAAATCAGAGTTAACGTTTCATGTCCGGTGACCCCTCCTCAGAACTGTTTTGTTTCTGATTTACAGCATCTGCAGTTCTTTTGGTTTTTACAAATATATACATATGGTTTTGTAATGTGCTTGTAATATCAATTCCTAGTGCTTCAGTAAGTGTCAACTATGGTATTAACACACGAATGACTGACTCAAGTTTCTTTAGCTGTCAGGTTTATGAATGGTTTCTTGCCATGGGGCCTAGTGGGTTTTCTCACTGTATTTTACCAAATATACAGCATTAATTACCTGTCCCACCCTGTATTCGCCCCATTCTACCATTCACTATACTCAGAATAACTTGTCACTGCCTGGACATCCCGCAATTGATTAGCATCCGTTGCAAGCATACCACAAGAATTTATACATATTCACAATGAAGTTCTCATTTGTAGGTTTGTATTTTTCACAATCACCATTAATTGAGGTGATTATATTTTGATTGTATTCATGATTAACAAACAAAAGAATTGAAATAGTAGCTCAGTTTCAAGATGTGCCATTTTCCTATGTTGAGCATGCTGTATAAAAGTAATTTTTGTTGTTATGCTAGCCAGCATGTTCTTCTTTGTAATTTAGATTTTTCAGTTAAGTTTTAAGATAATCTCTTAAATTATACCAACCTGTTCTGAATACCTGCATTATCATCTTGCACTCCAAAATATATGGCTCCCACAATCAGCCCCAGGACAAGTGTGACCATCACCTAATTAAGAATAGAGTTTGTTAGAACAATAAAAGTTACTGCCCATCCCTAGATGCTTTTGAGAAGAAAGGCAGTGGCGGAGAACTGTTTTCTTTCTGCAGTCCATTTGGTGCAGGTAGACCCCACAATGCTTTAAGGAAGGGAGTTTCAAGTAGTAAAGTGGTATTGTCACTGGACTGGTAATTTGGCAATTCAGGCTAATGCTCTGGGGATCAAATCTGTATTATAAAGCTAGTGGCAGTAATGGTAACTACGTCATTGATTGTCAAAACACTGGTATGATTCACTAATGTTCTTTCGAGCAGGAAATATAGCATCCTTACCCCAGTCAGGCCTACATGTAACTCTAGATTGAGACAATTTTGGTTGACTCTTTAACTCAAGGACAATTAAATTAAGATTGGGCATTGCTGGCAATGTCCACATCTCATGGATGGATAAAATAAATGAACATCTTTGCAGGGTAGATGGCCCAATTGTATGTGTTTCCTACTGGTATCTTACACAAGTGACCATTCACCGTGCCCAAGTCGACGCAGGAGGTCTGGACATACTGCAACTGATTCTGATCCCCACCTCTGCTTGACGACAATGCATTTGAAGGTCAGAAAAGGCTTGAAGGACCAAATGATCTACTCCTGTTCCTAAGTCCTCCATAGAAATGGACAGTTCATTAGAGCAGGACCCCTGGCATATTGACCCTTTTCTGTCTTAATTGAGGGCTTAGGGCAACTGTTGAATTCTCAGTTCCTCCCTCCTCAATTCTCCATCCCAAACTGAGCACTGAATGGCAAATTAATGAGGAAAATTCTTAGATTCTCTGTTTCAACTGCCAATTTAGTTTTTAATTAGGAAGAAAAACAGAGTGTGCAGAAGCATTAGTCCCCACTGTGTAGATATTAGGATCCACAATTGAAGAAACAATGCAACAAAGCATTGATTAAACCTTTTAACTGTGTATGCAAAATACAGAATGCTGACTGTAAATGTCATTAAAATGCATCACTACACTATAGGAACATCACTATTTTACTTAGTTACTGTTTTCTTCACAATATTACACAGCACCTTGGGTCTTTTTAAAATGCTGACAAACAAGACAGATAATAGATTTCAGGTATTAAAACCAGTCAGTGTTCTTTTAAATACTAATGAGAGGGTGGGGGTGTTAAATTTAATGAAAGATCTTAGTTAGGTGTTTCACATCAAACTTGCTGATCCGAAGTTACTGCTGTACTAGCCTGAATTGCTATTTTCCACACTATATCTATTGATGTCACCATTTCAGCCAATAAGGTGGAAGCAGGTCAGGAGTTACAGGAGGAGAAGTCAGGGTAAGCAGCGTGGATAAAACTAGCCATCTGAAACAGCACACTGATTCTCATCGTGTCAATATTCTTTCCACTAAAGTTCAGTTCAAACTTATTTTAGAGACTTGTTTCCTGGTCTCAGTATAATTTCCACTCAGTTGAATACCTTCCTGGGATATAAGTAGTTGCCGGTTCATTACCGGCCTGGCTCACACTGCAGGCATATAACAATTTCACACACACAGTGTACACTTAAAACTTCTCTACAAACTACAGCAGAGCGCACTGTTAATGAAAATAAGGCAGCATTTATTCAGTAAGAGATCCCTCCCTAACAGCATGGTGGATCTCCCTACACCCCAAGGACTGATATGGTTCAGGAAACTCACCATAACCTTCTCCAAGGCAATTAGGGATGAGCAATAAATGCTAGTCTCAGACTGATATTCACTTCCCATGAACCAATAAAAAAATGCACACAGTGATGAGAGGATTGTTAAATGATATGTGATGTAAAATCAATCCCAGTCACGCATGGCAGTGCAATCTTCCAGCTGTGACTGATGTGGAATTTCCTGAATTATCTTTATTCTGATTATGAATACTGGTATTGATGCAAGTAGCCATTTATACAACTCTGATCAACTTACTGCGTTGAATGTCATTTGGCATTCGAAAGATTTAATCATGAACCTCTCCTTCCTCCAATATTTTAATCTGTCTTACTGGAAATCAAATCAAATCCAGGCCAGATCAGGAGAGGCTTCTACAAGGAGCACCCCAAGCTCAGGCAGCACCGACAATATATGCCTCTCAACTATCCCAACATTTAACACCAGTACTTCAAATTCAAGAGGCCATTCTATCGATAATGTTTCTCTCTTCAACCACTCAAATGCTTTAAATAACACTAAAATTTCACTGTTCTCAGTCGCTCTCCCCCACCATTCACCTTTATCATAATGCCCTTTTAGGTTTTCAATCTTTTCTCCCCCTCTATACACAGTGTCCCCTTTGCTATAATTCAGGGCTCCACCCTTTGTCCTGCCTCGCCATAATTTGCATATTACCTTGTAGCAGCAACCTCCACTAAAATGAGTTATGTTCTACAGGTACATAGCATTTTAAACCAAAACAGAAATTGCTAGAGAAACTCAACAGGTCTGGCAGCATCCTGTGCCTCAAATACATGTAAATAGTACCTTGCATGAGTTAGAAATGCCTTTTGGTTTGTTGGAACTGTCAGGAAAGTCAAATTCCAATGTTTGTTTGTTTGTTTCTCCATATGCAAAGACTATACAGAACCGAACTGCTTTAGTGACTATGTATGTATACATAGATTTTCTAATGAAATTTTAAAAAGTCTGTGGGAAGAAAGCGGAGTTAAATGTTACAAGTCTGATGACTCTTAACATTTAACTTTGCTTTTCAACTGACACCTTCACCTCTACAAGTTTTAACATCTTCCTTCCAATTCTTTTATTTCTGCTTTTGCCCATTTCATTCATATTCTCATTTGCTCAGTGATCATCTTGGCATGATTGTAAATGTGCCTTAGTGGGTAACATTCATACCCCTTAACTCCATTACGATCCTTAACCCAAACTCCTACTACAGAGACCGCAGCCTACAACCTAAGGTAGCACAGTTCAGTGCCAGTACTGAGGAAGCTGGTGTGCTCTCAACAAAATCTTGAAAAGGAGTCACCCACATAAGACCATAAGATATAGCAGCAGAAATTAGGCCATTCGGCCCATCGAGTCTGCTCCGCCATTCAATCATGGCTGATAAGTTCCTCAACCCCATTCTCCTGCTTTCTCCCCGTAGCCCTTGATCCCCTTGATAATCAAGAACTTATCTATCTCAGTCTTAAATATATTCAATGACCAGGCCTCCACAGCCTTCTGTGGCAGTGAATTCCATAGATTCACCACTCTCTGGCTGAAGAAGTTTCTCCTTATCTCCGTTCTAAAAAGGTCTTCCCTTTACTCTAAGGCTGTGTCCTCGGGTCCTAGACTCTCCTACCAATGGAAGTATCTTCCCAACATCCATTTTGTCCAGGCCATTCAGTATTCTGAAAGTTTCAATTAGATCCCCCCTCATCCTTCTAAACTCCAATGAGTATAGTGCCAGAGTCCTCAAATGTTCCTCATATGTTAAGCCTTCTATTCCTGGGACCATTCTCGTGAACTTCCTCTGAACCCGCTCCAAGGCCAGTACATCGTTCCTGAGATATGGGGCCCTAAACTGCACACAATACTCTAAATGTGGCCTGACTAGAGCCTCATAAATCCTCAGTAGTACATCCCTGCTTTTAATTTCAAGTCCTTTTAAAATAAATGCCAATATTGCATTTGCTTTCCTGACTACTTTGAGAGAATCCTGGACTAGACCTCCCAAGTCTCTTTGCACTTCAGACTTCGAATTGTCTCTCCATTTAGCAAAGTGCATGACCTCACACTTTCCCATGTTGTACTCCACCTGCCACTTCTTTGCCCACTCTCCTAACCTGTCCAAATCCTTCTGCAGCCTCCCCACCTCCTCAATACTACCTGTCCCTCTACCTATCTTCGTATCGTCTGCAAACTTAGCCAGAATACCCACAGTTCCTTCATCTAGATCATTAATGTACAAAGTGAAAAGTTGTGGTCCCAGCACTGACGCTTGTGGAACACCACTTGTCACCAGCTGCCATCCTGAGAAAGACCCTTTTATCCCCACTCTTTGCTTTCTGCCAGACAGCCAATCTTCTATCCATGCTAGCACCTTGCCTCTAACACCATGTGCCCTTACCTTACTCAGCAGCCTTCTGTGTCGCACCTTATCAAAGGCCTTCTTGAAGTCCAGGTAGATAACATCCATTGGCTCGCCTTGGTCTAACCTGCTTGTCACTTCCTCAAAGAATTCTAGCAGATTTGTCAGGCATGACCTCCCCTTGATGAAACCATGCTGACTTTGCCCTATTTTACTATACACTTCCAAATATTCAGAAATCTCATCCTTTACAATGAACTTTTGAAGCTAAAAGATCTCAAAGAACTGCTCAAAAGAAAATCAAAGCATTCTGCCAATGTTTCTCCCTAAATTGTAAAATGGATAGAATGAATCAAGTCCTTCACTTGATTGATTATACAGCCATGGTAGTTCACATTTGTCTCTACAAGAATAGTGATCATGGTTCCAAATAAATCACACAGGAAAACAATGGGATTTTCTGACAGACATTGATAAGGCATTGCATTAATAATTCTCTTTCCTTTGTTTGTGTAAAATTTGCCACTTTGTCAAAAAAAGCAGGGATTCCATGAGAGTAATCCATTAACCTTGAGTTTCATCATTATTGACAGTGGAGGGGTTCAGCTTTACCTGTGCAACAGAGGCATGGGGATTCCTGAGAAGGTTTTTGAAGGATCGTTTAGTAACCCATTTCAGTTGGTGAAGGAATGATGTTGTGTATGTGATCCTCCTAGTAGCAGGCTCAGAATTTGAAGCATTTCCCTGAGATAGCTTGTTTAATTCAGACATCATTTCACTGTAATAGCGGGATTTCAAGTATTCACTTGCTAGGTTCTCTGCAATAGTGGTCTTTTTGTTTAAATCAGAAGAATTACCAACAATTTCTACAATGAAAGGCAAAATAAACATTTTAATAAGCTATAAAATCAAACATATAACATTTAAATTTGAATATTTTAAATGCTGTTTACTTTGTCAAATAACCATCCCATTTTCTGGTTTATCACTGAAGGGTATGAAGTTGCTGCATTTGCACGAAAGATTAAAATTAAACTTGTCACAGAAAGCCAAGTCTTGTCCATTTCAATTTAGTGTTTTTTTAATCACTCATGGACAGTGGGCATTGCTGGTTGGATCAGTATTTATTGCCCGTCCCTAGTTGCTCTTGAGAAGGTGAGCTGCCTCCTTGAACCGCTGCAGTTCATGTGCTGTAAGTAGACCCATAATGACTTTAGACAGGAAATTCCGGGATTTTGATCCATCGACACTGTAGGAATGGCAGTATATTTGTAAGTCAGGATAGAGAGTGACTTGGAGGGGAGCATGCAGGTGTTGCCATGTATCTTCTGCCATTGTCCTTCTAGATGGTAGTGGTTGTGAGTTTGGAAAGTGCTGTCTGAGGGACTTTGCTGAATTTCTGCAGGGCATCTTGTCACACAGCTGAGTGTTAATGATGTGATAGGTGTAAGTTATTGCCGAATAACTTTTCTGCTACTGAAAAATAACAAGTGTCTTTTTTTTTAAAATCAGGTTTTAATTATTTAAGATTTTAAAATGAACTTAAAACTAAACAATTATTTTTACTTTTCCGTCAGTCTCCTTTTATTCTCTAAGTCGATCTTTCTTTTCCAACTTTAGTTCCCTTTGCACACCTGATGTGACACAGAATTCACCATCCTAAGGGTGGAGTTTCTCACAGAGGCATTATGCTTATGCCAGCTTCAAAAGTAGGTGGCAGGGAGGTCCCAAGTTGATTTAATGGCTGTCAGACTGTTGGTTGGTGTGGGGCAAGTCTCCCCTTCTCAATGAACTAGCCACATAAGGGCTTCATTTAACCCAAAGGCAAACTGGTAGCCCATTCCGAAGGATGGGAGAGTGTAAACGTCCAACCGGATTTATAATTCCTTCTCAGTCCTTGCACCTTACTTTCACAATCCATGTGCTAATTTAAGGAGATACACAGTCACCTGCCTTATTCTCTGAGATCCTAAACACCTTGATTCTCTCATTGCAATGTTATTGTTCACATTTTAATGACTTGCTATGCAAAGGAACATCTTACTTAAATGGACAAGAGCAAATCTAACTGTTAGAAACATTCCTACAGGAAATTCTAGACTAATATAAATGCTGCTACAACCATGTCAGAAATGTGTATGGAAGGCTGGAGGTATCTGGGTCCATCAAAAAAGGAGCTTCAACAAAAGGATCCTCTTATCCCTTCTCTCAAAGGAAAGTCATCCTTGAACGAAAGAGGCTATAGCTACTTGTTATTAATGAAAGGTCTTTGGCCAGAGGCAGTTAATACTTCTCTTCAGGCCATTTCTTTGTTCACCAATGAAGTTTAACGTGATTAATGGAAACAGCTTAGAGATCAAGTCACAAAGTAACTGTACATTGTTAAAAAATATATTTCTAGTCTGTACAATGGACCAAGATTGTCCAGGTTGGAATGCTATCCTTTTGAAAAAGGCATCATTAAACCTGCATGAGATAACAGAATTTCTTTTTGTCAGTCTCTCATAACCTTCAACAATGTGTATTTATGTAGCACCTTTCAAATTACAAAATGTTCCAGGGCACTTCAGGTGTTACTATCAGAAAAATTTTAATACTAAGCCATATGATGGGTGACACTTTGTGGAACACCTCTGCTCTGTCTGTTAGAATGACCCTGATCTTACAGTTGCTTGCCATTTCAATCATGCTCCTGCCCTAATATTTCCGTCCTTGACCTGCTGCAGTGGTCGAACAAAGCTCAACATAAGCTGGAGAAACAAAAGTTCATTTTCCATTTAGGCACTTAAGTTTCTAGGTCTCAACATCGAGTTCAACAATTTCAGAGCATGACCACTGTCTTCTAATTTGATTACAACCACCTCTCCCTGTAAACCAACCATTCTGTCTTGTTGTTTCCCCTATTAGCAGAGCAGACACATTTTCATCTTTTGATACCCATCATTTGGACCTATTTTACATCTCAAACCCTCCTTTCCTATCATTGGGACACCCTTTGCTCTAGGCATCCTCACCATCTGTTTCCAATTTCTCCTTCCCCACCTCTATCTACACCAAAAAACCCATTTTCTAGCCCCTGAAGAGCCACATCAGAGTCAAAATGTTAACTCCATTTCTTTCTCCCCAGATGCTGCCAGACTTGCTGAGTTTCACAATCATTTTCTGTTTTTATTTCAGATTTCCAGCATCTTCAGTATTTTGTTTTTATTGAATATTGAGGTGTTCCTCAGCAAGAGTGAATGCTTGTCAGCAGCCAAAGGTAGTACGGGAAACCAAACATAGTAGGCTTAAATTTTACAATTACAATATATGGGAATCTCCCATCAAACCAAATAGTTTGTGGTAACGGAGTCTTAGTCATAGAGTCATACAGCACAGAAACTGACCCTACTTCTTATGAAGGGTCTAGGCCCGAACCGTCAGCCTTCCTGCTCCTCTGATGCTGCTTGGCCTGCTGTGTTCATCCAGCTCTACACCTTGTTATCTCAGATACTCCAGCATCTGCAGTTCCTACTATCTCTAAATTTAAACCAGGCAGGTTGACTCTGATTGGTCAAGGCACTGCTTTCAGTACTTAAACAGAGAATGATTGTTCATGTCAGAAGTGGGATTCGAACCCACGTCTCCAGTCGGACACCAGAACACCCAGCTTTAGCCCGAAACGTCAGCCTTCCTGCTCCTATGATGCTGCTCGGCCTGCTGTGTTCATCCAGCTCTACACCTTGTTATCCCTACTTCTTTCCCCTCTCACCTTAAACCTACGCCCTCTAGTTTTAGACTCCCCCATCCTCGGAAAAAGACCTTGGCTATTCACCCTATCCTTACCCCTCACAATTTTATAAATCTCTATAAGGTCACCCCTCGGGTTGAATCAATTGGGCCTGTACTCAATAGGATATAGAAGAATGAGAGATGACCTTATTAAAACATAAAATGTTCTTAGGGACCTTAGCAAGGTAGATGTGAAAAGGTTGTTTCATTTTGTGGGAGAGTCTAGGACCAGAATGCATGATCTCAGAATAAGGGGTTGCACATTTAAGACAGAAACGTAGGAATTCTCTCTCTCAGAGAGCAGCGAATCTACTGAAATTTTTATTGCACAGGACTGTTGAGGCCAGTTTATTAAGTATATTCAAGGCTGAGATAGACAGATTTTTAACCAGTAAGAGAATCAAGGGTTTTGAGGCAAGGGCAGGAAAATGGAGTTGAGGATTATCAGATCAGCCATGTTCTTATTGAACATTACAGCAGATTCGATGTGTTGAATGTCTGTTTCTGCCCTTACATCTTAGGTTTTGTTTTCCTGCCAAGTAATAGCTGTTAGAGTTAAGGTATTATGAAAAAGTATGGAAACAAGACATATATGTATACTTTTATTCAACCTGTTCAATTACGTTATGACACACCTCCAGGACAGGTGGGATTTGAACCAGGATCTCCTAGGCCAGAGGAAGGGACAGTATCACTGTATCGCAAGACATTGCTGGGGAAACATTCTGCAAATCTTTAAATCGGGGGAAAAAAACACAAATTTTAAAGAAAACCTTTTAGTGTAAATCACTGGGTTGGGGGTGGAAATACTACAAAACAATGTGGAATTATCAGCCAACATCTATTTAGACGCCATTGAAAGTATTGTACCTGGATAACTGTCTAAAGCTTTGTGTGTGCTTACTGCAAATAAGTCTCCATTGATAACGTCAAGAAAAAAATCAGCAGGGTTGTTAAATGGCTCGCAGGTGTATCCTGTCAAATCAAAAAGCAAGAATGAATTTTAAACCAAAAAAACAACATTTAATAATTAACAACTTAATTGTTTAATTTCACTCCAATGTTATTGTCATTTTAGACAGCCCAGCTTCTGATAGTTTTAGGAACCACCAAATTATCCAGCAATTTATGGCCATTCACAAACCATAGGAAAGCCCTGGCCATAGGACAGTATAGCACAGAAGGAGGCCATTAAGTTAATCAGGTCTACACTGTCTCTTTCACAGACCACTCCAGGCGATTTCACTCACTTGCTCTTTCCCCATAACCCGCCATTGTATATCCTTCAACAATGCATTTATAAAAGAAGAAAGCGTTTTCCTCCCATCACCCCTGGCTCTTTTGTCAACGACTTTCAATCTGTTCCCATACTCCTTCCTGTAACTCAATTATGTATCCATGTTCTTCTGATCTCTGAGATATTTTAATCAACCAGATGTTCAGGTATTTTATAACACACCTGTATTTGAATCTAGACAGAGGAAGGGACACTATCACTGTGCGAAAACAATCCTTATAATTTCTTACTGTAATTAATTGGAATTGTCTTCTTTTTCTCCACAACAGCGAAAATTGCCAATGCAAGACTTGGTGATGAGAATACCAGTGAAATAACAAATTTCATTCACTTTCAACCACAAGTGCAGCAACACACTTTGCCCTTACACAAGGATACTAATGCTGCAAAGTTCCTGCTGGTTGCAGACCACCCGTAGAAACTATGGTGTTCATTTCCTTAATTGCAACAACAAATTATAATGCTGACTGACACATATCCCAGCATTCTGTCATCCAGGGTAGCAATGACCTTTCTCAAATTTTTTTTCTAATCAGCTTGTTCAGATATGCTATTACACACCTCTGGAGCAGGTGGGACAGTCTGTTCCCTTGTTTTTAATATGCTCTTATATACAACTGAATGTTTTTTCAATTATCAAATCACCCATGGTATTCTTTTCATCTATTAACCACCACAAGTAAACAATTTGTTCCCCATATTGACCCTTCAGCCATTGAAAACTGCTTTCCTTTAATTATTCAAATCTAGTCAGAAGTCACATAACACCAGACTGTAGTCCAACAGGTTTATTTAAAATCCCAAGCTTTCCGAGCACTGCTCCTTTGTCAGGTGAATAAAGCACTTCTTAAGAAGGTGGCCTGTTTTTTAATGAGTTTTGTGGATGGTCAAATTCAAGAGTCTCCAGAAAATTAAGAATCTGATAGACAATCAGCATTGAAAGGAACATCTCATTCCACCAATAACAAAAACGCAAGGATAATTTTAAAATGAAAAGCAGGAGTTTAGAAGGGATTTGAGGAATTTTTTTTTCATCCAGAGGGTGATTGGGGTATGGAATGCACCACCTAGGAAGTCAGTTGAGGCAGGAAACCTCACAATCTCTAAAAAGTGGATGAACACTTGAAATGTCATAACATTCAAGGCTATGGGCCTAGTGCTGGAAAGTGGAACGCATAGGGATTTAGAGATAACAAGGTGTAGAGCTGGATGAACACAGCAGGCCAAGCAGCATCAGAGGGGCAGGAAAGCTAACGTTTCAGGTCTAAACCCTTCTTCAGAAAAGGGATTTAGTGTAGCTTTGGTGCTACATACTCCAAGGGCTAAAGGCCGCCTCTGTACTGTACAATTCTATAAAAAGACAGTGACTCTTAAGGTACTAGGAGATCGGTTTGCCAGGGGAGGTGATGGCTGAACTGGTATTATTGCTAAAGTTTTAATCCAAAATTCAATGGAATGTTCTGGGGACCTGGGTTCGAATCCCAACATCATGGAATTTGAATTCAGTAAAAATTCAGAATCAGGAGTCTCATGATAACAAGGTGCAAAATAAACTTCTCTCTCCATTGCTTTTTGGGCCACTATTTTTTACAATAATTACCTGATAGACTAGTGGGCAGCACGGTGGCTCAGTGGTTAGCACCGCTGCCTCACAGCGCCAGGGACCCGGGTTCAATTCCAGCCTCGGGCGACTGTCTGTATGGAGTTTGCACGTTCTCCCCGTATCTGTGTGGGTTTCCTCCGGGTGCTCTGGTTTCCTCCTACAGTCCAAAGATATGCAAGCTAGATGGATTGGCCATGATATATTGCCCATAGTGTGCAGAGATGTGTAGATTAGGTGAGTTATAGGAGGATGCTCTCAGAGTCGGTGTGGACTCATCCTGCTGTGCGTCTGGAGTCATGTGTAAGCCAGACCAGAATGGCAGTTTCCTTCCCTGAAGCACAAAAGTGAACCAGATGGGTTTTCTTGACATTTGGCAACAGTTTCGTGGAGATCATGAGACTCCTAATTCTGAATTTTTACTGAATTCAAATTCCATGATGATGGGATTCAACCCCAGGTCCCCAGAACATTACCTGGAATTTTGGATTAAAGTTTAGCAATAAACAATTCCATGTTCTATGTTCTATGATAATACTACTAGCAGGGCCATCTCCTCCCCTGGCAAATCGATCTCCCAGTACCTTACATTAAGAGCCACTGTCTTTTTATAGAATTATAGAGTACAGAAGACGCTTTTAGCCCTTAGAGTACGTAGCACCGAACCTACAGTAAATCTCTATGGGTCCCACTTTCCAGCACTGGGACTGTAGCTTTGAATGTCGTGACATTTCAAGTGAACATCTAAGTACTTTTTAACGGTTGTGAGATTTCCTGTCTTAACCACCATTCCAGGCAGTGCATTCCATACCCCAACCACCCCCTGGGTGAAAGGCCTCAAATCCCCTCGAAACCTCCTGATTTGCATTTTAAAATTACGTCCCCTTGTTACTGCTCCTTCAACAGAGGGGAACAGCTGCTTTCTGTTCACCCTGTCCATGATCCTTGTAATCTAATACACTTTTAAGACCCGCTTCAACTTTCGCCGCACAATCCGAGTTTATCCAGTCTCTCTTCACTGCTGAATCGCTCTACCCCAGGCAACTTCCTGGTGAATCTCCTCTCCATCCACTCCAGTATAATCAAATCCTTCCTGTAATGCGATGACCAGAGCTTCACACAGTACTCCAGCTATGGCCTAACCAAAAGTTCTGTACAGCTCTAAACGCAAGTCTCCCTGCTCTTAACAAATTAGATTCTTAGCTATAATCTAATGACTTATTTACAAGCACTTACCAATCCCTGAAAAATAATCCAGTGCCTCTGCAGAAGGACCATGGTAAACCAATCTGCCATTGGCCAGAAGAGTCAGGCTGCCAAACAGCTTAAAAATAGAATATCTGGGCTGGTGGATTGAGAAAATAATTGTTTTGCCTTTCCTCGACATCCTACAAAAGAAATGCCAAATGTAAACAAACTTCAGGTTGTCAGGGAAATTTTGCTCATGAGGAATGCTGATTAATTTGAGATGGTTTCATGCAGCTACTTCAGGTGGCAACTTGTTCACTTTTGAACATCTAACAATAACTCTCCATTTATGCAGTGCTTTTAATGTGGTAAGGGAGCAATTATCAAATAAAATTTTACACCAAAGTAAAAGGAGTTACTAGAACAGATGACCAAACACTTGGTTTTAAGGTATGCCTTAAAGAATGAAAGGAATGTAGAGAGGCAGTGAGTTTTAAGGAGGGAATTCCAAAACGGAGGACCCAGGAAACAGAAAACATGATTGCCAACAATAAGGCGATTAAAATTAAGGATGCTCAGGTTGCCAGAATTGGAGAAGTGCAGGGATTCCAAAAGTTGTATCAGGGAAGAGGAAAGTCAATTTTTTCCGGGAAGTAGTTACATGCTGAGGATAAGGTTTCCTAATCTGGTCAGTGGCCAGGGACAGAAAAATGTGACTCTGAATGAGGCAGGCGAAGGGATGAGGAAGGTAGAAGTGGAGAAGCTGCAGACCTTGCAATTGTCCAACAGCTTCCAGGTTTCCGCAGCTCCTGTGGTCAAAAGCAGGAACTGCAAGGTGGAGGTGTGAGCTGACCATTACACCATGGTACAGGAAGCTTTTCAATCAGAAAGAATAAATAGGAATGTAGTGTTTGTAAGGGACAGTATAGTTAGGGGCACAGGCACAGTTCTCCACAACAAAGGTTGAGAGTCCATAGAAACTAGGAGCAGGAGTAGGCCTTTTGGCCCTGTGAGCCCATTCTGCTATTCTATATGATTGTGGCTGATCCTCTATCCCAATACCATATTCCCACTTTCTCCCCATATCCCTTCATGCCTTTAAAATCCATAAGTTTCCTCTCTCTCTTTCTTGAACGTACTCAGTGATGTGGCCTCCACAGCTTTCTGTGCTGGAGAATTCTACAGGGTTCACTATCCTTTGAAGATTTTTTTCCTCATCTAAGTCCTAAATGGTCTACCCTGTATCTTGAGACAGTGTCTCCTCGTTCTGGATTCCCCAGTTGGGGAAAACATCCTCCCTGCACCTGGTCAGTCCGGCATTGTTATAACTTTACATGTTTCAATCAGATCCTTTCTTATCCTTTTAAACTCCAGTGAATGTAGATCCAGTCAAACCAATATCTCCTCATAGGAGAGTCCTGCCATCCTCAATGTCAGCCGAGTGAACTTCTGTGTCTCTCCCTCAAAGGCAAGTATATCTTTTCTTAGGCCAGGAAACCTACTGAAAGCAATACTCCAACTGTGACCTCACCAAGGCCCTGTATAAATGCAGTAAGAAATCCTCTTGCAATAAAGAACAATGTACCGTTTTTCTTCCTAATTGCTTGCTGCATCTGTCTGTCTACTTTTATTTACTGGTGTACACAGACACCCAGATCCCTTTGTACATCCACACTTCCAAATATCACTGTTTAAATAATACTGTTTTTCACACCAGTGTATAACTTCACACGTAGCCACGTTGTACTGCATCTGTCATGTATTAGTCCCTCACTCAACTTGTCTAAATCACTACTGTTCCTTTGTTTAAGAAGAACAACAGGGATAATCCAGAATATTATAGGCTAGTGAGCTTTATGTCAGTGGTAGGAAAGTTACTGGAGCAGATTCTTAGGCTTAGGATACCACATTTGAAAAAAAAAGTACTTATTAGCAAGAGACAGCATGGCTTTGTGCAGGGAAGGTCGTGTCTCACAAACTTGATTGAATTTTTTGAGGAAGTGACAAAGTTGATTGATGAGGGCAGGGCGGCAGATGTTGTCTACATGGACTTTAGCTTGGTCTTCGACAAAGTGGCTCATGACAGGTTCATACAAAAGGTGAAGTCACATGGGATCTGCAGTGAGCCGGTAAGATGGATACAGAACTGGCTTAGTCGTAGAAGACAGGAGTGGTGGAAGAATGTTTTTCTGAACGGAGATCTGTGAGCAGTGGTGGTCCACGGGGATCTGTGCTGGGACCCCTGTTATTTGTAATATATATATAAATGATTTGGACGAGAACGTAGGTGGTCTCATTAGTAAGTTTGCGGATAACACAAAGATTGAGGAAGCTGCAGATAGTGAGGAGGATTGTCAGAGGGTACTGCAGGATATAGATAGGCTGGTGACTTGGTCAGAGAACTGGCAGATGGAGTTTAATCTGGAAAAATGTAAGTTAATGCATTTTGGAAAATCTAGTGCAGAAGGGTAATATACAGTAAACAGCAGAACCTTTTGCAGCATCAATACACAGAGGGATCTAGGCATACAGACCCACTGTTTCCTGAAAATGGCAACACAATTGGATGAGGTTGTCAAGAAGGCATATAGCATGGTTTCCTTCATCGGTCGGGGCATAGAAAGTAAACATTGGCAAGTCATGTTGCAGCTGTACAGAACTTTAGTTAGGCCACATTTCAAATATTGTGTACAGTTCTGGCTACCACGACCAGAAGGATGGGAAGGCTTTGGAGAGAGTACAGAAATGGTTTACCAGGATGTTGCCATGTTTGAACAGCATTCACTATGAAAAGAGGTTGGGCAAACTTGGTTTGTTTTCACTTGATGTCAAGATGTCAACTGATGAGGTGGTAGCCTGATAGAAGTTTATAAAATTATGAGAGGCATGGATAGAATGGACAGTCAGAGTCTTTTTCCCAGGGTAGAAATGTCATTACTGGGGGACATAGTTTTAAGTAAAAGGAGGTAAGTTTAAAGGAGATGAGACAGGCAAGTTGTTTTGCTTTACACAGAGGGTGATAAGTGTATGGAATGCACTGCTATTGGAGGTAGTGGATGGAAATACAATAGCAATGTTTTAGAAGCAACTTGACAGATACATGAATAGGCAAGGAATAGAGGGACACAAAAGGTTTTTTGTTTAGAAAGGCATCATGTGTTAGCACAGACAAGGTGGGCCGAAGGGCCTGTTCTTGTGCTGTACTGTTCTTTGTTCACCTTGAAGCCTCCTTATATCCTCTTCACAACTCACAAACCAATCCAGTTTTGTGTCATCAGCAAACTTGGGTACGTTGCATTTGGTTCCCTCAATAAGGTTATTTATACCTATCTTGAACAATTAGGGCCCAAACACCGATCCTTGTGGTACCAACTAGTCACCGCCTGCCACTTGAAAACATACCCAATTATTCCCACCCTGTTTCCGATCTGTCAACCAATTCTTGATCTACACTAATACATCACCTCCTATTCCAGGTGCTTTAACTTTGCCCACTAACCTCTTATGAGGGACCTTATCAAAAGCCTCCTGAAAATCAAAATACACTACATTCACTCCCTACTTTTGTACTCTGCATCCTTTTAAATTAAACTTAGGATACTTTATGCTTTATTAACCATACTCTCAAGCAGTCCTGCCCCCTTCAATGACTTATGGACTGATAGCCCAGGTCCCGCTGTTCCTGTATCTCATTCAGAATGGTCCCTTTTACATATTGTCTCCGTGTTCTTCTTACCAAACTAAAGTCACTTCATACTTCTCAACAAATACACCTTCCTGTTCTCTACCTCTATTGTGTGGAAGGCACCTGTACAGATTCATTCTGTAATTCTTTGAGACAAAAGAAATTAGAAATATCCAAACATAAAAATAGCAGAAGGATATTCAAGAGGAGAGAGATAATAGGAACTGCAAATGCTGGAGAATCTGAGATAACAAGGTGTAGAGCTGGATGAACACAGCAGGCCAAGCAGCATCAGAGAAGCAAGAAAGCTGATGTTTCAGGCCTAGACTCTTGTTCAAGAGGAAAGTTTTTTATCCAGAGAGTGGTGAGAATGTAGAACACTCCACTACAGGGAGCGGTTGAGGCAAATTGTATAGACCAGTATAGTACAGGAGAATCTAGATAAACGTGAGAGAGAAAGGAATTGAAGGCAATGCTGATAGGGTGAGATAAATGGAGGGTAGGTGGAAGTTCATGTGCATTATAAAACTTGGCTTTAACCAGCTGGATCAGTGGCTTCTTTCTGTGTTGTAAATTATACAATTCTATGTCATATCGACTTTCCAACAGTTGAGAGAAACAGGAATAAGAAGGACAAAAGTGTGAAAACTATGTGGAAGGTGAACTATGTACAAAGTTTGATAAAGGCCATACCTACTGTGAATAATTAATATTCAATCAATATTTAACCTCTATTCAAATATTCTGAGTCAAAGCAACATAAGATGTGAATCCTTGACCTAAGTGTTGATTATCATGGTTAAAGAAAGCGGGAGGAAAGCAGGTCCAAACCATTCGGATTTTTTCAACCGACATTGTTTTGGAATCTGTCTGAAAGTTGAAAGGCTGTTCTTCATACTCAGCTGAGAGGCAATGCTAGACCTAATTCAGTGTCTCCCTTTGATAGTGTCGTGTCGATAGAGCTGAAGAGTGCCCTAACATCAAAGGGGACCATCATTTCATCCTTGTCGATTTTTATGTTTCTGATGTTCTTCAGGAATTCCTGTGCGGAGTGTATGGAACGAGTCGATTCGTTGGTGAGGTGTTTCAGTCTATGGTTAGCCTGTGTGTCGCTGTGCCTGGCAAGGAAACTACCGGTCTGAGGGGGATGTCAGGTTTGTGCACCTTGAGCAGTCTGTAGAATCAGGGGCCACACTTTACCAACTACTCTGAAAGACAAAAGACCCCAGACCCACAATGAGCAGGACAAATGTGATGTATAAAATACCATGCAGCAACTGTGGGAAGCAACACATAGGACAGACGGGCAGGAAACTCGGCACCAGGATACCTGAACACCTTTTCGCAGCAAAACAGCACGAGCAACTCTCCCTCGTTTCAATTCACTCCGACAAAGCAGGGTATCAGTTTAACTGGGACAACGTTAACAGTACTAGGACAAGCATGAGAATTCCTGGAAGCCTGATTTTCAACCACTGGTACCATAAACAAACATGTTGAAATAGACTACATACCACTACGGAAACACAACCCCCCACCATATCAGACCGGACCACATAAATTCAGAACGGAACAGAACAACACCGCTTCAACAGACGCTAGATAGCATTGATGGTGTCACCTAGAACAGGGATGAAACATTTGCACGAAAACCAGTCAGCTCAGCGAACCAACCAACAGCTCCAACCACAACCCGAGCTACAGATCTTCGCCAAAATTTTAAGCACCTACGGGCGAAACCCGTTCAAACAAGCCGCAAAATGGGAAACCTTCGCCAACTGGCTGAGCGCTACCCGCCAGCAACTCCACTTTCTACACGAATGCCTCAGAAACCCGATCCTACCTCGCGACGTCAAATACAAGCCTGTCCCTAACAACCCCAAGCAAGAAAAACAGCTGAACAAAACGGCCACAGGATGCTACGAGTTATGTTCACAGACGCCCGTAGCCGCCTCCACAAATATGGACGAGAAATTTTGCGCCAGAGATCTTTATACTTGAACTTGACCAGCCAACAGTGGACCACAACTCTTGAACAGGCCATCAGTATCAAGCAAACAAGAGGAGATTCACACGACAGGAAAAGCTGATGAAACTGATGCATAGCAAAGACAAGAACAAACCAGACACGTGGATAAGAAATCCATCAGATAAACAGCTGACAGACACCGAGAAAGCTGTCCTGATAACAAGGTGCAGGGCTGGATGAACACAGCAGGCCAAGCAGCATCATAGGAGCAGAGAGGCTGACATTTCGGGCCTAGACCCTTCATCAGAAAAGGGGGAGGGGAAGGGGGTTTTGAAATAAATAGGGGGAGAGGGGGAGGCGGATAGAAGATGGATAGAGGAGAGGATAGGTGGAGAGGAAACAAACAGGTCGAAGAGGCGGGGATGGGGCCAGTAAAGGTGTGTGTAGGTGGGGAGGTAGGGAGGAGATAGGTCAGTCCAGGGAGGGGCGGGGACGAGCTGGACTGGTTTTGGGATGCGGTAGGGGGAGGGGAGATTTTGAAACTTGTGAAATCCACATTGATACCATTGGGCTGCAGGGTTCCCAAGCGGAATATGAGTTGCTGTTCCTGCAACCTTCGGGTGGCATCGTTGTGGCACTGCAGGAGGCCCAGGATGGACATATCATCTGAGGAATGGGAGGGGGAGTTGAAATGGTTCGCAACTGGGAGGTGCAGTTGTTTATTGCGAACCGAGCGTAGGTGTTCTGCAAAGCGGTCCCCCAGCCTCCGCTTGGTTTCCCCGATGTAGAGGAAGCCACACCAGGTACAGCGGATGCAGTATACCACATTGGCAGGTGTGCAGGTGAACATCTGCTTGATGTGGAAAGTCTTCTTGGGGCCTGGGATGGGGGTGAGGGAGGAGGTATGGGGGCAGGTATAGCACTTCCTGCGGTTGCAGGGAAAAGTGCCAGGTGTGGTGGAGCTGGAGGGGAGTGTGGAGCGGACAAGGGAGTCACGGAGAGAGTGGTCCCTCCGGAAAGCAGATAAGGGTGGGGAGGGAAAGATGTCTTTGGTGGTGGGGTCGGATTGCAGATGGCGGAAGTGTCGGAGGCTGATGTGTTGGATCTGGAGGTTGTTGGGGTGGTACATGAGGACGAGGGGGATTCTTTTTTGGTTCTTATTGCGTGGATGGGGTGGGAGGGATGAGTTGCGGGAGATGTGGGAGACACGGTTGGGGGCATTCTCGACCACTGAGGGGGGGGAAGTTACGGTCCTTGAAAAACGAGGACAACTGAGATGTCCTGATATAGGGACTTAAGTAAAACTACAAGGACGCTAACAAAACAGACTTCCTGGCTGTGCTTGAGGCTACACTGAAATCTAATGGACTTATGGACGAAAAACAACAGGCCATCCGACAAACCATAGTCCCTACACTGAACAGGAGAAACCAGCCAAATGCACTCAACACATCAGAAAGAAAAGCCCTCGAAGTACTAAAGAAGGACAGGAACATCATAATCTTACTGGCAGACAAAAGCCGCTCGACAGTTGGAATGAATAAATTGGACTACAATGGAAAAGCACAAAAACTACTTGCAGATATTAACACTTACCAACAGAAGGAGTCAGACCCCACAACACAATTAGAGAACAAAAGCAACGTTGCTGGAAAAGCTCAGCAGGTCTGGCAGCATCTGTGTCGTTATCTCTGATTTTTCCTTCACAGATGCTGCCAGACCTGCTGATCTGTTCTAGCAACTTTGTTTTTGTTCCTGATTCACAGCACCTGCAGTTCTTTTGGTTTTTATTTACAGTTAGAGAACAGGATCACCCCCATACACTAGAGAAATTACAGCAGCCAAATAACAAGAACAGACTTCCTAAAAATGAAACCTGATGGTTCAAACAGCCCCTGATTCTGCAAACTGCCCAAGGTGCACAAACCTGACATCCCCCCCAGACCCATAGTTTCCTAGCCAGGCACAGCGACACACAGGCTAGCCAAAGAGCTACAACATAGACTGAAACACCTCACCAACGGATTGACTCGCTCCATACACTCCGCACAGGAATTCCTGAAGAACATCAGAAACATAAAAGTCGACAAGGATGAAATGATGGTCCCCTTTGATGTTGGGACACTATTCAGCTCTATCGACACAACAATATCAAAGGGAGACACTGGCCGCTTTACTAGACAATCTGAAAACACAGACCTCCAATGAAACCATCAGCAAGGACAACAACATGCTGAAATTACTAGACCTATGCCTTACCATGCACTTTGTCTTCAATGGTCAGGTATACGAACAAATCTTTGGGACACACATGGGTTCACAGGTTTTATAGCGGAAGCAGTTATGCAAAGACTTGAACGCACAGCCCTCCCCCAGATCCAGCCTAAACAATGGGTCAGGTACGTGGAAGATACTTTCATGGTCATTAAACGAGCAAAGTTAGAAGAATCACACCACCTCATTAACAGCATATTCACCGGGATCAAGTTCACCAGGAAAGAAGAGAACAACAATCAATTCCTGTTTCTAGACATAATGGTGGAATGAACAAACAATGGTGAATTCCTTACCAGTGTATACAGAAAAACTACACACACACCCAGAACAAATCCTGAATTACAAAGTAACCACCAAAACATCCACAAACAGAGCTGTGTCAAGACTCTGTTTAAACGAGCAATAACACACTGCAACACCCCGGAGATACACAAAAATTTGAGGAAACAATTTGCAAACAATAGGTATCCCAAAAGCTTCATCCACCAATACCTGGCAAATAAACAAACAACACCAACACACTGGCCACCTTCCCTATATTAGAAACGTATCAGAACTATCTACGAGACACAACCACCACTTGGAATAAGGATAGCACACAAACCAACAGCCACACTTCGCCAGCTACTCTCAAAGATGAAAGACCCCATACCCACAATGAGCAGGACAAATGTGATGTACAAAATACCATGCAGCAACCGAGGGAAGCAATGCATAGGCCTTACGGGCAGGAAATTCGCTACCAGGATACACAAACACCAACTCGCAGCAAAACAGCACAACCAATTCTCCCTCGTTTCAATTCACTCCGACAAAGCAGGACATAAGTTTAACTGGAACAATGTAACAGTACTAGGACAAGCAAAACAATTCCTGGAGGCCTAGTTTTCAACTACTGGTACCATAAACAAACATGTTGAAATAGACTACATACCACTACGGAGCAAAACCGGAAACAGAACTACCCACCATAACAGAAGGACCATAGAGGATAGTAAAATGTAGGGTATGCAGGGTAGATTGATCTTAGCAGGATAATAGGTCGGCACAACATCGTGGGCCTGTACTGTGCTGTACTGTTCTATGTTCTATATAAATTCAGAACGGAACAGAACAACAGCATTTCAACAGAGGCTAGACAGCACTGAAGATGTCACCTAGAACGGGGATGAAACGTTTGCACAAAAACCAGTCAGCTCAGCGAACCAACCAACAACTCCAGCCACAACCCGAGCTACAGATCTTCGCTTAAACATTAATCTTTATCGTTGTATCCCAATCCTTTTGTGACCTCATCCCATCATTTCTCTATGGCCTCTTCCGGATCAACTGTCTGAGAACTCTTGTATTCCTCCAGTTCTGGCCTCTCATGTATACCTGATTTCCGCTTCATCTTACCATTCGCAGGTGTGCCTTCAGTCATTCAGGAATTATATTCTGGAATTCCATGCCTAAATCTCTCTACCCCGCTCTTCTCCTTTAATACTTTCCTTAAAACCTAGCCCTTTGGCCACCTGTCCTAATATCTTTTTACGTGGCTTACTTACATATTTTGTTTGCCACTCCTACAAGGAGTCTTGTAACGTTTAATTAACCCATCTTCTGCTGGCTTTTGTGGCCAGGGGATGTCAATCCAGAACCAAGGGACACAGCCTTAGAATAAGGGGTCGTCTATTTACACCAAAGACAAAAGGTGAATTTCTTTGCTCAGAGATTGGGGAATCTTTAAAATTCTCTCCCACAGAGGTCTGTGGAAACACAGTAATTGAGTACGGTCAAGACAAGTTGACAGATTTTTACATATTAAAAAACATCAAAGGATACGGGGATATTGCAGAAAAATATTGTTGAAGTAGAAGATCAGCCATAATCTCATTGAATAATGGGGCATGCTTGAAAGGCGAGATGTCCCCATCCTGCTCCTACTATTATTGAGCTTATTGCATGAATATGGTACATTAAGTTGTAAGTTGTTGGTGCATTCTTTGGCAAGGACTTGGCAATCTTTTCCCATGGCATGAGTTAATAATTACTAGCAGGTCTCTTCACTCAATTATGGCCAGCAAGCTACTCACAACTGACAATGAAACGGCATTCAGTAGATGCCATAAAACAGGCCAGTGCATCTTTAGACAATTCCCGGAACAAGTCTCACCCTTAGCAAATGATTTCTGATTGCAACACTACCACTGGGAATCTAGATAAAGCCCTTTACACATAACTCACATAATGGGAGGAATTTATCCAGGCAGCTGGGGTCTCGTCCACAGTGACAGTCCTGCATCACCTCCTCTTGGGCATTTAATTTGCCAGTGGTGGACCTTCCTTGTGATCAAGGAGCTTGGGTTTGAGATCTTTACCCTGGGAGCTTCCAGCTTATTAGTGGTTCCTTATTGCTGTCAGTGCCATCACAGAAACAATGGTAACTGTTGGCAAATCAGCCACCGCAGACCCAGGATCAGAGAAAGACCCAAACCAGAGGTGAATGATTAGGATCACTGAAAGTAGGATGGGTAGGGGGAAGTATGGCTGAGGATGTGGCGTGGACAAGGAACAAGGGAATTGGAGGTGGCTCTCACTGGACTTATCCCACCACTTTGCAATGCCAGGACTCTTCAACAGGCGCTAAACACCAATGAACAAGAAACCCCAACTCCTGGAAACCTGCAAGGAAACTTCTGCCTCATCAGTCAGGCCTCATGCGTTGAAATAAATGCACTTTAAACCAGAAGTCTTTTCCCTCCCTTTACTGAGTCCCTGGCTATCCTGAACAGTAAACTTGCTCTCGATGACTGATGTATTTTCCCCTGACTTCTCCATGGTCCCTCTCTTATCAAGAGTCCCAGCTCCCTGCCGAACTAGTTTAAACCCTCCCGGGTAACACTAGCAAATCTCCCCTCAAGGATATTGGATCCCCCTTCCCCCGGTTCAAGTGCATCCTCTGCATTATTTTCAGAGTTGACAGCATTGATTTGTTAAAAGTTATGTGGTGGGTTGCATAAAGACACCTTTGTAGCAGCAGCAGGACAGTGAGCGCTGTGCCAGCATCCAAACCAGTAGTCGGTTCATCCAAAAACAAGACAGATGGGTCAATGATCAGCTCCATTCCAATATTTGTCCTCTTTCTTTCTCCACCAGACACTCCCCTAGTAAACGGAGTTCCAACCTGTTTTAAACATAAAGGAAACATTTATTTGGAAGCCCTTTCCCTCTCTCTTCCTGAAAATGAGTAAATCTCTGTAAAGCAAAAAAAAAACTAATTTAAAGAGTGGCAAAGCTAAAGCTCTAGAGACGTAGGTTCAAATTCCACTACAGGTGCTGGTAGAATTTAAACACAATGAACGAGTCTGGAATACAAGGCTAGTCACAGGAACTGAAAGCTAATAAATTCCCATGACGTGATAATTTACATCCCATGGTAGCCATGGGAAGAGTGGATGCTTTGGTTGTCAGCTTCCAAATTTCTTTGGATTGTGGGTCGTCCAGCAGATTGCAGGGTGGCAACTGTAGCACCACTGCCTTAAAAAAAAAAGAATTGAGGGAGAAAATTGGGAATTACAAACTGGATGGCCTAACATCAGTAGTAGGGACATGATGGTACTGTGCCCTTAAGAGAGATGTGATCCGTACTGTTTCTCTTGCAAAGGGGATGACTACTTCAGAAGGGTACAAGTAAACAAGTTTTGAATTTTCCCTGGGTGGCTTTTCATGAGACAAAATAATCATTAGTGGGCAGGGTCAGGGCTCTCAGACTCAGGAAGATTTTTAGTTTTGCCTTCAGTGATTGAGAAGATTTTCTGTTGGCTGCTGAAGCTAAAAGCTTGAGTTCTTGGCTGGAGTGAAGTCTTAAATATCTTAAAATCCAAAAAGGGCAGATTGTTTCTTCCTTCTGGACTGGAGAGATTAACTTGTTCTGAAATTTTATGACACATCTCTGGAGCAGGTGGGACTTGAACCCAGCACACCTAGCTCAGAGACAGGTACATTACCACCATGCCACAAGAGCCCAAGGTTGGCATCTGTTGTAAAATGATAACAGGACGCTTAGACAATACCAACAATTTTGCAAGTCAACATGAATTTATGAAATGTAAATCGTGTTTGACAAACCTACTAGAGTTTTTTTTTGAGGACATAATTAGAATAGATGAGGGAAAGCCAGTGGATGAGGTGTACTGGATTTTCAGAAAGCAGTTAATAAATCTCACAGAAGAGATTATTATACAAAATCAAACACATCCAATTGGTAGTAATATATTGGAAATGGATTGAGAATTGGTTAGCAGACAGGAAACAGAGAACAAGAATAAATGGATCATTTTCAGAGTGGAAGGTGGTGATAAGTGGGAACCATAAGGTTTGATGCTTGGGGCCCAGCTATGCAGAATATAAATCAATAATTTGGATGAGGGAATCAAACGTATTATTTCCAAATTTGCTGATGATACAAAACTAGGTGGGAGTGTGAGGAGGATGTAAAGAGGCCTAATAGCAATTTAGCTAAGGTGAGTGGACATATGCTTGGAAATAGCAGTCGACATAGATATGTATGAAGTTATCCACTTTGGTTAGAAAAACAGAATGGCAGAGGATTTGCCAAATGGTGATAGATTATGAAATGCTGATGTACAAAAGGACCTGAATGTCCTTGTACACTCGTCATTGAAAGTAAGTGTGCAGGTGCAGTAAGCAGATAGGAAGGTAAATGTCACATTGGCATCCACTACCAAGGGGCCATGAGGAAGAAAGGGGCTTTGGTGAGACCACACCCGGAGTGGTATGAACCATTTTGGTCTCCTTATCTAAGGAAGGATATACTTCCATTGGATTGAATACCATAAAGATTCACAAGACTGATCCCTGGGGTAGCAGGTTGGTCCTTTGAGGCCAGATTAGGTCGACCAGGCCTGTATTCATTGGAATTTAGAAGATTGAGAGAGGATTTCATTGAAATATCTAAAATTCTGACAGCGATACAGGGATGATGTTTCCCCTGGTCAAGGGATCAAAAAGAATGGTCACAGTCTCACAATAAACAGTAGGCAATTTATGACTGAGATGATGGAAGATTTCTTCACTCAGAGGTAGGTGAAATTGTGGAATTCTCTACCACTGAAGGCTGTAGAGGTAAAGTCATTGAACATATTCAAGAAAGAAATAGATTTTTAGAAACTAAAGGTGTCAAGGAGTATGAAAAGAGAGAGAGAGAGTCTGATGTTGAGGTAGAGGATCATCCATGATCACATTAAGTCTTCTCTACGACTCAGTGAGCTGAAAGGCTACTCCTGCTCCTATTCTCTATGTTTCTTTAAGGTGATCGTGACAACTATCATCAGTTGACATAAAAACATATCTAGTTTGCTACTGTCCTTCAGGGAAGTAAATCCACCATCCTTATCTGGTCTGGCCTATGTGATCCAGATCTACAGCAATATGGTTGACTCTTAGCTGCCCTTTGAAATGCCTAGCAAACCAGTCCGTTCAAGGGCGATTGGATGGGAAACAAGTGATGGCTGTGCCAGGACTACCCGCATCCTATCCAAACCCACAACCATGACCATCCAGAAGGTCAAGGGCAGCACATACATGGAAGCACCACCACCTGCAAATTCCCCTCCATGTCACTCACCATCCTCACTTGGAAATACTATATAAGATGAAAATAACGTGTAGTATTTGTGATAGAATAGGTCAATTGGTCGCCACTTTGTGCCCAGTAAGCTCTTACGGCAAAATTACATTGTTTATAAAGGAGTATCAGCCAGAACAACCAGGAGAACTCCCTGTTCTTAGGGAGTGGCTGTGGGATCTCTCTCATCCATCCGAGATGGAAAACAGGGCCTGAGTTAAACACTTCATCAAAAAGACAGCATCTCCGACCATGCAGCACTGTTGGCACCACATGAAAGTGTCAGTCTAGAGATCTTTGTGCCCGAGTCTCTTGAGTGGGAGCTTGAACCCACAACCATCTCACACAGGCACAGGGCCATGTACTGAGTCCCAGCTGATACCTCCATATCGTGAGATTGTGGCTGAGGCACCTTGTTGGGACAAAGCAAAGAGGCTATTGCTGTGTTTCTAATCATGTTGTAATACAACCAAGGAGTATTTGATTCTGATACCTAATGTCTGGAACAGAATGTGTTTTATTAATATCCACGACTTTTCTACCACACTCCAAGATGGCAGCAGAGTAGCAGGCCTGAGCCCAGGGCTCATCCACTCCCATGTGCTTACTTTCTCTTTCTTTTTTTTAGTATTGCTTTTCTTTCCCCCTTTTATTCTTCGTTTTCTTTTCATTAAAGCCTGGAGAGTGATGGGTGAAGGAGGAGACTTCCAGCAGTAGCAGCAATGCCAGGACGAGCCAGACATGGCTCCACCCGACCCCAGGGACTCCCAGCAAGTGAGGAGCAAGTCCCGAGCTAACTCCCCTGGCCTGGTCTCGCAGGTTGAGCCAAGGCTCCAGGTCTGCAGCTAGGCCCGGTGCCTGAAGGTGCAGAAGCATCGGCGAATGGGATGGCGGAGGACTGGTGGCAGTGACTGGAGGTACATTAGATGGGGAACAGGAGGGACAGAACCCACGCATCCCCAGGCCCATGGCTCCAGCTTAGACACAGCAGTCTTGGGAGTGGGCACTTGCAGAGGCCCATAATCAAGACCCCGGAGCCCGTTTCAGAGACTTCGGCCAATGTCCAGCAGCAACTGGAGGAGCAGTGGAGGAACAACGAGAAGAAGAGTGAAAGATGAGCTCTATTGCAGTAAAACCTTCCGTTATATTCAGTGTTTCAAAATGGCCACCTGGAGCATAGCGACACTTTGTGTATGACACACAAGAAAACACTTTTCACCATATTTTTATATATGTGACAATAAATCTAAATCAAATCAAACAAAATTCAAACCAAGGAATTAGAAAGAAGTTCAGTGTGATGATTTTCTCCAAATAATTTTAACATTCATTTCCAGGATATGGCTGATAAGGCCAGCAGATTGAAAGGTCATCCACTGTTTGTCTCCACACATACTGCCTGACCTGCTGAGTTTTTCCAATCTCTAACTGCCCTGGAGAGAGTGGTGATTAGCTGCCTTCGTGAATGCCTTCAGTCTATGCAGGGCAAGTGTCTCCATGATGCTATACCATGTCTTATTTTCATAAAAATGCAGAACACAGTGAAAGGCTATTTAACCCTTTGTCCTAATGCTTGTTTCATTAGAAAGATGGGGATAAAATTTATCTACAACATTGCAGATTTTTATCTGATGTAGTAATAGGCTCATGGTCACTGGGAAGACAAGTTGGTGTTAGGTGTACTGGGGATACAGCTCTCCAGCCTATACATGGTATAGGAGTGAGTTTCTAAAGGCAGTAACAAAGTTGGACCCTTTGGGTGGTGGTGTGCAGGGGGATTTGCAGAAAGGTATTCCTGGTGCTATACCCTTGCTGGACCATATCACAACAGCAGATAACCATAGGAACGTAGGTATGAAGGTGAGACGTATCCATAAAGAAATCTTCGCAGTGTTCTGTTCACTTAACATTTAGCCAAGCTTGTCAGTTATTGAATAAAAACCAAAAGAACTGTGGTTGCTGTAAATCAGGAACAAAAACAAAGTCGCTGGAAAAGCTCAGCAGGTCTGGCAGCATCTGTGGAGGAGAAAACAGAGTTAACGTTTCGGGTCCGGTGACCAGTTCTGAGGAAGGGTCACCGGACCCGAAACGTTAACTCTGTTTTGTCCTCCACAG
>NC_063332.1:174538242-174542882 GCF_021869965.1 Rhincodon typus
GCAGCTTTGTTTTTGTCAGCTATTGAGCTCAGCTGGTACTGTGGAATTGCAGAATTGAAAAATAATGCTATTTCACTGTCAAAAACTGTTTATTAAAGCTACCTTTATGTTTTCTCATTGAGTCTTTCACAGAAAGATTAGTACAAAGAAAAAATTTCAGTTTCTAGCAGAGAACTGGTCAAGAATGTTCTGCTACCTTGGAGTCTGCCACTTTCATCAGTCCAAGCTCATTAATGACCTGGTCAATCCTATTATTCTTTTCCGCATTGCAGATACTCTTTGGTAAACGCAGCGCAGCGGAAAACTGGAGATTCTCTCTCACTGTCAGTGTTCCCATTACCACATCATCCTGTAAAACAAAAAGATTTGATGAGATTAAGAAAACATTGTTAACTGACCAATCATAGCCAAGAAATCATTACTGGATCAAGGAACTGCTCAAGAAAGATATAGGAAACTGAAGTTTCGATTAGACATCAAAACAGTCATTATCTTATTGAATGGTAGTACAGGCTTGATGAGCCAAATGGCCCTCTGTTGTCCCATAGTTCAGAGAAAGAAGAAATAAAGAAAAAACATTTGGATTTTGATAGCATCTTCTACAACCACAAGGTTACCCAAAATACTTCACAAGCTATTCTAAATTTTGTGTTCTGTGAAACCACACAAATAAGTGATAATGACCAGATAATATGTTTTAAGTGATGTTGGTTGAGGAATAATTAATCAAACAGTAGCATGAATGTCCTTGCTGTTTTTACAATACTGCCATGGAATTTTTCATGTGGAAGATGGGAATTTAGGCTTAATGTCTAAACTGAAAGATGGTACATCAGACTGCACGCTTTAGATCATAGAAGGATAGATCAGAGAACTTGCTAACTAATGCAACTTAGAAACAGTGGAGGTCGAAAAGAAAGGATTAATCTACGCCGATCATTGAAAGAATCAAAGGATAAATGGAAGGTTGTGCTCCATATTTAGAGGAAGCCAACGAAAAATTACACTACAGTGTTCAGTTTTGGGAACCACACCTTAGAAAGGTGACCCTAGTCTCGGCTCCGCCCTCTGCAACTGGATCCTCAGTTTTCTGACCCACAGGCTGCAATCAGTGAGGATAGGTAACTGCACTTCTTCCACAATAACACTCAACACTGCAGCCCCCCCAAGGATATGTTTTCAGCACCCTCCTGTATACCTACGACTGTGTTGCCAAATTCTAAACAAACGCCATCTACCAGTTCACTGACAACACACTGTAGTGGGACAGATATCTAACAACGATGAGTCAAAATACAGAAGGGAGATAGACGGCCTGGTGACGTGGTACAATGAGAACAACCTATCTCTCAATATCAGCAAAACTAAAGAAATGATCATTGTCATCAGAAAGAAAAGGAGGAGAACACGCCCCCATCTACAAAAACGGAACTGAGGTTGAGAGTGTGAAGAGCATCAAGTTCCTCGGAGTGACGATAACCGACACCCTGTCCTGGACTTCCCACGTAGACGTAACGGCCAAGGCACAAAAACACCTCTTCTTCCTCAGGCAGCTCAGGAAATTTGACATGTCCGTAAGGTCCCTCACCAACTTCTACAGATGCACCATTGAAAGCATACTGTCTGGGTGTATAATGGCCTGGTATGGCAACTGCCCTGCCCAGGACTGTGTGCACAGCCCAGACCATCACAGAAGCCAATTTTCCATCCATGGACTCCATTTACACGGCTTGGTGCTGTGGAAAGGCGTCCAACATCATCAAAGACCCATCGCACCCTGGTAATGATCTCCTAAACCTCTTCCGTCAGGCAGAAGGTACAGAAGCCTGAACACATACACCAACAGGTTCAGGAACAGCTTCTTCCCAGCCGTTATCAGACTGATGAATGGGCTCTCTAGCCTCAAACAATGCTGTTCTTTCTAATATTGATCTTGCCCAGTGCACGCCCTGCGCAAATGTAACCTGTATACCTCTGTCTTTTCGATCTATACCTCCTTGCTTACTATGATCTGCCTGTACTGCTCATAAACAAAAATTTTCATTGTACTTTGGTACACATGACAGTAAATCAGTCAGTCAAAGCTTATATTGGCCATGGAGGGTGTTCAGTGTCATTTAACAGAATAATATATGAACACCAAAAGTTATCACAACAGATAACACATACAAGGGTTGAATTCCCTGGAATTAAGTAGGTTAGAGGATGATTTGATCTTAGTTTTCATGACAGCAAAATGAACAAGTAGGGTGGTTAGAGATAATTTCCCAAACCAGAGGAGATAATTCAAGAGTGAGGGATATAGCTTTAAGAACATAGAACATAGAACATAGAACATTACAGCGCAGTACAGGCCCTTCGGCCCTCGATGTTGCGCCATCCTGTGAAACCAATCTGAAGCCCATCTAACCTAAACTATTCCATTATCATCCATATGTTTATCCAATGACCATTTAAATGCCCTTAAAGTGGGCAAGTCTACTATTTTTGCAGGCAGGGCATTCCACGCCCTTACTACTCTCTGAGTAAAAAGAACCTACCTCTGACATCTGTCCTATATCTATCACCCCTCAATTTAAAGCTATGTCCCCTCGTGCTAGCCATCACCATCTGAGGAAAAAGGCTCCCACTGTCCACCCTATCTAATCCTCTGATCATCTTGTATGTCTCTATCAAGTCACCTCTTAACCTTAGCCAGACATTCGAGCATAAAATCAGGAAAGACTTATCAGACAAAGGGTTCTAGTGGTTCAGAACTCCTTTTTTATCTCCACAGTCAATGCGGGGACAATAAGTCATTTGTAAATTGGAGACTGATAAATCTTGTTAACCAAAGATGCGGGTAAAAGGTAAGTTTATGGTGTTAGGTCACAGATCAACCAGGATCTGTGGCCCAATGATTAAAATCCTTGTTGCCATGCAGAATTTCCTCAGTACTGCACTGGGAGTGTCAGCCCCAAATACGCAAGTATGTCTGAGGAGCAGGGGAACACACACACACACACAGAAATCCAAGTGTTACACACTATTATCTGAAATAAGCTTGTGTTTCAAAAGCACACTAAAATATATACATTAGACGGAATATCACATTTGTGATGCTACCTCTATTTTAATTTGTTGAATCTCGAGAGAAGCAGATGATAATCAGAAAAGGCTTCTTGTTTACCAAGATAGAATGATTGATGTGCACTCTGCAAAACAAAAAGGGCTCACAACAAACCCTGTTCACACCCTCTCTATAGCCCAAATATAGAAATTCCAGGATAGCTGGTTAGGAGTTAAAATTCTAGTCAATTTACACACCCCTTAAACCAGTAGAGATAATCTCTAAATCCCCGTAGCTTGTTCAATTATAATGAAGGACATTTTATTCCATTTAATGGGCAATGCATTAGTGTACAATGTAAATGCTCCTCTAAATAACCATAGATATGCCAATTCAACCAACCCATTTGGTGAATTGTCTTTAGGTAGCTTAGTGGCACAATACAGGGCATATCTTTCTCGGAGCCAGAAGTCTGAATCCCACCCCAGGACCTGATGGCTAAGGAAGGTGTGTCATAACATGACCAAGCAGGTTGTATATCAACATGCAAACCCTGCCAACAAGGAGTGGAAGATTGCCCGGCATTCATATGATGTAATGGAATTTGGAGCCTCTACTATTCTTTTCATGACTCAAACAATATGCATGTAAAAGTGCATTCTACCACAATAACAGACTCCCTGAGTGAACTGTAACATAACACCACCACTGTTGGCTTCCAACAGCTATCAACACGTAAAATATTACTGGTCTATCTTCTGTATGACTTGGTCATTGGAAAGGATTGCAGCAGTGAGCAATTGTAATTATATGGCCTTCAATGACCCTGTCCTGCAGGTTGCCAGGAGCTGGGGTTATTTATAGACAAATTCCGAAATTCTCAATCTGTGCCAAATTACAATCATCAAGGCTGCATGTGAGGAATGTCAGAAATTTAGTATGTTGTGCAGAATTCTCCTATGTATCTCAGTTCTGAAAGTGTCTCTTTTAGAAAATGCAGCAAAAGGGTTCTCACCTGCACGACATATCCAGAGATACACTTGAAGTTAGGAGGTTGTGGAGCACCATCAATTAGAACTTGTCCTTTCAAGCCAGAAGGATCTTTCCTTGCAGCCAAAATATCTAGTAACCTAAGAAGCAATATTCAGCAGTCATTATTGAACAGGTGCTAGCTGTTCTCTTATGGTGTTACTAATAACTATTTGGTATCAGAGAAGTAATAAAGGTAGACTGAGGTAATGTTGTCATCCATGTTTGTAAGCAACGTACTTATAACAATATAATTGACTGGTTCTATAATATTTGTTACTCAGATACAGTAGGCCCCAAGGAAGAACTGATTAGTTTACTGCATTGATGCAGATCTGGATCTGGCTCCTGGAATTTATTTTTAAAGAACAAATTAATGTTAGCAAATCGGGAAAATTGACTTTTTGTTTAAAATGGTGCGTTGTTGTTGAATTTAGAATGTTCCCTTCTTTCAGAATGTTATGGATGTCTCAGCTGCTGTTGTGGAATTGTCAAAGCTGTTAAAATGTGAGCAGAGTTTTCAAAGCAGGTTGTTGGATGTGGATTGCCCTGAAGCCAACTG